>NC_060140.1:821920181-822229045 GCF_021461385.2 Schistocerca piceifrons | reverse complement strand
AAAGGAGATCGTGAGATGAGCGACACTTCTGATAAAAGGTACATGTGTTCACTGTGGTATGGTTTTCTAGAGAAGTCAAGCTACGGACTCTACGGAAAAGTCTACGGAAAAGCATCTAGACACCCTGAAAAACGTATGTTTTTCATATTAGGTGCATTGTGCTGCCACCTACTGACAGATACTCCATATCAGCGACCTCAGTAGTCATTAGACATCGTGAGAGAGCAGAACAAGGCTCTCCACGGAACTCACGGACGTCGAACGTGGTCAGGTGATTGGGTGTCACTTGTGTCATACGTCTGTACGCGAGATTTCCACACTACCAACCATCCCTAGATCGCTGTTTCCGATGTGATAGTGAAGTGGAAACGTGAAGGGACACATACAGTACAAAAGCGTACAGGTCTACCTCGTCTGTTGACTGATAGATACCGCCGACAGTTGAAGAGCGTCGTAATGTGTAACAGGCAGACATCTATCCAGACCGTCACACAGGAATTCCAAACTGCATCACGATCCACTGCAAGTACTATGGCAGTTTGGCGGGAGGTGAGAAAACTTGGATTTCATGATCGAGCGGCTGCTCATAAGCCACACATCACGCCGGTAAATACCAAACAACGCCTCGATTGGTGTAAGGAGCGTAAACATTGGACGATTGAACTGTGGAAAAACGTTGTGTGGAGTGACGAATCACGGCAAACAATGTCGCGATGAGACGGCAGGGTGTGGGTGTGGCGATGCCCAGTGAACGTCATCTGCCAGCGTGTGTAGTGCCAACAGTAAAAATCGGAAGCGGTGGTATTACATGGAGGGCGCTTCCACTCCTTGTTGTTTTGCGTGGCACTATCACAGCACAAGCATGCATTCACGTTTTAATCACCTTATTGCTTCCCACTGTTGAAGTGCAATTCTGGGATGGCAACTGCATCTTTCAACAGGATCGAGCACCTGTTCATAATGCACGGCCTTTGGTGGAGTGGTTACACGACAGTAACATCCCTGAAATGTAGTGACCTGCACAGAGTCCTGACCTGAATCCTATAAAATACCTTTGGGATGTTTTGGAACGCCGACTTCGTGCCAGGCTTCATCGACCGATATCGATACCACTCCTCATGCAGCACTCCGTGGGGAATGGGCTGCCATTCCCCAAGGAGCCTTCCAGCACCTGACTGAACGTATGCCTGCGAGAGTGGAAGCTGTCATCAAGGCTAAGGGTGGGCGAACACCATACCAAAATCCAGTTTTACCGATGGAGGGCACCACGAACTTGTACGCCATTTTTAGCCAGGTGTCCGGATACTTTTGATTACATAGTGTAGGTTTTTGCGGTGCTGTATTCTAATGTAGATTCTGGCACACTCTTATTAATATAATACTAGCATATTCTCCAATATTCGATGTTATTTATAAGCGTAGTCCGTGTCTGAAGTGAGCTTGTTCGATAGTGTGACTTCCGAGAAATTAAAAAACCTCTAGTTTAGGATGAGATTAGTATCCTACCTCGTCTCAAGTATACATCTGGATGGAAGCTATCAGTACAGCCAAATCACTGCGCGTGAAATGAGCAACAATGCCTTTTACGATGTTGGCTTTCACAAATGTTTAGTTCTTCATCTTGAATATGTCGTGATTCCCGAGGCTGTGGTTACTCAGGAACCAAAGAGCACAGGTTAAATCGCTGCGAATGAAATCAGCAAAGCCTGTGGGATCGACTGCTAACGAGTTAGGTAGTCGCCACGAGTGGGACGTCTTTTAGATCTCACTTCACAGTAAACCGAGTATGGCACTAGATTCTTCCTCATATAGTGCATGTGTGCGAGCTACGACAGTCACTAGTCGTCCCTAAAAATCTCCACTCACCTGCGGGGCATGGACAAAAATATAGCGCTCCCTCTTCAGGGCACAGGTGGCCTATCGTGACCATCCGACCGCCGCGTTATCCTCAGCCGAGGATTTCGATAGGAGGGGCTTTTGGTCAGCACACCGCTCTCGGACAAAAATATAGAAACATTGTTGCGTACATAGTTCCGCGTAGTCAGCGCGTACACAACTTTCCCACTAGAGCGCGCCCCGCTAAGCAGAACAGCGCAGGCGCAGCGTTCGTCCGTCTCCGCCCTACGAGATGGCGCTGCCTTAGAGATGGACCAAATTCTGCTTCCGCCGATCCGCGTATTAATATGTAACACAGCCAATGAGATTGCTGCTAACGTAGAACCTTTTCTCTTCGCGGATCACACTCGCGCAGTGATACCTGAACGCGCGAGGTATTATAACGAGTGTACAGACCTTCGATCAGTCAGTCTGCATTTGTCTGCACCAGTCTGTACCAGTCTGCATTAGTCTGTACCAGTCTATAGTCAAGTTTCAGTCTGCGCCCAAGAAAATTCCTGTACATAGCCATGAAGATAAATGTATAGACACTTTGTCAAGTATCAGAGATATGTGAGAATAAGATTAACGTACCAAGACCAAAGGAACTACAGATTGTCAGTTGTAAATAGCATCCAGAATCAAGTTACGTAATGTCTATGCTTTTTATTATTTTAATAAATGTGTGTGAAAATTAATCAAGTTCTGTTTAAAGTTGGTCACCGTCAATCTGCTACTCTAAGCGTGCAAGTCGCATTTCTATCGTGTGACCTAATGGCAGAAGATAAACACGCCACAATAAGACCACAAGACATATTGCTGACACTCGCCTACTTCATTAGAGCAACAAGTCAAATAATCTGATGGTGTGTGTACCGAAGGTCTTACAGTACGCACACCACAAACATCATGAACACGACACATTACCATGCCTATTACGGCAAAGGAAACAGTCGATATTCAAAACATCTTCCAAGGTCTCAGACTGGATGAAAACAGGCACTGTATGGTTTATTTTGGCAGTCTTATATCATTATTGCTGTAAAATAGTTGCAAGTTTAGTTAACGATGATCGAGGTGGATAGCGATCACGCTCTCTTTTCTCCAAAGTAAACTTTAAAGGCGAGATGACACAGATCTAATGACTAAAGTGGTCAAGGGAGATCGAACGATTCATCTTCGTGTTTATAAAACCAGTCCTTGACGATGCAACCTGTGAGAAAAAGGGCCCTGTCGTCTTCAATCGCGGCATCACCATCGGTGAACAACTATTATGTAACCTGGAATGGACCTGATCAAGCAAAATGTTCACATGATTATCGAAAGTAATGTGATTTTTCAGAGTAATCATGGGCCCCATTGAATATCAAGATATGGCTGCCCAAATCATCACCGAACGCCCCCCCCCCCCCCTCCTCCCTCCCATGTTTCACTCTTGACGTAAGCTCTGCCATTAGTTGGAAACAGTGTGAAACGAGACTCATCTAAATAAATAATTTTCTGCGATTGCCTCATACTCCAGCTTTTATGGATTCGCCACCATGTTTTCGTCTTACAGGCATTTGAGTCCCTGACGAGCAACTTTGTAACTCCAGATCGTCCTGTAATTCTACACCCATGGAGTTCACTTCTGTTGCCGACAGGGTTTGCAACTGTGACATTGAGGTCTGCAGTGACTTTTGTATGTGTCATCCTCATATTTTCCGTCCAGCCGCTTCAACGACCGAACCGTTACGATAACGCAGAACATGTTTTTGTTCACATTTTGAGTTAGGGGACGATGTTGTTCCGCTTTCCCTGAAAGCGGTACCAATCTTCATACGATGACTCTTGAAACACCAAACATTTTGACTTCTTTGGTTAGAGAAGCAGCCACCTTTCGAGCACCGACAATTTGGCCAAGTTTCAATTCAATTATTTTCGACTTAACGCACTCAGACGTTTACAGAACATTCTTGTGACCACGACTGGCACTTGCAATGTGTTAAAGATACTGCACAGGTGCCATTCGTGGTCAAATACAACAGGGCAACCTAGCATCTGCCTTTGTATTCAAGCATGTATTTCTCGAGGTGCTTCCATGTACTTTACCAACCCCTGCATCCGTCTGCTAGTGCAGTATATCTTTGGGTACTAGCTGCAAGGTATATCCTGACAGGACGGGTGAGCTTTGATAGCCTCGGACGATCTGAATGCTGAGTGGTATACTTGGTTTGGAAGCCACGTGACCTCAGCACGAAGGGTCACCCTTCTTCTGAGACAGCTGCCGTGACTATTGTACGTGCCGATTTCCCTCATTGTACGAACACTTTGTTTTGCTATTGCAAATAGGTACATTAAACTGACTTAATTCTGGATTATGGTGAGATTGTTGCTGGCATGGCACATTTTCGATGCATTTACTAACTTGTAAATTACGTAGCCTTTCAGATCTCACAGAACTAGATTTCTGTTCGCAATACATTATCAAGCTAAATTGCTGTTTGTGGTTTCCGCTTCTGTGCGATACGTGGGGATCAGTGTCCACTTTTAATTTCTTCATCCAAAGCTTTCTACTCATAATATTGAATGAATTCCATTTTTCTTTTGTCTTATCTCATTGTATTGTATTGTGTGGTATGTTAACCAGGGGCCTAGAGTGGACGGAGAGGCTTCGTCACCGCCGCAACCGCAGTGGTCCACAACCCCACGACGACTGACGACTACCGCAGTCCACACTTCACCCCTTCGCCGCCCCACACCAAACCACTCTTTCAGGGTTATTGTGTGGTTCGGCCCCTGGCGGACCCCCCCCCCCCCTCCCTCCCTCCAGGGAACGTCTCACACCAGACGAGTATAATCCCTATGTGTTCGTGGGAACCAACCCGCTTTCGCCGAGGCAGATGGAAAACCGCCTAAAGGCCATTCACAAACTGGGCGGCTCACCAGACCTCGACACAAGTCCGTCGGGAGGATACATGCCGGGGACCAGGCGCTCCTTCCCAATACGGAAAACAGTGCGTATGGACCGCACAGCTCACCGGGCAGGCTGGTTTATATCATAGTTCACGAGGTAGGCATATTAATCTGGATTAGGCATTGTCGATGATAAAGTTTGACCCGATGCCCTTGATGCCGCCCCGCTTTCCTCCCTGGAACGAAATTTGCGGAGCCCATCTGTTGTCATACCACGTGAAAGTGTTTGTTCGTTTATTGGTTTATTTGGGGGGGGGGGGGGGGACCAAAACCCAAATCAGGATGGCCGGTCACGGGTTTGAACCGGCATTCTTTCGAATGCGAGTCCACTGTGCTAATCACTGCACCACCTCACCAAGTCGGATATGGGAAACAAGGTTACAGGAATTAATAGCAAGATTTTGTAATATTTTTGTCTGTCGTATCCGGTGGCGCTGTAACAGCACGTGGTATGTTGGACTGTATTTCATCAACATGTATGTTGTCATGAATTTGAGCATTGATCACTGAGTTACATTTGAGTACGATCGGACATCTTACGAATCTATTATCCTCCTTCCTGGCATCATATGGGATCACTCAAGAATTATCTTCCCGAAATGTACATCATTCGCTTTTAATTGTATTTAAAGCTGAGGTGAAGCAGCCTCCATTAAGTAATGATCACTATTATGTAAGAACTTCAGTTGTACACGTAAGTCTATATCGTTGTGGAACTTCGAGGCATGTGCTGGCGGTGACTATGTCACCGATATAATTTCTGCTACCACATGAACTAAGGGTTTTGGCAGATTATTAGTTAGGGCATGGCAAAGACAGCAAAAACAGATATGGTGTAGAGATTGTAAATATGACTTCCAATTTATTTATGAACAAAGTTGAGAGATGCAGACGGCGTGCAGCACGTATTTCAATTTAAGTCCCAAAACTTCAGCCATCCGGTCAGACTATGCTTGTTTATCAAATTCGATGTAAAGAGGCAGCATTTCAGGGTAGAAAGTCAGGATCATAATCTCATAGGAACCCCCAGCTTAAAGTTAATTAATGGACGGGTGGCTTACAGTATTCATAAGTGAATTGTGTTGCATGGCCACGTGTTACGTCCTTTCCAGAGAACGAAAATTTCTTCCACAGCTCTAAGCATGTACTACGTTCGACAAGCACATACCTTGTACAACCGGGGTCGCTCTGTCTGTCCATAAGGTCGTAAACGCCGAAAACAGCGGCGACTATTTCACGATGTTTCCCATGACTTTCAGGAGACATTCGGTGGGGCTTCATGCAATCGATAAAAGTAACAAAATACGACGTTAATGACAAGGGAATCTCCGTATCGTACCCCCCCCCCCCCCTCATGTCCCCCCTCCCAGATTTAGTGGCAAAATTGCCCAGTGTATAGTCCCTCAAAAACTGAACACAAGCCGGCCGCTGTGTCCAAGCGGTTCTAGGCGCTTTAGTCCGGGACCACGCTGCTGCTACGGTCGACGGTTCGAATCCTGACTCGGGCATGGATGTGTGTGATGTCCTTAGGTTACTTAAGTTTAAGCAGTTCTAAGTGTAGGGGACTGATGACCTCAGATGTCAAGTTTCATAGTGCTTAGATCCATTTGAACCATTTGAACAGGACACATATCAAGCATGAAAACAGGAAGTAGCCTTACTGAGCTGTGGAAAAAGAAGAAAAATAGAAGCAGTGAACGGTCCAAGCTCATGATGTGCAACTTCGACCCATGTTGTTGTGATAGTGTGGTCACGCTGTTGCACTGTGAAGCGGGATATCCGTGTTCAAATCTCCATCGTGCCGCATTTTTTTTTTTCAGATAATTATGACCTTCCTACCCGGTCATCGACGTGTTTGTTCTCTTTTGTAGTCTTGGCAATTGTCGTACTGTTGTAAGAATAAATTATCTTCACAAGTAAATGTGATGAATAGTGAGAGTAGGCGCATCCCGGAAAAGACAACAAGAAATAAACGTGTGTGAACTATGTCGCAACAAAGGATTTCAAGAGTCAAAACTTCCAAAACGGAATGCAAGAGTCATAACTTGGGCACTTGTGTATTGCAGGTAGGAGCTACGTACGTCTGCAAGTCCCTTCCTTACAACTCGCTGCTGCAAACGAACTTTGCATCAAGATACAGACATAAATTTGAATACAGCGAATAGACACGCTGACGACCGCACAGACGAATCATAATTTTGTGAAAATAAAAATATGGGTCACGAGGAAGATTTGAATACGGATATCCCTCTTCGCAACCGAACATCGTGACGACACAACCACGAACCACTGCCTATTCAAATTCGCTCGATTTTGCACATCTTCAGCTTGGACTGTTCACTCTTTCTATGTTGCTTCTTTTTTCTCAGTGCAGTGGATGTTCTTCCTGTTTTCATGCTTGGCCTTTGCTCGGTTTTTGACTATCCACTGGGCCATCTAATCACTAAATCTGAATGGGTTGGTATGCAGAGATTCCCTTGTTAGCATCTGGGCACATTTGTATTTGGACATGGGACTTCTTTGCACGATGAACAAAGCATGTCGTTCTTAATGGAACGAAATATATAAATGTAAAAACACTTTGAGGGATACCCTAACGGAATGTTATAACGCCACAACTCCAGCACAGGGTTGTGTACGTGCCAGTCGGTTGTGTGAAATCAGCGTAGTAACATGTTTTCGACGTGAAGTCGTGACAGAATGGCAGAAAGGAGCTATCGTGTTTCGAAGTGGTCACATCGTGCAGTAAGATGCCCGATTTTTCAATGTAACAACACGCGCTATATAACATGTCGACAATGGATGGTGTACAAGGCACAGCCGTATAATGCAGGATAACGACAGTGGCCGTGCACTTAGGTCCAATGCCATAGCTGAGTGATCAGCGCGACTGACTGACAGACAGAGACACCAGGTCCGATTCCCGGCCAGGTCGGAGATTTTCTCCGCTCTGCGACTGGGTGTTGTGTTGTCCTCATCATCATTTCATCATCATAAGCATGCAAGTCGCCTAATGTGGCGTCAACTGAAAGGATTTGCAGCTCGCTGCTGGGGGGTGGGAGTTGGGGGGGGGGGGGGGGAGGGGTTCCTAGCCATCAGTGCCATATGGTCATTTTATGTCAGTGGTGTACAAAGATCCTGACAGACAGGAATCTGAGAGAAGTGTGTCGCGCCTTGTCATTGGCCGTCTGTTTCAAACTCTCTGTCACTTTCCCAGCAAACACTGGCGGATAGAGCATTGGACATCTGGAGTCGGATACCTCCCAAAAGTCCATCGCTCACAGCAGCATATACAGCTACACAACTGGAATGGACCAAATAAGACACGAAATGGATGCTATCTGTAGTGCGGCACCATGAGTCACGATTTTGCCGCTTTGGAAATAATGGAAAACGTTGAGCGCACCCACCACCCAGTCACATGTTTAACCCGCCGTGTGTCGTGGGTGTAATACTGGTTCTTCAATAATACGTGGTTCTTCAATAATCAGGGATTCCTTTGCGTACCCTGACTTGATCCTACTCATTCAGGTTACCGTGAACGTGACCCCGATGTTTATTTCAACCTTCTCGGTGACTATGTGTAGCTCTCTATTTTACATCTTCCTGTGTGCTGTGGACACTCCCCTCTTCCAATATGAGATCGCCTATGTTGCTTCCTTCACGACCACTCGGCACACTATTACACTTTGATTGACCCGTCAAATCACCGAATCTTGTTTGGGATTACTAGGAATAGCGGATGCAACTCAGAAACCAACACACTGCAATTTACTATTTGTGCGGAATCAATGGTTCAAATGGCTCCGAACACTATGGGACTTAATATCTGAGGTCATCAGTCCCCTAGAAATTAGAACTACTTAAACCTAATTAACCTAAGGATATCACACACATCCATGCCCAAGGCAGGATTCGAACCTGCTACCGGAGCGGTCGCCCGGTTCCAGACTGAAGCGCCTAGAACAGCTCGGTCACTACGGCCGGAGCGGAATCAATGACTGACTTCAGCTGTATGTGAGGTTCATGAAAGACCTTACCGATTCCCTTCTTTCACTTCGATAGGAGGCTATTACCAAGGCTAGGACTACCGTTACACAGTATTTGCGTGTTATCTGCTGGGAGTAGCTAAGTTTGTCTTCAGTCTGCTGAAATTACATATCCTCTTGCTTGCCACATGGCATAAAGTGCTAATGCTCGGTTTGGTGGGAATTAGTCTGGTCACGCTATTCATAGTACATAGTTTCAACTGCACTGTAAGTTCGTAACAAGTAGTTCCGTTACAAGTGCTAGAACGCATTTGTTGGCTTTACAAACTGTTTTGCCTTAGCGTATTTACTGCTGTATCATGTATTTACGCTTAGCCTGTCAGCAATACTCATTACACGCAAGTTACCCAAAGTGCCGTCTTCCAACAGTCAATGGTTGCCACGCTGCATACCTCAGCATCAGCAAAGGTGGCTGGTTCCACGGACCTCTTTCCTTCGCTGTCCATGTGAAAGGAAGGAAGTCGTACTCTATCCTGGCGCACGGGCCTACGAGGCCAGTTTACTCTGAGTGAGCTTCCGGTGCATTTCTACGATCAAGAGCTCACTACGGAGACACCGCTACGTCACAACCGTCGTCCATGCCTTCACGTGGGCTTTCAGTAGAAGACGTGGGTCCAACATGGTGGACCGATGACCGTCGCAGTCTGGTCCCTTGAGTCCCCCAAACCAACCAACCAAACATCCAACATGGTGACTGACCAGAAGGCTTGTAATATTTCTGCATTCGTCTTGAATTTCTGCTCCGCAGGGCTCAATAAACTTATCATTGTGAACTTTGACTTTGACTGGTCCCATCATGAGTTTTGATTCGACACTAAGTGTACGAAACTTCAACTCAAAACTGTTTGTTTTCTCCAATAAAAGACCTGCTGGAAGTACTGTTTGTGTTCAGACCACAATGACGTATTTTGTTCATGACAGTTTTAAAAATGATTTCCAAGAAGGAATTTTGTGTTCTCTTTCCTCACATCAAATTGGTGTTGAATATATATTCGGGGCTTCACTTTTTGCATACCTGCGGAGGATACTTCATATACGTTCTTGTCCTAGGATGAAAACAGTGCCCTGCCACCGTATAAATACTACAGGGACTCAGAAATTTGTAATCAAGTAAAGATTTGAATATTTGGTGAGGATGTTAATGACAACAGTGATCCACTTTTTCACTTTCGTACAGTAGTTCTTTCGTTATATCTCTTATCAATAGCAAAACCTTTAATAAAAGTATTTGTGGGTTGCATCTCTTTTCATTCTCCCGCAAGTTAAACATTACGGGTTAGTTCTATTTCCATCCTTTTTTTTTTCTTTAACAGAAATTGGTATCAATTGATAACGTCAATGAACATACAAGTGAATGCAGCCTTGCAAGAAAGCTACGGAGAAGCAATCCTTGTCACCATAGAGTTAGCAAGAAATGTTATGTACCACACCTTCTCAACAAACATAAATAAAAAAATTGAAAATATAAATACTTGCTACATACCTCCTATAAATCATTTCTATTTTGAAAGCCTACAAGTGAGTAACGGACCAAAATCAAAATAGAAAATTGCTTTATTAGTGTTGTGGCAGCACTTATCAAAAACCCACATAATTTCATAGTGAATGCCCTACACATATTGAATTGCAGTTAATTTATGTGAGAAATTTTGATTCTCCATTATTCTGTTTTGTAATGATAACTACATAAAACACTACTGCTATAGTTCCTTTTTTTCTCTTTAACGTTTAGTCTCTCATGTGACATAGTCACATATTTGAATTCACAAATATTCCTGGCACTTTTGGGTCAAGACACTGCTAACCCACGATAGTACATACAATCTTACAAGTTAATAATCTTCTAGGATTTGTTACGTGTTTTTTACCCATAAGGAAGTTTACATTGCTAAAAATAGTGTAATACGCTGAAGACCCAAAGAAACTAGTACACGTGCCTACTATCGTGTGGTGTTCCGGCGGGCACGCAGAAGTGCGGCAACACGAAGTGGAATGGACTCGACAAATGTCTGAAGTAGTGCTGTATGGAACTGACACCGTGAATCATGCAGGGCTGTCCATACCTCCGCAAGAATACGAGGGGGTGGAGATCTCTTCTGAACCGCATGTTGCAAGGCATCCCAGTTCTGCTCAGTAATGTTCATGTCTGGGGAGTTTGGTTGCAGCGGAAGGGTTTAAACTGAGAAGATTGTTCCTGGAGCCACTCTGTAGCAATTCAGAACGTGTGGGGTGTCGTATTGTCCAGATGGAATTGCTAAAGTCCGTCGGAATTCACAATGGACATGAATGGATGCAAATGATCGGACAGGACGCTTACGTACGTGTCACTTGTGAGAGTCGTATCTAGACGTATCAGGGGTCCCATATCACTCTAGCTGCACACGGCTCACGTCATTACAGACCCTCCACCAGCTTCTACAGTCCCCTGCTGACATGCAGGGTCCATGGATTCAGTAGGTTAGCTCAGTACCAATACACGTCCATCCGCTCGATACAATTCGAAACGAGAGTCGTCCTGCCAGGCAACATGTTTGCAGTCTTCAACAGCCCAATGTCGGTGTTCACGGGCCCATGCGAGACTTAAAGCTTTGCGTTGTGCAGTCATCAAGTGAACACGAGTGGGCCTTCGGTGTATCGTTGAATGGTTCGCACTCTGACACTTGTTAATGTGCCAGCATTGAAAACTGCAGCAATTTGCGGAAGTGTTGCATTTCTGTCACACTGAACAACTCTCTTCAGTCGTCGCCGGTTCCGCTCTTGCAGGATCTTTTCCCGCCGCAGTGATTTCGGAGATTTGATGTTTCAGCGGATTCCTGATATTCACCGTACACTCGTGAAATAATCGTACGAGAAAATCTCCACTTTACGGCTGTCCTTGGGGATGCAGTGTCCCGTCGCTCGTGCGCCGACTATGACACAACGTTCAAACTGATTTAAATCTTGATAACCTGCCATGGTAGCAGCAGTAATCGATCTAACAATTGCTCCAGACACTTGTTGTCTTATATAGGCGTTGCTGAGCGCAGCGCCGTATTCTGTTTACATATGTCTGTATTTGAATACCCAAGCCTATTTTAGTATTTTTGGCGCATCATCAGTGTAATTAGTAGTAAGAATTACAAGCAAAATTAACGATTTAGGGTCACAGTCAAACATATTACACGTAACAATTCGTGGGTTAATGCTTTCTTATGCCGATCCCTTGAAATGTCCAAGTGCACATGAGAGACATCGGACCACGGCAGTAAGACTGCGAAGCGCAGTGGAGCTGGCAGAGCAGAACGCGGGGTTAATCAGGCGGCGGGCGCCAGGCGGCAGCACTGCAGCGCCCGCCAGCCGACTGCAACAAATCCCGGGGCGGCAGAGCCCACACTAATTACAGCCGGGGGCGGCGGTGGGCGGCGGGGGGCGCGGGCAGGATAGTCCAGTGGCCGACGGCCAGCGCCCACCTGCCGCCACCTCTGCCGGTAATTGCTTTCTAATCGAGATCCCCGCCTACGTATGAATATGCATCCGTCCCAGCGTCGCCGCCTTAATCCGCACGTAATTCGGTACAGCTGTGCCGACTGCGGGCGACTAATCTGACCGGGTCGGCCGACACTCGCTTGCTCAGTAATTCAAAATACTGTTTTTCTTTCAGAAAATGCCTTGAAATATTCTGCCAATAGCATTGTAATACTAATCCGATTGCTTAAGGAAGGAAATTGCCCCAATTTAAAAAAAAGATAATCCACTCCATAATTTATTAATTGCATTGCTGTCTTTTATTAACTTTCCCATCCATATTTAAATTACGAGTCATTGCAATTATATTACCATTCGACCTTTTTGCTCTCTGTTGCACTTGCTTCTCCAACAATTGGTAACAATATATTATCCAATGGAAAAATGAAAACCAACTAAAAATAGTAAATAGACGAGTCTTATTTAGCTACTACCCTGAAGCACAATTTGCCGTTAAGTTCCTCAACGATGTTTGCAATATATTTAAGCAGCTTCACGGTAGGTCACGCAACGAACTGTTCCCACGTTGCTCAGTTGAGAAAGTTGTACACACTCCCAGAAAAACTGCAGCCCCCTAAGGACAAGGTCATTATATTGACAAGTGAGGTGACAGGCAGTTCATCATGGCAGGAGTGCATGAACACAAATTCGAACCATATGAAACACACATGTCACAGAAAAGGTGCCCAAATACTACAATCAATAGACTGTGTATTCCCCTCTGGCGTCAACTCAGGCGTCACTGTAACATGCGAACATCACAAGGCTACATGTGCTGGCGTAAACTGTCGCCAGCACACCGGTTCTGCAAAGATGTAGTGCGAAGGCTGATAGTAGGCGCTGGATCAAGCGCGCCTGTCACAGGAGAGGCCAGAGAGACATCGACAAGCAACACGACGACAAAGTCATCCCAAATTGTGCTGAATGCTTTCTCAGAAAATTATTTTGAACAATTAGTTAATGAGCCTACTCGGAGTGTAAATGGTTGCGAAGGCATACTTGACCTTTTAACAACAAATAATCCTGGGCAAATAGTGAGTATTGTGACGGATACAGGGAGTAGTGACCACAAGGCAGTTGCTGCTAGCCTGAATGCCGTAACATCGAGAACCATAAAAAAGGAACGCAAAGTGTGTCTACTTTAAAATGCTGATAAATATACTCTTAACGCTTTTTTAAAAGACAGTCTTCACTCCTTCCGATCTGATCATGTATGTGTAGAAAAGTTGTGGAATGTTTTCAAAGACATAGTATCGACAGCAATTGAGAGATATATATCACATAAATTAATAAGTGATGGTACTGATCCCCTCATGGTACACAAAACGGGTCAGATCGTTGTTGCAGAAGCAAAGAAAATAGGATGCCACATTTGGAAGAACGTAAAATCCCCAAGATTGGCAAAGTTTTGCAGAAGTTCGCATACTTCAATGGGAGATGATTTTAATAACTTACACAACGAAATTCTGTCTCGAAATCTGGCAGAAAACCCAAAGAGATTCTGGTCATACATAAAACACACCAGTGGCAAGACGCAATCAAATACCTTCATTGCGCGATAACAACGATGAAGTCACTGATGACAGTGCCACTAAAGCAGAGTTATTAAACACGGTATTCCGAAACTCCTTCACCAAAGAAGACGAAGTAAATATTCCTGAATTACAATCAAGAACAACTGCCAAGATCAGAAACACAGAAGTAGATATCCTCGGTGTAGGAAAGCGGCTTAAATCACTTAATAAAGGCAAGGCCTCCGATCCTGATTGTATACCAGTCAAGTTCCTCTCAGAGTATGCTGATAAAATAGCACCATATTTAGCAATTATTTACAACCACTCGCTCACAGAAAGATCCGTACCTAGAGACTGGAAAATTGCTCAAGTCACACTAATACCCAAAAAGGGAAGTAGGAGTAATCCGCTGAGTTACCGGCCTATATCACTAACGTCGATTTGAAGTAGGGTTTTGCAACATACACTATACTCGAACATTATGAAATACCTCGAAGAAAACGATTTATTGACACATAGTCAGCACGGTTTCAGAAAATATCGTTCTTGTGAAACACAACTAGCTCTTTATACTCATGAAGTAATATGTGCTATCGACAGGGGATGCCAAATAGATTTCACATTTTTAGGTTTCCGGAAGGCTTTCAACACCGTTCCTCACAAGCGTCTTCTAATCAAACTGCGTGCCTACGGAGTATCGCCTCAGTTGTGCGACTGGATTCGTGATTTCCTGTCAGGAAGGTCACAGTTCGTAGTAATAGACGGAATGCCATCGAGTAAAACAGAAGTAAGATCCGGCGTTCCCCAAGCAAGTGTTATAGGCCCTCTATTGTTCCTTATCTGTATTAACGACATAGGAGACAATAGGAGTAGCCGTCTTTGACTGTTTGCAAGTGATGCTGTCATTACCGTCTTGTAAAGTCATCAAATGATCAAAACGACTTGCAAAATGATTGCGATAAGATATCTGCATGGTGCAAAAAGTGGCAGTTGACCCTGAATAAGGAAAAGTGTGAAGTTATTCACATGAGTACTAAAAGAAATCAGCTAAATTTAGATTATGCGATAAGTCACACAAATCTGAAGGCTGTATATTCAACTAAATACTTAGGGATTACAATTACAAATAACCTAAACTGGAACTATGACATAGATAATATTGTGGGTAGAGAAAACCTAAGACTGCGATAGACTGGCAGAACACCTAGAAGCTGCAACAGGTCTACTAAAGAGACTGCTTACACTACGCTTGTCCGCCCTATTCTGGAGTACTGCTGTGCGGTGTGGGATCCGCATCAGATGGGACTGACGGATGACATCGAAAAAGTACAAAGAAAGACAGCTCGTTTTGTATTATCGCTAAACAGGGGAGATAGTATCATAGACATGATACGTGAATTGGAGTGGCAATCATTATAACAAATACGTTTATCGTTGCGACGGGATCTTCTCATGAAATTTCAATCACCAGTTTTTCTCCTGCAATTGCGAAAACATTCTGTTGGCACCCACCTACATAGGGAGAAATGATCATCACGGTAAGATAAGAGAAATCAGGGCTCGCACAGAAAAATTTAAGTGCTCGTTTTTCCCTCGTGCCGTTCGAGAGTGGAACGGGGAAGAGGCAGCTTAAAGGTGGTTCATTGAACCCACTGCCAAGCACTTTATTCTGAATATCATTGTAATCACGTAGATGCAGAAGTCCTCTGAACAGCATGTATTTAGATCGCCGCCGCTGACTGGAGGGCCTCACCTAACTTACTGATTCACTCAGCTACGACAGTGCGTAGCTACCAGATAGAGACCAGCAGCAAGATTAAAGTTTGTAATTGCAAGATTAGCGATATCGTCCGCAAGGGGACTATTACGGATGAGCTCATACCAAAACACATGGACTCTTATTCGAGTTAAGTCTGCAGGTCATGTAAATAAAGAAACGTATTAATCCACGTGTGCACATGTGTTGTAGAAAGAGGATACCGGCCACGCATGACAACATCCTTTCCCTTGCTTCCTTACAGTACAAGGTACTACACTACCGACTGGGCTCCTGTCATAGACTGTCCCAAGAATTTATGCGCTTCTTATTGCGATTCGGCAATGATTCTTACAGGCCTTTCGAAGTAATGAAGCTCCCATACGTGTCTGATTGTGGGGAGATCCGGTGATAATGCTGGCCAGGACAGTTTCTGCACAACACAAGAGCTAGTTGCTTCGCAGCAGGCGTGTGTGGAGGTGCACTGTCCTGCTGAAAAGAACACATGACCTCCCTGTCGAAGAAATGGCTGAAACTCGGAGATAACAGCCTGTGCAGCGTAGCAGATACTGATTACTTCACCCTGCGGAGACGCCAAATGTGGCCACAAGTTGTAAGTGATGGTCCTCCACACCATGCAGCCCAGGAAGAGAAATGTGTGGCGTGGGTGAATGCATGTCCATGTCATACGCGTATACGTGGCTAACTGGTATACAGATAGAACCTTCTCTCATCAGAGATAACAACACAGCGCCATTCCACTCTCCTGTCAACGCTTTCACGACACCAGAGTACTCATGCTTGGCAATGACATGATGTCAGTGGTTGCCTGGCCAGAGGCAGGCCTGATAGTAATCCTGTTGCAAGTAAAAGACTCACAATGGTTCCTAATGACACAGCAGGTACAATATGTACCCCGATTTCGTTCCTGTATGTTGTTCGGTCAGCAACCGTCGGTTGCGCAGTGCGTCGATCTTCCCGTGGGTCTGTACTACGTGGACGTCCAGAACCTTCCCTATAGGTGTGGGAATGTTCTGCAGACCACTGTTAAAAGTAGAGAGAAACCAGCAAATCAGTGTGCCCAGCATGTGGCGCAGTCCGTCGATACATCCATCCAGATTCCCACAGGCCCACAGTTCAACCCCGTTCAAATTGCTGAATCTGTTCAACAACAGTATGCCATCGTCGTTGAGGCATAGGTGTACACTTGAGACAGGCGTGTTGAGCACCATCTGACCGCTGATGTCTGTGACAGATGAGTCACAAGCACTAGGAGCGCTCAGTATGTGCATATATACACCCCGGTTCAAGCGAAGGCAATCTTTGAGGGTGCTGCATTTTTTGCCAGCAGTGTATGTAATCATTGGAAGGTGAGTTCATGACATCGGTGTCAGTAATTGACAACTCTGACAACCCTAGCGCCTAAACACAGGACTTATCTTGTAAAGGGATTGAATGCTACCATATTAAGGTTATAGACTGGATAACAAATCCACGTTTTTAGAACAAAGCTGATGACACACTGATGTGTTGAGGAAACGGTCCAACAAATGGTCTGATTCACACAAGGAAAGGAGTAGTAGTATTGAGGTGGAGGATGTATAGCAGCAATACAGAGCCGTGTTGGTAGTGTCCCGTGTAGGTTTTTTTGAGGCCGTAGTTACGGCAAGAGGGGGAAAAGGGTGATGATGAGGTAGAAAGGGAGAGCAGAGATGAAAGGAATAGAGAGATCGATGTTTGGGTGTACCGCGTAAAGTTGCGAATAGCGAGAATTAGGATAGCATGTACGTTCCAATTCGAAGCGGAACTCACCACTGAAGACAATTATTCTCCAGTCAGTGAGAGTCTGGACCGAAGACGTGTCTGCAGACGCCCCGCCAGCTACCATTTGACAACGGTATAACAACGAAAACTTGTTAAGAGAGGAAGAAGTACTGCCATTACAATAGATTGGAAAAATGTTGTCAATTTATAAATTTTGTACGGCTGCGGTATCTATCACAAAAAAATATAAGCCTGTGAAAAACAATGAGAAATATTCACAGTTCACTTTGTATTTTGCAAGTAACTAATGCTTTTTCCAATATCCGTGGATAGTTCGGTTCGTCAAGTCCTTTCTCTGATTGACACATTTACTTCGATTAATGGCAGTATACTTCGAAATTTATAGTAGAAATATTGCCAAATTTTGTGACAAGAATGTTACTTTTCAGACTCTATCAGTCAACTGCAAGGTATTGCATAATCTCTCTGGCCTATAAGCGGGAATGTGTTATTTTTTTTTTTCGATATTTCGACTGACATCCTCACTGGTTACTTCAGATTCAGATGATGGCAGAATTTAGATTACTTGACTCAAAAATGTGTAGTAAATGTTGTCTCCGACGCACGAGCATGTACTCCACAATATTGGGTTCAATGGTTTTAACTCGGCCGGTTACACAACTTGAAGGATATCACCTTAAATACTGATAGAAGAAATACTTGTCTACCATCCCGAATGCACGCACAGTAGGTGATGCAATGTTCTATACGCCGGGAAAACTTCAGGAAGATAGAAGATATCTTACGACAGGTGCCACAACTACATAGACTTTAAGGAATCGGAGTGTAGCTCTGCTTGGAGTGTAAACTCTCGGCAATCACTTTGCTCGCTGATAGACTGATCGCTTGTAAAACACAATGACGAGCAGAATAAGAATAAATGAACGATAGTATAGTGTGAGGGCTACCTTTTCTCGAGGTGCGATCGATCGCGAAACGGAAGCCACGGTGAAAATAAAAAATGTTGTGTCTGCAACATTTAGCTACACCTTCCAGCTACTTCTCTAAATAGTCTCACTCCAACTTAGACATCTGTCTTAGCATTGTACCAACTTTATAACACTCTCGTCATAGAAGGCAGCAGCATATGCTTTCGGCCAGTTCTCTACGCTGGTTCGCAGCTCGTTGTCCACGCCAAAATGATGGCCTCTTAGCCAGCGTTGTGAGAAAAGAGATGAAAATCAGATGGAGTGAAGTACAGGCTATTCTATCGCAAATGCCTTCATCGCAGCTGCAGAATGCGGCCGATCGTTGCCATGAATTTGGAAATTTTTTGGTCTTATGGGACCAAACTGCTGAGGTCATCGGTCCCTAAGCTTACACACTGTTTAATCTAACTTAAACTAACTTACGCTGAGGACGACACCCACACCCACGCCCGAGGGAGGACTCCAACCTTCGACGGGGGTAGCCGCGCGGACCGTGACAAGACGCTCGAGACCGCGCTGGTACGCCGCGCGGCCGTTACCACAAAGAAGGACAAATCCTGATTCCTCTTGGCTCGTTCTGAAGTGTCATTCTTAGACAATTCTCTCGAATCGCCTGACCCATTCACTGAAGAGGGTCATCGGTTGACACGTGCTTCCTTCCGTGACCGCCTGCAGCATGAACGTCTGTGCACGCTGTTTCAGAGTTCCTGCACCATTGCCACACTTTGCTGTCACGCAGACAATTTACACTATTTGGCCTGCACGAAGTCAGGTTGTACCCTCAACTTGAAGAAAGCGAATGACAGTCCGAAATTTATATTTAGCTGAAGATTCTGTCGTTCTAGGCACTTTTTGAGCTTACTGTGCGCTCATGGCTGCTCAGTGCGATGTGTCTCAAGCTGTCTCTCATCTCTAAACTCACAGTGAAAATCTGATGAAGCTGTGTGCAGATGTGTTGCACAGTGTCTCTGTTAGGCCCTAACAGACACACTGTGCAACACATCTGCACACAGCCTCATCAGATTTTCACTGTGAGTTTAATTTCACAACCGACGGGACCATCGAAAAAGAACTATCCCTCATAATAACACGGCGTATGGGTAATTCGTAGCTTATAAGAGACGGCCATACAGATCTCAGTCTGCCCTAAATACCGTAGTAGAAGTAATGCGTAAAAAGGAAGTTCAGATGGAAGTAAGTGAGTGACAAGACTTGCTTTAAGCGTTAATCAAACTCTCATCTCTAACATCAGAGATCTACTATTCTGTTAATATTTTTTCCGTCTTTTTTCCAAATTCTGTTGATAACAATTTTAATGTCAAAGATGTGCCAGCAAGAAGCATCTCCTAGACAATTTCCTCTTGAAGAGTCTTCTACGAATCCGAAGCGAAGTAATGCTTCTGTTGCGAAATAAGCGAATAATGAACGTTGTGTGGGCTGAACCTATGTTCTCTTGTGGGTTAAAAAGCGGCAAATTAGCAGAACGCACTCGAAGACGCCAACGCATTGCCAACACGCTTCGAAATCTGCGCGCAGATCTAGTCAGAAGTAAATAAAGCTTAGTCCTGTGAGGATATGCGCTCTCATTTCCTTAAGCGCACTGGGTTAGCAGAGATGTTCTTCCTTACGTTACGGTTAAGTACAGAATTCGAAATGAATATAGGACAGTGCTCCCGGCAACAATCCTAACAAGTTAAAAACCTTGCTGACATCCGACAATCACTTCGGCGATCACTAGACATTTCCTATTTATGAAGACACATCTTCTGTGACGTGGTCGACACTTTTTTCTAGTCAACATTTTTTAATGTTGTTGAAACACATGAATACTGTTGCAAGTCATTGAATGTACATGAGATAGGAATTTATACCTACCCTGAAGTGATAAAAGTCATGGGGTACATGCTGATATCGTGTCGGACCTTCTTCTGACAAACGTAGTGCAGCAACTGGGCGAGATATTGACTCAACAAGTCGTCGGAATCCTCCCGCATAAATATTGAGCCATGGTGCCTCTATAGACGTCCATAATTGCGAAAGTGTTCCTGCTTGTTGATTTTGTGCACGATCTGACCTTTCGATTATGTCCCATAAAAGTTCGACGTTCGATACATGCTGGGCGATGTAGGTGGCCATATCATTCGTTCGAATGGTCCAGAATGTCCTTCAAACCAATTGCGAACAATTGTGGCTCGGTGACACGGGGCATAGTCAGCCATAAAAATTACATTGTTGTCTGGGAACATTGAATCCATGAATGGCTGCAAATAGTCTCGAAGTAGCAGACCCTAAGCATTATCGTCAATGATAGGTTCAGCGGTTCTAGGCGATTCATTCTGGAATCGTGCTGCTGCTGCGGTCGCAGGTTCGAATCCTGCCTCGGGCATGGATGTGTGTGTTCTCCTTAGGTTAGTTAGGTTTAAGTAGTTCTAAGTGTAGGGGACTGATGACCTCAGATGTTAAGTCCCACAGTGCTTAGAGCCATTTGAACCATTTGATATGCTCAGCTGGACAAGAGGACCTAATCGATTGAATGTAAAGGCAGCCAACACCATTATGGAGCCCCCACCAGCTTGCCCACTGTGCTTTGTTGACAACTTGGATCAATGGCTTTGTGAGGTCTGCGCCACACTCGAACCCTACTATCAGCTCTTACAACTGAAATCGGGACGCGTCTGATCAAACTACCGTTTTCCAGTTGTCTGGAGTCTAACCGATATGGTCACGAGCCCAGGAGAGGTGCTGCAGGCGATGTCATGCTGTTAACAAAGACACTCGCGTCCATCGTCTGGTGCAATAGCCCATTAACGCCAAATTTCGCCTCACTGCTCTAACCGATACGCTCGTCGTACGTCCCACACAGATTTATGCGGTTATTTCTCTCATTGTAAGTTGCCTATGAGCGCCAGCAACCTTACGCAGATGCGTTGTCAATGGTGAGAGGTGAGAGGTAATCCCTGAAATTTGGTATTCTCGGCGCAGTCTTAACACTGTGGATCTTGCCCCCCTTCTAACAGCCGTGTACCGCAAGTCTCTAGAGGAACGGAAGGTTCCAATCCACTCTGTAGGAATCATCATTGAATCCGGAAACAGCGATCGTGAGAGACCCAACCCGCTTTATTTGTTCATGAGATCCAGAAAATATTACACACAGGCTCCCAAGTAGATGCCATTTTCCTCGACTTCCGGAAGGCGTTCGATACAGTTCCGCACTGTCGCCTGATAAACAAAGTACGAGCATACGGAATATCAGACCAGCTGTGTGGCCTGATTGAAGAGTTTTTAGCAAACAGAACACAGCATGCTGTTCTCAATGGAGATACGTCTAAAGACGTTAAAGCAACCTCTGGCGTGCCACAGGGGAGTGTTATGGGACCACTGCTTTTCACAATATATATAAATGACCTAGTAGATAGTGTCGAAAATTCCATGCGGCTTTTCGCGCATGATGCTGTAGTATACAAAGAAGTTGCAGTATTAGAAAATTGCAGCGAAATGCAGGAAGATCTGCAGCGTATAGGCACTAGGTGCAAGGAGTGGCTACTGACCCTTAACGTAGACAAATGTAATGTGTTGTGAATACACAGAATGATGGATCCTTTATTGTACGATTATATGATAGCGGAACAAACACTGGTAGCAGTTACTTCTGTAAAGTATCTGGGAGTATGCATACGGAACGATTTGAAGTGGAATGATCATATAAAATTAACTGTAGGTAAGGCGGGTGCCAGGTTGAGATTCATTGGGAGACTCCTTAGAAAATTTAGTCCATCAAAAAAGGAGGCGGCTTGCAAAACATTTGTTCGACCTATACACAATTTTGTATACTTGAGTATTGCTCATCAGTGTGGGATCCGTACCAGGTCGGGTTGACAGAGGAGATAGAGAAGATCCAAAGAAGAGCGGCACGTTTCGTCACAGGGTTACTTGGTATGCGTGATAGCGTTACGGAGATGTTTAGCAAACTCAAGTGACAGACTCTGCAAGAGAGGCGCTCTGCATCGCGGCGTAGCTTTCTGTCCAGGTTTCGAGAGGGTGCGTTTCTAGATGAGGTATCGAATATATTGCTTCCCCCTACTTACACCTCCCGAGGAGATCACGAATGTAAAATTCGAGAGATTCGAGCGCACACTGAGGCTTTCCGGCAGTCGTTTTTCCCGCGAACCATACGCGACTGGAACAGGTAAGGGAGGTAACGACAGTGGCACGTAAAGTGCCCTCCGCCACACACCGTTGGGTGGCTTGCGAAGTATAAATGTAGATGTAGATGTAGATTTAGATCTCTGAATGTTGAATTCCCTAACAATTTCCCAAATACAACTACCATTCCAGCTGCTACTTTCCGCCGTGCGGCCGTAATCACGTCGGACTCCCTTTTACATGAACACCCTGAGTACAAATGACAGATCCACCAATGCACTGCCCTTTTATGTCTTGTGTACGCAGCACAAGCGCCATCTGTGTATGTGGATATCGCTATCGCACGGCATTTGTCACCTTAGTGGATGCTATACACAAGTTACCACAAATTAAAAGACATAAGTTTTCATTTACAAACAAAAAATTAGAAAACACAATGTGAATACCCGAATGTCTAGTAGGGGTATTCACACCAAATCTCTTTAAAGTAATGGAAGGTACAGTATTCCTCTTGCACCCTCTGCTCTTAGTATCAGTCTGCGTGACTGAGGGTCGGATGGCATACAGCTTTGTGAGAATTTTGGAAGACTGATGGTATAACCAACTAGGTTGAAACACATTGAAGCAATGTTTAGTGTTTTATGGCCATTAACAAAAAGTTGGCCAAATGGTTAATTTGCCCCTCAGTTGTTGGCAATGGACCGAAATACAGCTACTAGTTAAAAGTTCATTAGTCGCGGCTCATGCCCAACAACATTGGCCGCTGAATATATTCGGCACGCAGTTACTGCTACTGCACAATCAAAACAAAAACAGAAATGAAGGTAATCTCTGACGGAATGAAATCATACGGCTAAGCAAGTGTATATCCAACTTTACTTAGTCTTATTTCCTTAAAAATATATAGGAAAGTGCACAGCAAACAGTAAATGCCAAAATACGTATTATGGTGTGATTTTTGAGTCCGAAAGACGTTTCGATTGCTAACAGTGATAAAATCTTCAGACGTTCGTCGTCTTAGGTACGATACATCTTTTCTTATACAGTTGCTTTGTCTTCAGAATCTATTTTGCATATCAAAGTATTGCGCTGGAGACAGAGATAAGCACTACATGAATTATATTTCTATGTTTTCATTTCTCACTTCATTTCCTTCTGACACTATCTATATCTCTTCCGCGTATTCCCCTAGCAGTTTGCGTACTCTCACTTATGACGATTTCCCTCATTTCTCTACCTATGGTGAATATAACCGAGACTACATGCCAGCCAAGGGAAAACCTCGATTTGAAATTGTCCTTTGTAATTGGACTTCCTCTCTTTGAGTTGGATGAAAATTTTGACCTCTCATCACATTGTTACCACTATATTATTACCGTTTCCGAAATATGTAATTTCGCTATTTATTCCTATAACATTCAGTGTTGAATGAAGCGTAACCGTTTCTACCAAATGAACTGCTTAAATCATACTTGTACAGCCTCTTCTGGAATATTGTTGTGCGGTTTGAGACCCGCATCAGATAGGACAGAGGGAGGACATCGAAAAGGTTCAAGAAAGGGTAGCTTCTTTTGCATTATCATAAAATAGGGGAGGGAGTGATACATGAACAGGGATGGCAATCATTGAAACAAAGTTGTTGTGTTCAGTCACCAACTTTCCCCTCCGATTGCGAAAATATTCTCTTGACGCTCATTTACGTAGGAAGAAATGATCACCATGATAAAGTAAAAGAAACTAGTTCTTGCGCAGAAAGGTTTAAGTGCTCGTTTTTCTCGCGCCATCCGAGAGTCGAACGTCAGAGTAATAGGTTGAAGGTATTTTGATGAATCTTCTGACAGGTAGTCAACTGTGAATTGCAGAGCAAACATACACTTCTGGAAATGGAAAAAAAGAACACATTGACACCGGTGTGTCAGACCCCACCATACTTGCTCCGGGCACTGCGAGAGGGCTGTACAAGCAATGATCACACGCACGGCACAGCGGACACACCAGGAACCGCGGTGTTGGCCGTCGAATGGCGCTAGCTGCGCAGCATTTGTGCACCGCCGCCGTCACTGTCAGCCAGTTTGCCGTGGCATACGGAGCTCCATCGCAGTCTTTAACACTGGTAGCATGCCGCGACAGCGTGGACGTGAACCGTATGTGCAGTTGACGGACTTTGAGCGAGGGCGTATAGTGGGCATGCGGGAGGCCGGGTGGACGTACCGCCGAATTGCTCAACACGTGGGGCGTGAGGTCTCCACAGTACATCGATGTTGTCGCCAGTGGTCGGCGGAAGGTGCACGTGCCCGTCGACCTGGGACCGGACCGCAGCGACGCACGGATGCACGCCAAGACCGTAGGATTCTACGCAGTGCCGTAGGGGACCGCACCGCCACTTCCCAGCAAATTAGGGACACTGTTGCTCCTGGGGTATCGGCGAGGACCATTCGCAACCGTCTCCATGAAGCTGGGCTACGGTCCCGCACACCGTTAGGCCGTCTTCCGCTCACGCCCCAACATCGTGCAGCCCGCCTCCAGTGGTGTCGCGACAGGCGTGAATGGAGGGACGAATGGAGACGTGTCGTCTTCAGCGATGAGAGTCGCTTCTGCCTTGGTGCCAATGATGGTCGTATGCGTGTTTGGCGCCATGCAGGTGAGCGCCACAATCAGGACTGCATACGACCGAGGCACACAGGGCCAACACCCGGCATCATGGTGTGGGGAGCGATCTCCTACACTGGCCGTACACCACTGGTGATCGTCGAGGGGACACTGAATAGTGCACGGTACATCCAAACCGTCATCGAACCCATCGTTCTACCATTCCTAGACCGGCAAGGGAACTTGCTGTTCCAACAGGACAATGCACGTCCGCTTGTATCCCGTGCCACCCAACGTGCTCTAGAAGGTGTAAGTCAACTACCCTGGCCAGCAAGATCTCCGGATCTGTCCCCCATTGAGCATGTTTGGGACTGGATGAAGCGTCGTCTCACGCGGTCTGCACGTCCAGCACGAACGCTGGTCCAACTGAGGCGCCAGGTGGAAATGGCATGGCAAGCCGTTCCACAGGACTACATCCAGCATCTCTACGATCGTCTCCATGGGAGAATAGCAGCCTGCATTGCTGCGAAAGGTGGATATACACTGTACTAGTGCCGACATTGTGCATGCTCTGTTGCCTGTGTCTATGTGCCTGTGGTTCTGTCAGTGTGATCATGTGATGTATCTGACCCCAGGAATGTGTCAATAAAGTTTCCCCTTCCTGGGACAATGAATTCACGGTGTTCTTATTTCAATTTCCAGGAGTGTACATATGTACATCTGACGAATTTTTGTATTTCTCAAAACACTATGGTCTGAACGTATTTTACCTACAACATCAACAAGACGTTTTGTTTTACTGTGGAAAGTGATCATTTCAGCTTTCCATTTACTTCATATTCCTCTGTCAGCAAAATACAAGCTGAAAAGTCCTCTTCGCCTTCAGTACGTTGGAAACCGTGCCTTGTTCTTTCCAGTATGCGAAAACAAATGTCAAGCATGTATTTTTATAGTACCAAATTGTTAAGGCTTTCGCGGCCACTTGTTGACAAACTACCTATGGGCTTTTGTCTCGGGTTCTTCGACCGACGTTCGCCTGATGATTTTACTGACGTTTCGCGAGCACGAGTGGCTGACATGGTCAAAGCTTCATCATCCATTGCTGTTGGTGAATTGGAGCCGAGCTCACGACCGCAGAGTATTTGTACCTGGAGCGCCAACGTCCGATGACTTCTCCTCGGTCATTTTATATTCTTATCTTGTTTGCTCGTCTAGTACAGTGGTTCCCAATCTGGGGGTAGTTTCGCCCTGAGGGATAAAATGAAATTTTCTGAGGGCTAAACGTATCCATTCTGTCTCAGACACGAACATAAATTATTTTCCAAAGAGCACTACTATTTTCACAATTTTGTAAGACTGTAATATTGGTTATATAAGTTATCAATAATCACTTTTTCCCCATTTAAAGCGTTAATGCGGTGGAGGTTACAGGTTCTTCATATAGTCCATGTATGTTGTGCTTTGTACCGTATATCATTGATGATAAAAGCGAGACAAATACGTAACCAATATTAAATACCTGAAGAAAATTTCTTCTCCCAAGTTATAGATAGCACCTGCAATAGTCTATAAATCGTTTGACTACTCATTTCGAAACAGATAGATGAATTAATTGTCAAAACAACACAGCAGTAGCTACATTAGGTGTACTATAGTGCTGAACACAGTATTATTATTATTATTACTAGTGAAAAAATTTATGAATGACTGTGCTGATAAGCCTCTTACATTATTTGATTTTCAAACAGCTGAGCAGAACTGAACGTACTCAGACATTTCGCTCTTTAACTATTCTGATCAACACTACAATAGCAAAATTTCCAACAATGCAAAGCAGCCAAAGACTGCACACAGCACAGTCAGTGATTTTCATACAGAGTGCTACGTGGCGTTACCAACATAAAAACCTAAACAGCCTACTTACATAGCCCCCATGCTCCCCACAAAAGATTTGACGAATTGTTTTGGGCAGTGGCCAATACAGGTTTGAAAAAAAAATTATAATTACAAAAACAAAGATATCAAATGCACATACTTATTGATACACTGTTGGTCAAAAGCAAATATTTTCTCACAGTCCATAAAGACAGTCCTAATCTTTTATCACAATAGTAATTGCAGTTCTTTTCACAAAGTCTGAGCAGTAAAAGAAAATGCACACGGAAGTAGTGGACTTCCATGCAGTCTTGATGAAGTAGTGTTGTCCTATTCCTGTAGAACAGCTCTGTGACACAGGGACAGGCTGGCGGCGGCTCCATTATGGTCTGTGGAACATTCTTATGAGCATCCATCTATACAGTGAAGCTCGAGCAAAGTACCATGACGGCCACCGTGTATCTTATACTGGGTTCAGATAACGTACACCCCTTCGTGACGGTCATGTTTCACGACAGGAGTGGCATTTTTCAACAAGATAATGTGCCATGTCATAAGGCCAGGAGTGTGATGGCGTGGTTCGAGGAAAACAGTGGCGAGGTCCAATTGATGTGCTGTCCCTATAACTCTCCAGTTCTGGACACGATCAATACGTGGCATCAGAGCTAATCGCCTTCCTCACGGGAATATACGGGAATTTGTTGACTTGTGTGACAGTTGTGGTTCCAGCTCTCTCCAGTGAGCTCTCAAGACCTCATTGCTTCCACTCCACGACGCGTCGCCGCTGTTATTCATGCCAAATGTGGACATACCGGCTATTAGGTAGGTGGTCATAATGTTATACTGGTTGGATGATCTTTTCAAAGCCGTGTTAAAAACCAAAGTGTTCCTTCAAGACACAACTGCTCAGCGAAGCTGTTCAAATATGGATTTACCTGCAGTGGAACCTGAACACCAATAGATTTGAAACGTTCTGGTGGTCTACAAATAGACCTGCAACATGACTGTCAACTCCTTATAGCCTTATCGCGCATAAAACAGCGTTTTGTAATATGAAACTATTTGTAAGATAAACCCAGATCGTTTTGCGAATAACTAATTCTACGGATATATTTTCAGAGTTCTACTCAATAACTTATAAAAATATGCAGATCTTCAAGAACTGAAACAGTTTCAATTCCAATCTACCACATAAGGAACCAAAATCCAAGACTAACAAAAAGAAACCTCCAAAGCTAGACAGCACAAAGATGCGACTAAAACGTATAAAAAGTGATCGATTTACATCGCTCTTTTCGTGGCCAAGATATTCTTTCTTTGCATGTTTTGCCTTTTTCACCATATAATTCCAATAGTTATTTTTTCTATTGTATTTCCACAACATTCATTAAATTTGTCATCATAATTATACTGGCCACAATCTATTGCAGTGTTTTAAATATTTTTAGTGGTCTTGCAGTTTAAATATCCTCTCCCGAAAAACGTACAAAATGTGACGTACCCTGTTTTCTCCGTTGGCTCTTCGCATGCACACGTTTTTATAACGTTTATGGATTTTTTTTCATTGAGTTACGAAAGGTCTTCTCTTAGGCATTGAGTGGGCAATTAATCTTATGTATTTCGTGCGAAGACGTGCAATTTTGCATACAAATACTTCATACCATTGTTTCTGTGGAGAGTGATATATATTCTGGGCAAATTCTCGCGTGATTCCGAGTGCTCGAGGTCATGCATTTTCCTCGTTCGGTAAGCGAAAGACCATTTACCCAGAACCTATCGATAACACTTTGCAATATTTCATTTATTGGTTCTCCAAGCCTTTTCTCCGCACTACGTTAGCAACAATCACATATTTAGTAGCTTGATGGACATCTATTTGACAGCCAGCCTTTCCCTCCTCACAGTTTAGTACTTCGTACCCAGTCGCCCTTAGCAGGAAACAAAGCACGCGGATATTGACAGACAGCGGAGGTGTCGGTCTTTGGCGGCACTTTGTAGCCGCCTCTCCCCTTACCCCCTCCACTTCCTACCGCCCGACGTGACGTGAGGGGCCGTCGGAGGCGCGCGTCGGTGGTGACGCCAATTTGTTGTGGTGCGTGCCGGCCGCACGTGAGGGCGGGGCTAATTCGGCCAGGGCGGGCTCCGCGGTGTCACTGTCACACGCCGGCCCCCGGGGGGGGGGGGGGGGGGGGGGCGGTGGAGGTGGGCGCTCCCGCCCCCGTGCCACCCTGTCCTAGGCACACACCGCGCCTCCCGCATTCACACGGCGATTCACGGCAGCCGTCTCTCCTGCAGCAGCAGTGCCGACGTTTGAAAAAATTACAATATAGCCATGAATGGAAGAAGGAATCCTTCACTCTGCACCTCTGTGAGTGACGTTTCGAAATTTCTATCTCCGCATCGCCTACACCAAATTCTGTCCCATCTCTGTTGTTAACGATTCACACAAACATTGTCAATCGTAACTGAATCATGATTCATGCATATTATTGGAACGTTACTTGTCTCTTAAGGTAGCTAAATACTTCATCTGAGTAGACACTAAATTTGTTGACATATTTCTGACATTATTCACGAAATTTACTTGCCATAAGGCCTGTGGTGTGCGTACTGTAAGACCTTCAGTACACACACCATCAAATTATTTGACTCGTCGCCCTAACGAAGTAGGCGAGTGTCAGCAATATGTCTCGTGGTCTTATCGTGGCGTGCTTATCTTCTGCCGTTAGGTCAGATAATAGAAATGCCACTTCCACGCTTAGAGTAGCAGATTGACGGTGACCAACTTTAAACAGAACTTGATTAATTTTCACACATATTTATTAAAATAATAACAAGCATAAAAATTACTTAACTTGGTTCTGGAGGCTATTTACAATTGACAACCTGAAGTTCCTTTGGTATTGGTACGTTAATCTTATTATCACATATATCTCTGATACTTGACAAAAGTGTCTACACATTTATCTTCATGGCTATGTACAGGAATATGGTAATCTTATTAGGCACAGACTGAATCTTGACTATACACTGGTACAGACTAATGCAGACTGGTACAAACTGGTGCAGACAAAAGCAGACGACTAATCGGAGGTCTGTACACTCGTTATAATACCTCGCGCGTTCATGTATCACTGCGCGAGTGTGATCCACGAGGAGAAAAGGTTCTACATTAACAACAATCTCATTCGCTGCTTTACATATTAACATGCGGATCGGCGGAAGCAGAATTCGGTCCGCCTCTATGGCAGCGCCATCTCGTAGTGCGAAGACGAACGAGCGCTGCGCCTGCGGTGTTGTGGTTAGCGGGGCGCGCTCTAGTGGGAAAGTCCGCAGCTCGTGGTCGTGCGGTAGCGTTCTCGCTTCCCACGCCCGGGTTCGATTCCTGGGGGGTCAGGGATTTTCTCTGCCTCGTGATGACTGGGTGTTGTGTGATGTCCTTAGGTTAGTTAGGTTTAAGTAGTTCTAAGTTCTAGGGGGCTGATGACCATAGATGTTAAGTCCCATAGTGCTCAGAGCCATTTGAACCATTTGAATCTAGTGAGAAAGTTGTGTACGTGCTGACTACACGGAACTATGTACACAACAAGGCTAGTAGTAGAATTAAGAAATATGGCGCTTAATATCCGAAAATCGAAAATTTGACAAAAATATTCAATCACCAAAATATTGGTATTATCGTAATCTGAATGAGAAATGATATGAGACAGCGCATCCCAAACTTTCAGTTAAGAAAGTCAGATTCAGCAGAGCAGGAGCGGATATTTTCTATTTCATACTTGCTCGCATACTCGCGGAGCCCACTGTCCCACCACCTAGACCAAATTGTATCCAACCTCGGGACGTGGACTTGAATTGGAATCTTTCCTTCCGTGGGCAATGCTGTCATCGACTCAGCCGTTCAAGCACGACTAGAAAAACGACCTTCGTAGCTGTACTGTGACTACTACCTCCGTCCTAATTTCCAAACTTCACAAAGGCTATTATGTGGTGTCTGTTCTTTAGGGCATGTAGTCTGCTGTATAAGTTGAGAATTTGGGTCTGACGGGAGGCGTGATAGGGTATTCCGTGCGTCTGTGGTGACCACTGTGTGCAGATGGCATAGTGGTCAGTGCACCTGCCTAGTAAGCAGGACACCTGTGTTCGAATCTAGGTCTCGTATAAATTTTCAACTTGCCCAATTGGTACAAACCAATGGCTACTGGCAGTTAATATCTGATTCCTTTGTGTCTTGTTTCACGGTAACTCTGCTGCATATCTTGCGGAACTAAGGTGCGCGTCATATATCTTGGCGGCCGAGTTTAGGTTCGTTCTGCGCATTTGACGTCACAAATCACAGTCAGCCAATGAACAGAGAACGACGTTGCCAGATCTCGACTGCAGTGCAGAGCACGGACGAGTGTCTCCAATTTTAGAAACGTTCAGTCATAAATGAAGTAATAGAACAAAAGCAATGTCTTGATAGCAGACTTTCTTTTATAGAAAGTTTGGAAAAAGCATTCTTTACACCAATTGCTCCATATTCTATTAATTAATTAAACCAAACAAACAATAAGCCTCCTAATTCAGGCGATAGCAAGGAAAGGTGTTTGTATCAGTCTCACGAACCGCTTTTTCGCAATAAAGAACAGCGGTAATTGTTTATTTCCTATTGTACTTCGACGCAACGTGAGTAATTCATAGTCATCCTACAGTGTTTGTCGGTATTTTGCAAACGTTTAGAGTGCTCCAGGAGATACCAGAAATGAGTAGCTGCGTTGGTGTAATGGTTAAGGTGTTGGGCTGCTAATCGGAAGATTCTGAGTTCAAGGCTTGTTGCATACTAAATATGTTATTTATTTAAAAACAATAGCGAAGTGTCTTACTTAATGAATTTTATTCGTTTGAATGTAATGTTTTGAAATTTCCTGTGCTTCATTATAATCATAATACGTTTTCAGTTTTTGTAATTTTCTCCTCCAACATTTCTTTTCACAGCAATTAAAAACAACGAAAAGGCACACATACAATATTCATGTTATCCGTTTTGTTTGTATATCGCCTCTTCCGCAGTCGCTGTTTTACTTTTCATATTGAGATATATTCTTTTGCGGCAGTATTAAAAGCATTATTTAGAGCAGAATTTCGGCTCGTACGTTGCCGAGCTATTTGATTGTCTGACGGAATTCTTTGCTTCGCTGCTTTGGCAACATCATATTCAATGGTTTCGTCGACTGATCTATGTTTTGGCAAGTATTTGCTGTCCGTTGTGACAAAAACAAAATGTTTGCGCACTGTGCCTCACTGGCAATATATTTTAGTTTTATGTTTTATTACGTCCAAAATTCAGTTTTGTGTACTTCGCCAACATCGCCAACTTCGTTTTAATCAGAACGTTTTAGAAAAAAGCGAAATGACTCTGGTATAAAGAAAGTTTTGTTACAGTTGCTAAAGATAGAATATTTCCCAATTTATAAACACTGTTTATGTTATAAAGGGTGTTCATTTTATGGGGACATTGAAATCTCTTGAAAAAGACACACAGAGCCAAAAGAAATCCTAATGAAAATTAGTTCCTCCCGGAAGGGGATATCCGATTATAACAAATTTGACTACAAATTCGTCGAATTTGGTAACATTGGATGTCCCCCTCTGAGACAAAAAAAAAATTTGTTATAAATTTGTTTGATCCGATGTGTAGATTTGCGGATATTTCAATGTCTCCAATTAAAATGAACACTCTGTGTAGTTGGAACCATGAACGACTGCGGTCGATTTAAGGCTCGTTCTACGCACCTGACGTCACGCATCCGCTGACAGCCAATGAGTGTTCAGTAGTTTTCTGAAAGGTCTGCTGGGAATGTCTTGGCGAGTGCGAGTGTTAAATGTGATTATAGTTATTCTTTGGTGAATTTTTATCGCATTTGTTGCAAGTTGTCATGGCTGATAATGGTGGTAAGCGACAAACTCTCCATAAACAGGCGAGGGACATAATTTACCGGATTCACGCTTTTTTCAAGCGCGAAGCAGAAAACGGTGGACCTATCACGGATGTCGCCAGATCTCAGGAACGCACTGCAGAAGCGACAGGCGTTAGCTTGAGAACCGTTCAGCGGATTGCCAATGAAGGAAAGTTATCTACGGAGACCTGTGGAAGCCCACTTTTCAGATCGCCAGGGAAATATCGCACTCGTGAGAGGACTGTAACTAATTTAGATAATTTCGACAAAGATGTTCTAAGACGAGAAGTGCTCAACATGTACAACAAGGGCGAATTTCCTTCTGTAAAAAAAATCACTGTGAAAATGCGTGAAACCATAAATTTTAAAGGTAGCATGACTTCAATGAATAGAATACTTAAAAACATTGGATTCAAATATGTACATACAAATGACGGAAGAAAGTTTTTAATGGAACGTAGTGATATCGCTGCTTCAAGGGCACAGTTTTTAAGACGTATTATTGAAGTAAGAAAATCCGGGAATGAGAACATTTTTTTCTTGGACGAAACATGGGTGAACCAAAATCACACAAGGAAAGCGTGTTGGAAAATGAGTGATGGTTCGGGTGGGTTTAAAGTACCAGTTGGTAAAGGTGGACGAATAATTGTGCTTCACGCTGATTCTGCTTCTGGATTCATTCCAGAAAGCAAATTAGTGTTCCGGGCAAAAAAGAGAAATTCAGGGGATTATCATTCCGAAATGAACTCTGAGACATTTAAATTGTGGTTTAGGAATCAGTTTCTCCCTTACTTGCCTGCAAACTCGGTGATTGTAATGGACAATGCGGGTTATCACTCTGTTGTTGTTGAAAAGACACCCACAACAAGTACAAAAAAAGCCGATATCATGTTATGGCTTGCAAGTAAAAATATTCCACATACTGCCAACCAAACTCGTGCTGAAATGTTGAATCTTGTAGTGCTTCATAACCCTCGCACAAAAGTTTATGAAATCGATTGTATTGCACAGGAACATGGACACACAGTTTTGCGTTTGCCACCGTACCATTGCCAATACAATCCGATAGAGTTAATTTGGGCACAAGTGAAAGGGTATGTCGCAGAACGAAACGTGACATTTAAAATTGCCGATACAGAAAGGCTTCTGCACGAAGCACTTGACAGAATTACTTCTTCAGCATGGGCTGAATGTGTTCGGCATGCACAAAGGCTACAGGAGGAGGACATGGACAGGGAAATTGTAATTGACAATCTGCTTGAACCCATCGTCATAACTCTAAGACCTGGTGATTCGGACTGCGACACTGACTACAGCGATGCAGAAGACTATCGCAGCGATTGACAACAATAAAGGGTAAGGCACATACACAGTAATACTCATGTTCTCTTTCTTGTTTTTGTTCCACAGTTGCAATTTTACCAATGGTATTGAAATATCCCCCCCCCATGAACCATGGACCTTGCCGTTGGTGGGGAAGCTTGCGTGCCTCAGCGATACAGATAACCGTACCGTTGGTGCAACCACAACGGAGGGGTATCTGTTGAGAGGCCTGACAAACGTGTGGTTCCTGAAGAGGGGCAGCAGCCTTTTCAGTAGTTGCAAGGGCAACAGTCTGGATGATTGACTGATCTGGCCTTGTAACAATAACCAAAACGGCCTTGCTGTGCTGGTACTGCGAACGGCTGAAAGCAAGGGGAAACTACAGCCGTAATTTTTCCCGAGGGCATGCAGCTTTACTGTATGATTACATGATGATGGCGTCCTCTTGGGTAAAATATTCCGGAGGTAAAATAGTCCCCCATTCGGATCTCCGGGCGGGGACTACTCAAGAGGATGTCGTTATCAGGAGAAAGAAAACTGTCGTTCTACGGATCGGAACGTGGAATGTCAGATCCCTTAATCGGGCAGGTAGGTTAGAAAATTTAAAAAGGGAAATGGATAGGTTGAAGTTAGATATAGTGGGAATTAGTGAAGTTCGGTGGCAGGAGGAACAAGACTTCTGGTCAGGTGACTACAGGGTTATAAACACAAAATCAAATAGGGGTAATGCAGGAGTAGGTTTAATAATGAATAGGAAAATAGGAATGCGGGTAAGTTACTACAAACAGCATAGTGAACGCATTATTGTGGCCAAGATAGATACGAAGCCCACACCTACTACAGTAGTACAAGTTTATATGCCAACTAGCTCTGCAGATGACGAATATATTGAAGAAATGTATGATGAAATAAAAGAAATTATTCAGATTGTGAAGGGAGACGAAAATTTAATAGTCATGGTTGACTGGAATTCGAGTGTAGGAAGAGGGAGAGAAGGAAACGTAGTAGGTGAATATGGATTGGGGGACAGAAATGAAAGAGGAAGCCGCCTGGTCGAATTTTGCACAGAGCACAACATAATCATAACTAACACTTGGTTTAAGAATCGTGAAAGAAGGTTGTATACATGGAAGAACCCTGGAGATACTAAAAGGTATCAGATAGATTATATAATGGTAAGACAGAGATTTAGGAACCAGGTTTTAAATTGTAAGACATTTCCAGGGGCAGATGTGGACTCTGACCACAACCAATTGGTTATGTCCTGTAGATTAAAACTGAAGAAACTGCAAAAAGGTGGGAATTTAAGGAGATGGGACCTGGATAAACTAAAAGAACCAGAGGTTGTACAGAGATTCAGGGAGAGCATAAGGGAGCAATTGACAGGAATGGGGGAAATAAATACAGTAGAAGAAGAATGGGTAGCTTTGAGGGATGAAGTAGTGAAGGCAGCAGAGGATCAAGTAGGTAAAAAGACTAGGGCTAGTAGAAATCCTTGGGTAACAGAAGAAATATTGAATTTAATTGATGGAAGGAGAAAATATAAAAATGCAGTAAGTGAAACAGGCAAAAAGGAATACAAACGTCTCAAAAATGAGATCGACAGGAAGTGCAAAATGGCTAAGCAGGGATGGCTAGAGGACAAATGTAAGGATGTAGAGGCCTATCTCACTAGGGGTAAGATAGATACCGCCTACAGGAAAATTAAAGAGACCTTTGGAGATAAGAGAACGACTTGCATGAATATCAAGAGCTCAGATGGAAACCCAGTTCTAAGCAAAGAAGGGAAAGCAGAAAGGTCGAAGGAGTATATAGAGGGTCTATACAAGGGCGATGTACTTGAGGACAATATTATGGAAATGGAAGAGGATGTAGATGAAGATGAAATGGGAGATATGATACTGCGTGAAGAGTTTGACAGAGCACTGAAAGACCTGAGTCGAAACAAGGCCCCCGGAGTAGACAATATTCCATTGGAACTACTGACGGCCGTGGGAGAGCCAGTCCTGACAAAACTCTACCATCTGGTGAGCAAGATGTATGAAACAGGCGAAATACCCTCAGACTTCAAGAAGTATGTAATAATTCCAATCCCAAAGAAAGCAGGTGTTGACAGATGTGAAAATTACCGAACTATCAGCTTAATAAGTCACAGCTGCAAAATACTAACACGAATTCTTTACAGACGAATGGAAAAACTAGTAGAAGCCAACCTCGGGGAAGATCAGTTTGGATTCCGTAGAAACACTGGAACACGTGTGGCAATACTGACCTTACGACTTATCTTAGAGGAAAGATTAAGGAAAGGCAAACTTACGTTTCTAGTATTTGTAGACTTAGAGAAAGCTTTTGACAATGTTGACTGGAATACTCTCTTTCAAATTCTAAAGGTGGCAGGGGTAAAATACAGGGAGCGAAAGGCTATTTACAATTTGTACAGAAACCAGATGGCAGTTATATGAGTCGAGGGACATGAAAGGGAAGCAGTGGTTGGGAAGGGAGTAAGACAGGGTTGTAGCCTCTCCCCGATGTTGTTCAATCTGTATATTGAGCAAGCAGTAAAGGAAACAAAAGAAAAATTCGGAGTAGGTATTAAAATTCATGGAGAAGAAATAAAAACTTTGAGGTTTGCCGATGACATTGTAATTCTGTCAGAGACAGCAAAGGACTTGGAAGAGCAGTTGAATGGAATGGACAGTGTCTTGAACGGAGGATATAAGATGAACATCAACAAAAGCAAAACAAGGATAATGGAATGTAGTCTAATCAAGTCGGGTGATGCTGAGGGAATTAGATTAGGAAATGAGGCACTTAAAGTAGTAAAGGAGTTTTGCTATTTGGGGAGCAAAATAACTGATGATGGTCGAAGTAGAAAGGATACAAAATGTAGGCTGGCAATGGCAAGGAAAGCGTTCTGAAGAAGAGAAATTTGTTAACATCGAGTATAGATTTAAGTGTCAGGAAGTCATTTCTGAAAGTATTTGTATGGAGTGTAGCCATGTATGGAAGTGAAACATGGACGTTAAATAGTTTGGACAAGAAGAGAATAGAAGCTTTCGAAATGTGGTGCTACAGAAGAATGCTGAAGATTAGATGGGTAGATCACATAACTAATGAGGACGTATTGAATAGGATTGGGGAGAAGAGAAGTTTGTGGCACAACTTGACCAGAAGAAGGGATCGGTTGGTAGGACATGTTCTGAGGTATCAAGGGATCACCAATTTAGTATTGGAGGGCAGCGTGAAGGGTAAAAATCGTAGAGGGAGACCAAGAGATGAATACACTAAGCAGATTCTGAAGGATGTAGGTTGCAGTAGGTACTGGGAGATGAAAAAGCGTGCACAGGATAGAGTAGCATGGAGAGCTGCATCAAACCAGTCTCATCACTGAAGACCACAACAACAACACATTGAAATATATTCCTCTTCTGCAACTGTAATAAGCGTCTTATTTAGACCAGACGCGTTTTTCTCTTTTGAAGCATCTTCATTGGACAGCATTGTGTCTCCTCCATTGCCAAGTCACCTTTCGTAGTTTTGTGCTGAGGTAACTCAATATTCAACGTTTGTGTCGGCCGATCAGTGTTTTAGCAAATAAATGCTTTTTGTGTGTGCCACACACAAAAATTATATTTGACATAGCCCAGAGCACTGATACACAGTATATTCAAGTCCTAATGTTTTTGTAAGTCCACAGTTTTCTTTAACGTATTTTGTGTACTTCCTTTTGATTGATTGAAGTGCTTTAAAATAAAGTCAAACGCGCCCGGTGTAAATAAAACTTTTATTACAGTCGGGAAAGACGGAATATTTCTCAATATTACATACGACACCAATCTGGTACTTAAATTAAATGAGATGTTGTTATACAGTAAATTTTATATGAAATTTAGGTATCTTGTCCACATTTCATTCTCAACATTGTGGTAACTACAATCGAACATACGGAAAGTATACGCTATGAACTTTACCTCTGCAAACTCTTCAAAATTTCGTGCAATGGTTTACTACATTTAATGCTGCAATATAACTGCGTTGAAAATCGAAACAAAATTAAGTCATTTATGGGGGGGAAGGTATCAGTCAAGAAGATGTGTCAAAATCAAATTTTTGGGCCAAATAGTTTTTGTGAAATCGAATGATAAGTGTGTCAAAGCAGTCGGAACACTATGTGTCTGCACAGGCGAGCAGTGCAGTGGTTACAAAATCGCGCACGGCGTGGAATGCGGGGAGCACGTCTCTGTAGCAGCGAAAGGTTTAATGCGGCGGTGATGGCTTTACTTCATAAACTGCGCGCTCCCCCCTAAACGTAAGTTTGAGAACTACACTGCTACGGCGCTGCTTCTCTTGGCGCGTACAACTGGCAACGCTGCAATCTCCCGCGTCTGGGCTGGCATGCGCGAGCCGCCAAGATAAATGAATTGAACTATAGAACTAGTAAAAGTAAGGATATTATGGAGAAAATCCACACTCATTAATTTCCGGAAATCGTCCCACTGCAGACTGTTATGAAGATCGGAGCATACGACAGAGATTCGCACATATGTGAATGGCTGAAAGTCTTATTAAATAACAAACGCATTACATTGCCCTGGATGTCAGGGTTCTTCAGAGACAATGGAATCGTCAGCTGTGCCACAGGAAGTGTGATTGTTCTATATAAACATAAACGATCTGTCGGATAACGTGAGCAGGAGTCTGAGTCTTTTTGCTGATGACCCTCTGGTATAAAGGAAAGGTTCAGGTTTGACTGAGTGTAGGAGTATAAAAGATGATTTAGTCAGCATTGTGATAAGCTGCCAACAAATTTACACTTCATATCTACACCAGGGCCACGAAAAAACAGACAAATGTTATCATCATGACCAATTTTACAAGACTTACGAGTTCTAACACACAAAGGCTTGTCAATAAAAAAAATTGTTGATGTATCTCCAACACCACGAACTTGGGACATAGTAATCATGAACGTCCGATAACCCAAACATCGCGAGGAGGTACCTGCTCCAAGGACGTTGCAGTAGCCTTCGTAGTTATATCAGTTTACTGCTGCGAATTTTTCTAAGTCCGTAACCTTGGGTGACTTGTCGGCTATAAATAGCGTGTTTCCGGTAGCTGGCGCGCAGCCGGCAGCATGCCTTGTCGCAGGATTCATCGAGTCTTTCGATGGAGGCCCACTATTTACAAGTCTATTTTGGACGTCGAGACTGAATATAATGTGAACGTCAGTTCGTCCGTTTTGGTTGATGTGTTGAAAGAACAGACTGTTTTTCGAGGAGGTCGTTTTGACTTTTCATTTTCTGTTACTGACAATCCTGATGGTGAGTGTTACTATGTCCCAAGTTCGTGGTGTTGGAGATACATCAACAATTTTTTTTTATTGATAAGCCTTTGTGTGTTAGAACTAGTAAGTCTTGTAAACTTGGTCATGATGATAACATTTGTCTCTTTTTTCGTGGCCTTGGTGTAGATATGAAGTGTAAATTTGTTGGCGATATGACTGTATGTAATAGTATGGTACATCCTGTTAACGCTAGGCATAGAGCCTGGGAAAAAAATACCTCTACACATTGATCGTGCCAAAAGCCGAGAAGCGATTCTTCTTAGTGTTTTATCTCTCTGGGGCACCCTGGGATGCTCTCAGTGTGTCTAAAAATAGTCTCCGCGCCAGATACGCGCCCGTCAGCCGCCGCGCCTAGAGCTCCTGAGCGCGGCGGCTATAAATGGAGAGAAATGTAAGTCAATCCAGATGAGTAGGAAAAATAAAGCTTGTAATTTTCGAGTGCAGAATCAGTGAAGAGCTACTTGACACTCTCACATCGATTACATTTCTAGGCGTAACGTTGTAAAACGGTATGACATGGAACGGACAAGTAAGGTCTATAATAGGGGAGGCGAATGGTCGGCTTCGGTTTATTGGGAGTTCTCTAAAAAGGGGACCGTTTATACAACATCAGTGCTACCCCTCCTTGAGTACTGCTAGAGGGTTTGAAATCCCTGATAGTCTGGGTTAAAGGATGATATCAAAGCAATTCAGAGGCATTCTGCTAAACTTGTGACCGATAAGTTTGATAAACATGTGAATGATACAAAAATGCCTCGTGAATGCTCTTTTCGGGAAACACTACTGAGACTATTTAGAGAACTGGAATTTGCGGCTGACTCCAGAACGATTCTACTGCCACATAACAGTACTGACGTGAAGTCACTCAAGAGGTATGCGCCCCTTTTCAAGTAATTTCCAAGTTGTGCCTGTGGACTGTCCTCAATATGTAGCAAATTTTAATCGTAGTCAGAACATTATTCTTCCTTAACATGTAACAAATTTCAGTCTTGGTCCGAGCAGTGTTGTGTGTAGTTGTGATTGCGTCATGTCAGAGCTGGGTGAATTCGAGCACCGGCAAGTTGTTTGTGCTCGCACGACGGGTGCTTTCGCAAACTCGGTAGCCAAAGTGTTTGATTTTTCAAGAAGCACTGTATGCAAGATTTATACCACATATGCACAAGCATCGTCCGCTAAGTCACAACGCGGACGAAAGGCTGTGATGAGAAACGTGACGCACCGTCATAGACGTGGACTGTGACGATAGTTAAGGGAACGACAACTACAAAAGCCAATGCAAAACTGATGTCGCACTCGCGAACCCTGTTAGCACCAAAATAACAGAGGGCAGCTCGAGAAGCATGGAACTGGACGGCGAGTTGGAATTCCAAAACCACTGATCAGTGATGCAAATGCTGTAACAGGAAAGCGTGGTGTCGAAGCCAAAAGTCTGGACTATGGAGGAATCGAAGGACGCCGTTTAGTGGGACGAGTCTTGTTTCAGGCTCTTTCCAACTTCCGTCCAAGTTCACCTGTCAAGGGTGAAGCATGGCGCGAGTTCGATGATGATATGTGCAGTGATGTTCCATTGCTCCCATGGTCAATCTGCAAGTTCGCATTACTGCCCATGAGTGTTTGGCATTCTGGCTGATCAGGTATATCTCATGGTACAGTGTTAGTTCCCTAACGGTGATGCGGTGTTCCAAGAAGACAGGACAGCAGTTTACACAGCTCGCATCGTCCAGGAGTGGTTATGTGAGCACTAGGATGAATTGGGATGAATTGTAGCCTCTCCTCCAGCCACTACAGCGCCACTACAGTCATCCGATCTGAATATTATTGACCGTTTGTGACTTACTTTGGAGAGAACCGTGCGTGATCGATATATACCTCGATCATCGTTGCCCAAACTTCGCACTGTATTGCAGGAAGAATGGGTTAAGATTCTCTTCAAAACCATATAGGATCTGTACTTACGCTTTCTGAGACGCTGGATGCTGTTTTCAATGCCAGCGAGATACCTGTACTGTATAAGCATCTTAGCATGTTCTGATTTTTTACCTGTCCCTTTTTTTTTCTTTTTGAGACATCAATCTTCTGACTGGTTTGATACGGCCCACCACTAATTCCTCTCCTGTGCCAACCTCTTCATCTCAGAGTACCAGCCGGCCTAGGTGGTTGAGCGGTTCTAGGCGCTACAGTCTGGAACCACGCGACCGCTACGGTTGCAGGTTCGAATCCTGCCTTGGGCATGGATGTGTGTGATGTCCTTAGGTTAGTTAGGTTTAAGTAGTTCTAAGTTCTAGGGTACTGATGACCTCAGAAGTTATGCCCCATAGTGCTCAGAGCCATTTTTTCAGAGTAGCACTTGAACCATACATCCTCAATTATTTCGTGGCTGTATGAGAACCTCTATCTTCCTCTGCAGTTTTTGCCTTTTACAACTCACTCTAGTACTATGGAAGTCATTCCTTGAGGTCTTAACAGACGTCCTATCATTAGCAAATCTTTAACATAGTGCAGCGCTTCAACAACCGTGAATTGTTCGGAAATTAGGAAATTCAGCCTTCAGTTACAAGATAAAATTTTAATTAGTTTAGCTAGGTTTTGATGCCAATAATGGTATGTTCTTCAGAACCTATAAATTGACCCATACGGACAGATGTTACACATGGAAATACATCATTAGTCTAATGATTTCATAATAAAGAAAATCGGGGTACCTACAAAAATTAAATTATTTTGAGGGCCAAACGTTGGCCCTGTCACAGAATAAAATTAAAACAGAATAAAGACCCATAGCCATAAGATTATGTCTGTCAAGACTAAAAACATTAAGGCAAACGTAGACGGAGCTACGCCGGCTAGAAATAAGAGTCACACGTAAGCACCAAGGAAACTAGGCGTCGCGATCATTTCCACGGCGAGGCTCGGCCAGCGGCCAAGCGCATGCGCGAGCATGAGGGCAAGCACAAGTGCTAGACACAAGCTGTCTCAAAATTACTTAAATCAAACGTAAATTATAAACAAATTGTGACGGGAAGCAGTCTTACAAATGGACAAACCTATCTATTGGCACAGTACATTAAAGAATTTACCTGAGAAGTAGCTACAAAGTCAGTACAAGAAAATTTACATTCAAATATTGTAGTAAGAGAGCGAAGCCCCAATACAGTAACTAATAAATTAGTATGGGAAACACAAGCGTGCGAATTGTAAAATATCTTGAACATAAAACAGGCAAATTAAGAAACACCTTAGCAAATAGGTGTCATTACCGGTGTAATACAAAACACATAGAGACACAACATACAATCGCACTATAATAAAGGGACAAAGCAGATAGGAAACAGCATCTGCCCCATTCGAAGAAACAAGACTACCATGCTTTCCAGTTCAGGTACCCACAATCAAGACCAGGCAATTAAATACATATCAGTTCCTTTTATAGGTCAAGTATCCTATAGGGTCGGTCGTTTATTAAAAATCCTTGGGTGCCTGCCTAGGTAACAGAATTCTTTAACTTCATATACTTCGTGACCATCAATCCTGATCTTAAGTTTCTCGCATTTCTCATTTCAGCTACTTCTGAATACTTTCGCTTTTCTTCTAATTACTCTCAATCCATATCCTGTACTCATTAGACTGTTCATTCCATTCGGCAGAGCACGTAATTCTTCCTCACTTTCACTCGGGATAGCAACGTCATCAGGGAACCCTATCACTGATATTCTTTCAACTTGAATTTTAATCCAACTCCTGAGGCTTTCTTTTATTTCCATCATTCCTTCTTCGATGTACAGATTGAACAATAGAGGCGAAGGGCTAAATCCCGGTCTTAAAAAAAATTTAATCCGAGCACCTCGTTCGTGGTCGTCCACTCTTACTATTCTCTCTTTGCTCTTGTACGTATTGTGTATTACCCGTCTCCCCCTAAAAATTACTCCTATTTTCTTCAGAATTTCGAACATCTTTCGTCATCACACATCACACAGCATGTTGTTCTCAATGTAGAGACGTCTACAGACGTTAAAGTAACCTCTGGCGTGCCACATTGGAGTGTTATGGGACCATTGCTTTTCTCAACACACACACACACACACACACACACACACACACATATATATATATATATATATATATATATATATATATATATATATATATATATATATATATATATATGAGACCTAGAAGATAGTGTCGGAAGTTCCATGCGGCTTTCCGCGGATGATACTGTAGTATCATGTCCATTATAATTATCCGGGCTGTTATGCCGTGGTCGGTTGATGAATTTTGTGTTAATTCCCAACATATGCTGTAGTATACAGAGAAGTTGCAGCATGAGAAAATTGCAGCGAAATGCAGGAGGATCTGCAGTCGATAGGCACTTGGTGCTGGGAGTGGCAACTGACCCTTAACATAGACAAATGTAATGTATTGCGAATACATAGAAAGAAGCATCCTTTATTGTATGATTATATAATAGCAGAACAAACACTGGTAGCAGTTACTTCTGTAAAATATCCGAGACTATGCGCACGGAACGATTTGAAGTGGAATGATTATATGAAATTAACTGTTGGTAAGGCGGGTGCCAGGTTGAGATTCATTGGGAGAGTCCTTAGAAAATGTAGTCCATCAACAAAGGAGGTGGCTTACAAAACACTCGATCGAACTATGCTTGAGTATTGCTTATGAGTGTGGGATCCGTACCAGGTGGGATTGACAGAGGAGATAGAGAAGATCCAAAGAAGAGCGGCGCGTTTCGTCACAGGGTTATTTGGTAAGCGTGATAGCTTTACGGAGATTTTTAGCAAACTCAAGTGGCAGACTCTGCAAGAGAGGCGCTCTGCATCGCGGTGTAACTTGCTGTCCAGGTTTCGAGGGTGTGTGTTTCTGGATGAGGTATCGAATACAGGGTGTTAGAAAAAGATTCGGCCAAACTTTCAGGAAACATTCCTCACACACAAAGAAAGAAAATGTGTTATGTGGACATGTGTCCGGAAATGCTTACTTTCCATGTTAGAGCTCATTTTATTACTTCTATTCAAATCACATTAATCATGGAATGGAAAAACACAGCAACAGAACGTACCAGCGTGACTTCAAACACTTTGTTACAGGAAATGTTCAAAATGTCCTCCGTCGCATGGAATCCCTGATGCGCTCATGCAGCCCTGGAGAATGGCGTATTGTATCACAGCCGTCCACAATACGAGCACGAAGAGTCTCTACATTCGGTACCGGGGTTGCGTAGACAAGAGCTTTCAAATGCCCCCATAAATGAAAGTCAAGATGGCTGAGGTCAGGAGAGTTATGTAATTGGTCCGCCTCTACCAATCCATCGGTCACCGAATCTGTTGATGAGAAGCGTACGAACACTTCGACTGAAATGTGCAGGAGCACCATCGTGCAGGAACCACATGTTGTGTCGTACTTGTGAAGGCACATGTTCTAGCAGGTAGAGTGTTGTTGTTGTTGTTGTTGTTGTGGTCTTCAGTTGTTAGACTGGTTTGAAGCAGCTCTCCATGCTACTCTATCCTGTGCAAGCTTTTTCATCGCCCAGTACCTACTGCAACCTACATCCTTCTGAATCTGCTTAGTGAATTCATCTCTTGGTCTCCCTCTACGATTTTTACCCTCCACGCTGCCCTCTAATACTAAATTGGTGATCGCTTGATGCCTCAGAACATGTCCTACCAACCGATCCCTTCTTCTGGTCAAGTTGTGCCACAAACTTCTCTTCTCCCCAATCCTATTCAATACTTCCTCATTAGTTATGTGATCTATCCATCTAATCTTCAGCATTCTTCAGTAGCACCACATTTCGAAAGCCTCTATTCTCTTCTTGTCCAAACTATTTATCGTCAATGTTTCACTTCCATACCTGGCTACACTCCATACAAATACTTTCAGAAATAACTTCCTGACACTTAAATCTATACTCGATGATAACAAATTTTTCTTCTTCGGAAACGCTTTCCGTGCCATTGCCAATGTACATTTTATATCCTCTCTACTTCGACCAACATCAGTTATTTTGCTCCCCAAACAGCAAAACTCCTTTACTACTTTAAGTGTCTCATTTCCTAATCTAATTCCCTCAGCATCACCCGACTTAATTAGACTACATTCCATTATCCTTGTTTTGCTTTTGTTGATGTTCACCTTATATCCTCCGTTCAAGACACTGTCCATTCCATTCAACTGCTCTTCCAAGTCCTTTGCTGTCTCTGACAGAATTACAATGTCATCGGCAAACCTCAAAGTTTTTATTTCTTCTCCATGAATTTTAATACCTACTCCGAAATTTTCTTTTGTTTCCTTTGCTGTTTGCTCAATATACAGATTGAACAACATCGGGGAGAGGCTACAACCCTGTCTTACTCCCTTCCCAACCACTGCTTCTCTTTCATGTCCCTCGACTCTTATAACTGCCCTCTGGTTTCTGTACAAACTGTAAATAGCCTTTCGCTCCCTGTATTTTACCCCTGCCACCTTTAGAATCTGAAAGAGAGTATTCCAGTCAACATTGTCAAAAGTTTTCTCTAAGTCTACAAATGCTAGAAACGTAAGTTTGCCTTTCCTTAATCTTTCTTCTAAGATAAGTCGTAAGGTCAGTACTGCCTCACGTGTTCCAGTGTTTCTACGGAATCCAAACTGATCTTCCCCGAGTTTGGCTTCTACTAGTTTTTCCATTCGTCTGCAAAGAATTCGTGTTAGTATTTCGCAGCTGTGACTTATTAAACTGATAGTTCGGTAATTTTCACATCTGTCAACACCTGCTTTCTTTGGGATTGGAATTATTATAATCTTCTTGAAGTCTGAGGGTATTTCGCCTGTTTCATACATCTTGCTCACCAGATGGTAGAGTTTTGTCAGGACTGGCTCTCCCAAGGCCGTCAGTAGTTCCAATGGAATGTTGTCTACTCCCGGGGCCTTGTTTCGACTCAGGTCTTTCAGTGCTCTGTCAAACTCTTCACGCAGTATCATATCTCCCATTTCATCTTCATCTACATCCTCCTCCATTTCCATAATATTGTCCTCAAGTACAGCGCCCTTGTATAGACCCTCTATATACTCCTTCCACCTTTCTGCTTTCCCTTCTTTGCTTAGAACTGGGTTTCCATCTGAGCTCTTGATATCCATACAAGTCGTTCTCTTATCTCCAAAGGTCTCTTTAAGTTTCCTGTAGGCAGTATCTATCTTACCCCTAGTGAGATAGGCCTAGACATCCTTACATTTGTCCTCTAGCCATCCCTGCTTAGCCATTTTGCACTTCCTGTCGATCTCATTTTTGAGACGTTTGTATTCCTTTTTGCATGCTTCATTTACTGCATTTTTATATTTTCTCCTTTCATCAATTAAATTCAATATTTCTTCTGTTACCCAAGGATTTCTACTAGCCCTCGTCTTTTTACCTACTTGATCCTCTGCTGCCTTCGCTACTTCATCCCTCAAAGCTACCCATTATTCTTCTACTGTACTTCTTTCTCCCATTCCTGTCAATTGTTCCCTTGTGCTCTCCCTGAAACTCTGTACAACCTCTGGTTCTTTCAGTTTATCCAGGTCCTATCTCCTTAAATTCCCACCTTTTTGCAGCTTCTTCAGTTTATTCTACAGGTCATAACCACTAGATTGTGGTCAGAGTAAACATCTGCCCCTGGAAATGTCTTACAATTTAAAGCCTGGTTCCTAAATCTCTGTCGTACCATTATATAATCTATCTGATACCTTTTAGTATCTCCAGGGTTCTTCCATGTATACAACCTTCTTTCATGATTCTTAAACCAAGTGTTAGCTATGATTAAGTTATGCTCTGTGCAAAATTCTACCAGGCGGCTTCCACTTTCATTTCTTAGCCCCAATCCATTTTCACCTACTATGTTTCCTTCTCTCCCTTTTCCTACACTCGAATTCCAGTCACCCATGACTATTAAATTTTCGTCTCCCTTCACAATCTGAATAATTTCTTTTATTACATCATACATTTCTTCAATTTATTCGTCATCTGCAGAGCTAGTTGGCATATAAACTTGTACTACTGTAGTAGGTGTGGGCTTCGTATCGATCTTGGCCACAATAATGCGTTCACTATGCTGTTTGTAGTAGCTTACCTGCATTCCTATTTTCCTATTCATTATTAAACCTACTCCTGCATTACCCCTATTTGATTTTGTGTTTATTACCCTGTAGTCACCTGACCAGAAGTCTTGTTCCTCCTGCCACCGAACTTCACTAATTCCCACTATATCTAACTTCAACCTATCCATTTCCCTTTTTAAATTTTCTAACCTACCTGCCCGATTAAGGGATCTGACATTCCACGCTCCGATCCGTAGAACGCCAGTTTTCTTTCTCCTGATAACGACATCCTCTTGAGTAGTCCCCGCCCGGAGATCCGAATGGGGGACTATTTTACCTCCGGAATATTTTACCCAAGAGGACGCCATCATCATGTAATCATACAGTAAAGCTGCATGCCCTCGGGAAAAATTATGGCTGTAGTTTCCCCTTGCTTTCAGCCATTCGCAATACCAGCACAGCAAGGCCGTTTTGGTTATTGTTACAAGGCCAGATCAGTCAATCATCGAGGCTGTGGCCCTTGCAACTACTGAATTGGCTGCTGCCCCTCTTCAGGAACCACACGTTTGTCTGGCCTCTCCACAGATACCCCTCCGTTGTGGTTGCACCTACGGTACGGCTATCTGTATCGCTGAGGCACGCAAGCCTCCCCACCAACGGCAAAGTCCATGGTACATGGGGGGGTTGGGGGGGGGGGGGCAGGTAGAGTATCCCGTATGAAATGATGATAACGTGCTCCATTAAGCGTATGCGGAAGAACATGGGGCCCAATCAAGACATCACCAACAATGCCTGCCCAAATGCTCACAGAAAATCTGTGTTGATGACGTGATTGTACAATTGCGTGCGGATTCTCGTCAGCCCACACATGTTGATTGTGAAAATCTACAATTTGATCACGTTGGAATGAAGCCTCATCCGTAAAGAGAACATTTGCACTGAAATGAGGATTGACACATTGTGATGAACCATTCGCAGAAGTGTACCCGTGGAGGCCAATCAGCTGCTGATAGTGGCTGCACACGCTGTACATGGTACGGAAACAACTGGTTCTCCCGTAGCACTCTCTATACAGTGACGTGGTCAACGTTACCTTGTACAGCAGCAACTTCTCTGATGCTGACATTAGGGTTATCGTCTACTGCACGAAGAATTGCCTCGTCCAATGCAGGTGTGCTCGTCGTTCTAGGTCTTCCCCAGTCGCGAGTCATAGACTGGAATATTCCGTGCTCCCTAAGACGCCAATCAATTGCGTCGAACGTTTTCCAGTCGGGAGACCTTCGTTCTGTAAATCTGTCTGCGGCTCTACCCCATACAAGTACGTGGTTGGCATCATGGTTGACATCAGTGGCGCCTTTGACAACCTGTGGTGGCCTTCGCTCTTCTCCTGCTTGCGGGAGAAAGAGTGTCCAGGGTCGTTATATGGTTGTCTGAGGAGCTATTGTGAAGGGCGGGAGGTCTGGCTATCATCCCCCAGTGGCAGAGTAGGAAAATCCATAACTAAGGGATGTCCCCAGGGCTCCGTACTAGGTCCCCTGTTCTGGGACATCCACATGGAACCGCTTTTAGACAGTTTGGAACAGAGTGAAGAAGTGCTAGAGGTGATAGCCTACGCGGATGACCTCCTCTTGCTGGTCGGCGGCCGAAGCCGCGAGGACATCGAACCAAAAATAAACAGAGCGATGACCAAACTACAACTATGGTGCACAAATACTAAGATGACGATCTCACCGACCAAATCGACGTACTTATTACTGAAGGGACAGCTGGCGAGGAACCCTACAGTTAGAATCGGAGGCTCACCAGTAATAAGACGACAAGACACTCGCTACCTGGGTGTCATCATCGATGAAAGGTGGAACTTTGGAAGCACATTGAGTCCGTATCCCAAAAAGCATTGCAATTGTTAAACAATCTTACCTCAATAGGTCACAAACGATTTCATCTTCCACCACATCTAATCAAGTTATATCACAATAGCATATTAACATCAGTAGTGGGTTACGGATCGGGAGTCTGGGCACATAGGCTCACAAGGGTGGTGCCTGCCATGGCAGTGAGAAGGGTACAAAGAAACATGCTTTTGAGATCCATAGGGGCGTATAGAACTTCTCCAGGAAATGCACTCTTAATAATAATGGGGCTTTGTCCTTTAGACATCAAAATTAGGGAACAAGCAGCTTGGTACTGGGTAAAGAAAGGGAACAACGCGAAAACAGAGAACATCATGGGAATATTGGTAATAGATAAGAGAGAAATACGTAAAAGGGGGGAGGACCTGTGGCAACAGTCTTGGGAAATGGAAGAAACTGGCAGAAGAACCTTTGAGTTCTTGCCAGACGTAAAAGAAAGGCTAGGGATGAAGTACTTTGAGCCAACACGGGGTCTAATACACTTTCTCACTGGTCATGGGCCCTACCCGACATACTTGTGTCGGTTTGGGAAAAAGGCTACACCCGAGTGTGACTGTGGTGCCTTGGAGGGCACTCCCGACCATGTGGTTTACGAGTGCCCCCTTTTCGATGATGTAGCAACGACACTAAGACAACAACTTCCACACAATAACACATATGACTTATTAAGACACAAAGGAACTTTCGACACTTTAAACAAATTGGCAGACGAGGTGTCACGAAAAGTATTGACGGCATACCTGACTGACTTCCATGATTAAGACATAAACCAAATGTTTCTCATTATGAGATACCTGAGGGTCGTTCACGATTAGTGACATTTACCGAATGTGTCCATTTACCCTCATCCTATACCGCCTGCGCGTGGACAGGTCGACTTCTTAGTTGCAATCCGCCACGTGCAGGACTAGGGGGGTCAGGGTACACCAATGAAGACTAAAAAGCACCGGAATTGACGTAGGTTAGTAGTAGTTGTAGCTCTAGATATAGAAATTAAGTTAGGAACCTGCAGCGACAAACAGTCTTGGCCAGCCCAGTGTCAGGGGCACGCTCATCGGGATTAGCTCGATGAGCAGGGCCTAAAGCAGTAGGTTTATATCTTTGCTGACACACCTGTAACGCTGCAGGCAGTTAGGAATTAATTAGTAGGAAGATATTAACAATTAGTAAGTAGTTTTAGTTGTAGTCTGCCTATTGTCTTCTAGTAGTCTGTCTGTAGCTTACAATAACTAACATAGCATAATATAATAATAATAAATAGAAATAGCTGCTGAACATCATGTATGTAGATCAGTTAAGACCCACTAATCATTAAGGTAGTGGGTTCTATTGTATAAATATTATTAATGTTGAATAAAGAATTTTTTTTTTTTTTAAAAATCTGTCTCGATACAAACGTACCGCGCCACGGCTATTGCCCCGTGCTAATCCATACATCAAATGGGCATCTGCCAACTCCGCATTTGTAAACATTGCACTGACTGCAAAACCACGTTCGTGATGAACACTAACCTGTTGATTCTACGTACTGATGTTCTTGATGCTATTACTGTAGAGCAATGAGTCACATGTCAACACAAGCACCGAAGTCAACATTACCTTCCTTCAATTGGGCCAACTGGCGGTGAATCGAGGAAGTACAATACATACCGACGAAACTAAAATGAGCTCTAACATGGAAATTGAGCGTTTTCGGACACATGTCCAAGTAACATCTTTTCTTAATTTGTGTGTGAGGCATGTTTCCTGAAAGTTTGGCCGTACCTTTTTGTAACACCCTGTATATTGCTTTCCCCTACTTATACCTCCCGAAGAGATCACGAATGTAAAATTAGAGAGATTCGAGCGCGCACGGACGCTTTCCGGCATTCGTTCGGCCCGCGAACCATACGCGACTGGAACGGGAAAAGGAGCTAATGACAGTGGCAAGTAAAGCGCCATCCGTCATACACCGTTGGGTGGCTTGCGGAGTATAAATGTAGATGTAGATGTAGATCTTACGTTGTCGAACGCATTTTCCACGTCGACTAAACCTATGTTTTTACTGTTCCAATATTTCTTTTTTTTTTCAACCCCAGTATATTGCTAAGTGATCACCATTTCTCTGGAAGAACCCCCCGTTAGCTGTTACGACGTGGTTCCCCCGTCGTCCACCGCACCACACGAGAGAGTGCAGCGCGGCGACTATCTCAGCATAGCTGCCGCTGGGACGGCAACCCGCCACACACGGTGGCGGCGGGACTCGCGACACACAGCGACGCGATCGATGGCGCCGGCCGAAGCAATCTGGGCGCGAGCCATCAGTTAGCTGCACAAATTAACGCGCGCGTACGCGACGTACGCGCTCGCACACACGCACACACGCTGTGCCGCGCGCACACTCACGCACGCCCGGCCGCGCTGCCGCGTGCGCAGTTGGCCCTCCTGATTACCGACTCCAGGCGCTCGGCTGGACCGCTCACTGGTGTGAGCAGTCGCCTCCCGTTTCGCTACGTCATGTCGCTGCACGAAAGAGAACTTGTACATCTCTTTGGCAGAGCGTCATTAAAACGCAGATGTTCGAGGACTGCTGAGTACTGGGCTATCTCCCAAGCTTAGCTGGCATTTCGCCACTCATGTTAAGTTGTACATTTGACCACACAAAAATCGGCCGTCGCAAATAACAGCCAGAATTGAAGTCTGGTGCAGAGCTGACTCGGATGAAACGCAACATAATTTTCTATTTAGAGAATACACTATTGGCCATTAAAATTGCTACAACAAGAAGAAATGCAGATGATAAACGGGTATTCATTGGACAAAAACATAATACTAGAACTGACATGTGATTACATTTTCACGCAATTTGGGTGCACAGATCCTGAGAAATCAGTACCCACAAAAACCTCCTCTGGCCGTAATAACCCCCTTGATACGCCTGGGCATTGAGTCAAACACAGCTTGGATGGTGTGTACAGGTACAGCTGCCCAGGCACATTCGACACGATACCACAGTTCATCAAGAGTACTGACAGACGTGTTGTGACGAGCCAGTTGCTCGGCCACCATTGACCACACGTTTTCAGTTGGTGAGAGATCTGTAGAATGTGCTGGCCGGGGTAGCAGTTGAACATTTTCTGTATCCAGAAAGGCCCATACACGACCTGCAACATGCGGTTCCGCAATATCCTGCTGAAATGTAGGGTTTCGCAGGGATCGAATGAAGGGTAAAGTCACGGGTCGTAACACATCTGAATGTAACGTCCACTGTTCAAATTGCCGTCAATGCGAACAAGAGGTGACCGAGATGTGTAACGAATGGCACCCCATACCATCACGCCGGGTGATACGCCAGTATGGCGATGACGAATACACGCTTCCATTGTGCGTTCACCGCGATGTCGCCAAACACTGGTGCCACCATCATGATGCTGTAAACAGAAATTGGATTCATCCGAAAAAAATGATCGCAGGCACTCCTGTCTGTGATGCAGCGTCAAGGGTAACCGCAGTCATGGTCTCCGACCCGATAGTCCATGCTGCTGCAAACGTCGTCGAACTGTTCGTGCAGATGGTTGTTGTCTTGCAAATGTCCCCATCTGTTGAGTCGGGGATAGAGACGTTGCTGCACGATCCGTTACAGCCATACGGATAATGGCTCTGAGCACTATGGGACTTAACATCTGAGGTCATCAGTCCCCTAAAACTTAGAACTACTTAAACCTATCTAATCTAAGGACATCACACAAGTACATGCCGGAGGTAGGATTCGAATCTGCGACCGTAGCGGTCGCGTGGTACCATACTGAAGCGCCTAGAACCAATCGTCGACACCGGCCGGTGTCCTCTCATCTCGACTGCTAGTGATACGAGGCCGTTGGTATCCAGCACGGCGTTCCGTATTACCCTCCTGAACCCACCGAGTTCATTGGATCTCGACCAACGCGAGCAGCAATGTCACAATACGATAAAGCGCAATCGCGCTAGACTACAATCCGACCTTCATCAAAGTCGGAAACGTGATGGTACGCATTTCTCCTCCTTACACGAGACATCACAACAACATTTCACCAGGCAACGCCGGTCAACTGCTGTTTGTGAATGAGAAATCGGTTGGAAACTTTCCTCATGTCAGCACGTTGCAGGTGTCGCCACCGGCGCCAACCTTGTGTGAATGCTCTGAAAAGCTAATCATTTGCACATCACAGCATCTTCTTTCTGTCGGTTAAATTTCACGTCTGTAGCACGTCATCATCTTGGTGTAGCAATTTTAATGGGCAATAGTGTACGAGGGACGTTCATTAAATAAAGCTACTCTGTTTCTTTCTGGAACAAGGTTAATTTTATTCTGAATTATAATACATCAAAATATTCCTCACTGTTTTGGCTACAAAATTGTGTTTTTCAATAAAAGTCTGTAATTAATGCGAAGGCCTCACGCCACCTTAGTGGAGGGGCCTATGAGCCCTCATGGTCGACGTCAGAGGCAACGTCTTGTGCATAAAGTACCTCCCCATCATCCACGAACTGCTTCCCGCCGAATGCATCCTGCATTGGACCAAACAGATAGAAGTGGGAAGGTGCGAGATCTGAGCTCTCGGGTGGGTGAGGAAGAACAGTCCAGTGAAGTTTTGTGAGCTCCTCTCTGATGCGCAGACGCGTGTGAGGTCTGGCGTTGTTATGGAGAAGTCATTCGCGTTTTTGTGACGACGAACACGCTGAAGTCGTTTCTTCAGTTTCCTGAGGTTAGCACAATACGCTACGGAGGTGATTGTCGTAAATAAGGAAAGACATCAAACAGAATAATCCCTTCAGAGTCCCATAGGACGGTCGCCATGACTTTACCAGCTTGCGGTGGGGCTTTGAACTTTTACATCGGAGGAGAGGTGGCGTGGTCCCACTCCGTGAATTGCCGTTTTATTTCTGGTTCGAAGTGATGAGCCATTGTTTCATCGACTTTCACAATGCCCGGGTTCGATTCCCGGCGGGGTCAGGGATTTTCTCTGCTTCGTGATGACTGGGTGTTGTGTGATGTCCTTAGGTTAGTTAGGTTTAAGTAGTTCTAAGTTCTAGGGGACTGACGACCATAGATGTTAAGTCCCATAGTGCTCAGAGCCATTTGAACCATTTCAATCTCACAATGTTCGACGAAAAGATTGTCCCTATCAGCCTCGTAACCCGTAAGCGATTCCGCACAGAAGATCTTTCACTGCTTTTTATGGGCTTCTGTTAGGAGTCGAGGAACCTAGCGGGCGCACAACTTTGAGTACCCCAACTGGTGGGCGAGTGTGTCAGCATTACCAACACAGATGCCCCGTTGAGCAGCGAGTCGTTTGATAGTGATCCGTGTCTTGGATGAGAGTGTTCGCACGTTCCAACATTGCAAGGATAACAGCTGTGTTTGGCCGGACGGCGGGAGATCGTTTGCGCGACCTTGTAGCGATCATGACATACCTCTAACCCAACGATTCACCGTGCTTTTGTTCACTACCATGTCTCCTTATTTCTGCATGTGCATATGAATATCTGCGATGCTCTGGTTTCTCCCAAAGGAAACTCTCTGCTTAGGTCGTATCTCCGTTGCAGGGGCCACTTAGAAGGTGACAAAATGCGTCGACAGCTATCGGAATTTCATGAACCTAGTGGGGCTCACGCGGGAATATTTTGCGATGTTCCACTATAAATTCCTCGTTTTTTCTACTGAAACTGTCCGAGAAGAAGATTTGTTGTGTTATTTATTGAAAACCCTTAGTATTCCTTCAAAAATTACGCGAAACTCGTCTTGTCAATATTACAGAACAGATCGAAGAAGGCACAAACTCTTTTCTGAAAATAGAACCTGTTGGTATTATCTGCAGATATAACGCATGTTACATTTGTAAATGATCACTGTAACTGAATAAACTTTATATGTAATGTCTGAATCTATGTGTATTTGTACATTCTTCCTTGTTTTTGCCCGTATCAGACACATTTCTGTAGTTCAACAATTTTGCTTTTACCAAGCTCTTCACTGTATAAAACGAAACACATTTTGATGATGTGCAGCTACTTTCTCGTAAAAGAAGTGACGATATCTCGGCTATAAATCAATGAGAGTGACTTATGGTGATGATTGAACTCCTTGGAGTCAAGAAATTAAATTCGTTACATCTACTTGACACTACGCGTGGGAATTATTCGCACAGTTTCATTGATATTACGCGGTAACAGAGTGATAGTGTATTTCTGCAAGTTAGGTCTGCAGGTGCAACGTTTGTTTTGTAATAACCAACGACAGTACAAGAGCATGGTCGAATACTTTGACCACGTGGCTTTCAGTCGTGTCACGTTATTCGTGCACCATGCCCCGTCCTCAACAGGCTATTCATGAGCGCGTCATCGTTCTTGTGGAGGAATGGAATTTGATGACGTCCAAGGTCGTGTAACAGTATAGCGTTCTCATGTGCACTGCGCAGGGATGGATAAAAGTTCGGAGAGATGTTGGAACATTCTCTAGGTTTGTGGTATCTGGACGTTAGCGTGTAACAACACCTGCCCAGGGTAGTCAACTAGTGAACACGTGACGACAAAATCCTTTTTTAACCGCGGTGAAGTTCATGATACTGCATTTCCAGGACCGGTGGTATGTTCGCGAGACGGCTTTTGGGGCCGGAGTGCTTCGCAAACGTGCGGTCATGAAGGAGAGGCTACGTAATGATCATCGTCTCTACCGATTAGCGTTTGCCGAGGTTAAAGTCAGTCGTGACTGGCGAAAATTAATTTTGCTACGAATTGTTACTGTCCTGAACGAGTGATGGACCAATACGATCATACAGGGCGCAGGTGACCTTTTCGACACAAGATATATCCATGAGTGATCTCGTAGTGCAGTGTCTCTGTGGCAGTTTGGAGTTGGATGTGATGCAGTGGACTTGGATTGTTTCACATGATAAATAATTGAGTTGATACTCCGCAGTACGGCCACATGTTGAGTAATTCTATGGTCATATCCGTGCTGCAACTAAATCCTGAGGGGCGAATGTATTTCCGGCAGGACTAGTCTCTTATACAAGCATTAGCGATGGTGCGGGAGTGACCTACAGAACAGAATGAGATTTCTCGACTGGTTTCCTTCAGCACCGGACCTACATCCTATTGAAAAGGTGTGAACTGAGACGAAACGGAAAATACGAGAAAATGGCGTGACTCCGGAACAAAAACCCATGATGATCTTTGGAACGTCATCGTACCTACCTCGGAGGAGTTTGCAAAAAATTATTTGTTACCCATTTAAAAGTCTTCCTTCCTCGCTGAATGAAGAGAGTAACTCAAGGTGAAGGCCTTTAGACTGGTATTAGCTGATAAAGAAGCCTAATTTCGTGACCTTTTGAGAGCCGAAAATATCTTAATAAGACCGTGAACCGGTCTTTCTACTAATTTCGTGATTTCTGCTGGTGAAACAAATTAATACAGTAACGAAAAAAATTTCATTACGACAGATACGAAGCAAATCTTTTCAGCGACTATGCCACTCACCTACAAATGCATAATGCTACTACTGCTGACGTTTAGACGCTTATTGTCACTCTTGGCTCCACACCACAAAATGAATTGTCTTTACTAGGTCTGAAATGCTACGAATGGGTCGACACAGTATTCTTGCATGGTTTCATCCTTATTCTAAGTGACAAAAAGGTGGTTATCCTTCTACTGCACTCAGAATTACAAGTGTTCTTTAGTTTTATGAGTAAATGTGTACAGCCCTGTTTAGAGCGTATAGCAGAGTAACAGTTCCGAGATGATGACTATTTAAGTAAGACAATGCACCTCGTCGTGAAGTGTTTCTGTGAGGCAATGGTTTACGGACAGTAACATTTCTGAAAAGGACTGACTTGGCTAGAGCTCCAACTTGAAGCAACTTTCAGAAACTCGCTCCACACACTATTGTCCAACACCATTACGTTCTCCGGTTCCGTCTCTTGAGCAAGGATGGCCTGCCATTCCCTCACAGATGTACAGACACTTGACGCGATGTATACACAGCTGTGTATCGTAAAGTAGAAGGCTGGACACACCCCATATTAATGCCTTCAAATAGGTTTCGGGATGCTGCTGGTCAGATAGTGTATACATCCCGTTCCATCTCGAAAATCACCTAGTGGGTCATCCTGAAAATGTCTGCCACACAATGGTTTCTTCATTCCTGGAATGATGAAGGCTTCACTAAGTGCCATGTCAGAGCCTAAATTACATAGAACAAGGAAGTAGCAGGAGTGTCTGCAAAATGGCTCTAATCACTATGGGACTTGACATCTGAGGTCATCAGTCCCCTAGAGTTGGGTTGGGTTGTTTGCGGGAAGAGACCAAACAGCGAAGTCATCGGTCTCATCTGAGTAGGGAAGGATGGGAAAGGAAGTCGGCCGTGCCATTTCAAAGGAACCATCCCGGCATTTGCCTGGAGGGATTTAGGAAAATCACGGAAAATCTAAATCAGGATGGCCGGACGTGGGATTAACCAGTCGTCCTTCCGAATGCGAGTCCAGTGTGCTAACCACTGCGCCACCTCGCTCGGTCGAGTGTCTGCATTCTGTGTAGAGTGAGCTTAGATTTTTTCGCGGAGTAAAACGAACACCTTGGACAGCTTCTCCCAACGTTTCATCTTGGCAGCCCCCCGTAATGTCTTCAGACGGTTACGGTAGTATTCCTATGACGTTCGTCCCCTTACGAACATAATCTGGTAGCACTACACCACGACAGACCCTAAAAGCCATCAGTATAATTTTGCTCAATAATATTTGCGTCTTCGCTTTTGTCGCCTGTGGTGAATCCACATGTTTCAACTGCTCGTTCTGCTTCTTTACCCCATGGTCTCTGTGATAACGCCGACTCTCATCCATTTCGATTAGCTGGCTGGGAAAGTCATTTGGACTAGCCTGAAACAGATGCAACTATTACGCACATGTCACGGTTGGGCTGCTTTTAGGAATGGTTACAAGAAACAATGGAACTCAGTGCGGAGGGACGACTTTTTTATATTCAAAATGTCGTGAAAAATATGGAAAATTAACTCATGAATGAGTTCCCTTTGTACATTCTGGCAACCACGGAGAAAGATGGTCTGCCACTTCGTTCTTAGTCATTCAGACGTGTTTACCAGCACTGGAAGCATCTGCGCCACCTTCGTCATATCATGGTGCAGTATACCTGAACGACTTCATCAACAGTCGTTTAGTAATGTAGGCTGAGGTGAAAAAGTCATGAAATCCCTCTTAATATGGTGTCGGATCTCCTGTCGAGCGTAGTGCAGCAACTCGACATGGTATGTACTCAATACTCGTTGGCCAGCTCCTGCAGAACTACTGAGCCATGTTGCCTCTATAACCGCCCTTAAATGTCAAAGTGTTGCTGGTGTAGTATTTTGTGGACGATTATGCCCGGTAACTATACAGTGGGATTCATGTACGGCGATATGGGTTGGCAAATCATTTGGTCTAACTGTCCAGAGTGTACTTCAAACCAATCTGGAACAATTGTAACCTGGTAACATGGAGCATTGTTATGCACAAAAGTCCCATCTGATTGGTGGAAACGGTCTCCAAGTAGCCCATCTTCAGTCAGTGATCGGTTCAGTTGTATCAGAAGACCCAGTCAATCATATGTAAACACAGCGCACACCACTATGGGGTCATCACCAGCTTACATTGTGCCTTGTTGACAACTTGGCTCCAAGGTTTCGTTGCTTCTGCACCATTTTCGAACCCTACCATTAGCTCTTACCAGCCAACCGTTGTGGGTGAGTGGTTCTAGGCGCTTCAGTCCGGAACCGCGCGACCGCTACGGTGGCAGGTTCGAATCCTGCCTCGGCCATGGATGTGTGTGACATCCTTAAGTTAGTTAGGTTTAAGTAGTTCCAAGTTTTAGGGAACTGATGATCTCAGATGTTAAGTCCCAAAGGGCTCAGAGCCATTTTTGAGCTCTTACCAACTGAAATCGTGACTTATCCGACCAGACCACTGTTTTCCAGTCGTCTAGGATCCAACCGACGTGGTCACGAGCCTAGGTGAGTCGCTGTACGCGATGTCGTTCCGTTAGCAAAGGCAGTCTGTTGCCCGCTGCCATAGCCCATTAACGCCAGATTTCGCCACACTGTCTAGATGGATGCGTTCGTGGTACTTCCCCCCAATAATTTCTGCGGTTATTTCACGCATTGTTGCTTTTCTGTTTGCGCTGACAACTCTACGCGAACGATCCTGCTTGTCGGCCATTGTGTTGTCCATGGTGAGAGGTAATGCCTGAAATTTGGTATTCTCGGCACACTCTTGACATTGTGAATTTCGGAATATTGAATTCTTAACGATTTGCGAAAAGGAATGTTCCAGGCGTCTAGCTCCTACTACCATTCCGCTTTCAAAGTCTGCTAATTCCCGCCGTGCTACCATAATAGCATTGGAATCCTTTCCACATTTGTCAGCAATTCAGAAAGGGATTTACTGCACAATATTACATCTTATATAAGCTGCGCCATGGCGGCTCTTCTAGCACTGTGCTACGGGTTTGTTGCTTGGTGATTTCCATGTCCACCGAGAATGTAAACAAGCACTTAAAATGAAACAAACAACTACTCGGCCGGCCCTACTTCTTCTAGTCACATAAGCTACGTGAAGTACTTAATCGTGTACTATCCTGTCTCAAATGAACATTTATTTTTTTATTAAATGACTTGTTTCGATCGAAGTTGACCATCTTCAGATCTATGTACTTGGGTAAGCAATCCTTCGTATCCGTATGCAACTGCACATTTGAATGTTTCGTTCCATATGGATACGATGATTTGCTTACGCAACTGTGATCGAAACAAGCACATCTCATGTGCAATTGCATTTAGGTGCCACGGGCTACTTGCAAAATTAACTTACGTCTGAATATGATCAACATTGATCGAAACAACACATCTGACGTGAACTTACATATTGACCCAACGAGTTGCTTAGGCAACTACATGGGTCTGAACTTATTCATCTTTGATCGAAAGAAGTCGTATCATAAAAGTAAATGTGCAGCCGACACTAAAATAAACGACAAATTTTAAATATCGACGTAGTTACGGAACCTCTAGCGACGAATATGTCGACAACTCTGGAACATGAAAGACATTTCACTTCACTTCGGATGGCGCAAAGTCCAATGAAGTATGGCTTCCTACACTGACGGGAGGACCCTCCATTTTGTGGTGCTTATGGCGTACTGATTACAGTGATTACAGTGAACTATACTGAAATGGAGAAAAGAGGGCAGAAGCAAGTCTACTGTTTTGGCCTCTGCTTTATTGACGATAAGAGGAATTTGGTACGACGTTTAAGATTTTGTGAGTGGTCTAGCTTCTTTCATAACCTACCTGAGAGAAAGTTTTAATTTGTTGCCAGGGCGACTAACTCATTCTAGTTTTCTGTAAGTGGTTAGTCAGCCAGACTTTCCTAAGCTTCTTTCTAAACTTTTATACTGTAGTTCAATCTCTTGGTTTGTAACTCATTTTCATATCAAAAAGTTACAAATATCACGTTCTTCCTGGGTAGGTCTGAATGGATAGATGACTGTGATGGAAGATGACAGAGCGATTGTAATTTTTTGTTGTATTACACTGCATGAGAAGCAAAATGTAGCATCCCGAAGACACGATCGGATGTCAGTATAACTTGGTACACGTACACACCATGAGCGACCAGGTAAATTATTTGACTTCAACATTTTCCGAGAGGTCTAACTACCAACAGAGTGAATTAGTGCTGAAACTTCCTGGTAGATTAAAATTGTGTGCCGGACCGAGACTAGAACTCGAGACCTTTGGCTGTCCCTCAGTTCCTGCAGTTCAGTTGGTAGAGCACTTGCCCGCGATAGGCAAATGTCCCGAGTTCGAGTCTCGGTCCGGCACACAGTTTTAATCTGCCAGGAAGTTTCATATCAGTGCACACTCCGCTGTAGAGTAAAACTCTCATTCTGAATTGGTGCTGGTCGTGTGTAGTGTTGTCACAACGCCTAGTAGGATGTATAAGGACCGACAACAGAGGTCAATGTTCAGTGATCACGATGAGGGATACGAAAATACCGCGTACTCGTGTAGGACAGCGTTGTCAGAAACCGATAATTTGGAAAGTAGCCTGATTTTGGGGCTCCATTTGGCTGGCTGGTCGAATCTTGCAATATCCAGAGCTATGGGACATTCGGAAGTGACAGAGGCATAGTGATGGATTTCACAGGAGGGCAGGTATACTCTTTAAGTTCCAGTACATCACGTATAACCACCATAAGCTAGGATCTCAATATTGTGCACAATCACTTTGAAATCCCTGCATATCTACACCTGCTGTCGGGCATCAAGGAATGGACTCCCTCTAGCAATCTATGTCATCCCGTGCCGCTAGTCGGAATAGTGAATTACTCTCCCATGTGTAGGCTGCGTTTGGAGTGGTGTCGAGACCGGGAAGCATTGATAGCTCATGAATAGCGTCACATTGTGTTCAGTGAAGGATTGCCGACTTCACCATCCCGGATAAACATCGTCGACGAATATGCCTGCGGTCTGGAGAGAAGTCCAATTCTTCCAAAGATTTGAGACACTGCTGGCGTCATGGTATGGTGACCTATCGTATGTGAATTCAAGTGATGGCTGGCTTTAATTAAGGGAACTACGACGGCATAACGATACGTGACGTGTGTCTTGTCGCCTAAAGTGTTACCTATCAAGCGACAGTATCGAACTGGACTCTAGATACTTTAGGAAGGCGCCAATAACCTCGATTCTAAGAGCCCTAAATTCACACACACAGACACAGTGGCGAAGAAAAGGTGTTCTTGGGATCTTAAACTGTATTTTAATTGACGTAAAGTGGCTCTGCGACACCGAAGGTAGAGGATGACAATAACACTGAAGGACATCTCGCCAAGTACTCGTATGGCCAAAATATTTTAATCTACCACGAAATTAAATGTCTCATTACGAGAATATTGAAAGGCGATCAGTTTTAATTCTTGAAAACCACTCAGAAGTCAAGGTCGCAGAAAATATTTTTTATTCAAGACAACCGGTTTCAACGGCCTTAGCTGTCATCTTCAGGTCTTAAACTTCTTTTGTAGTAAAACATGATCATCTTAAGCTGAACCTCACGCACAGACTGTCAAGTGGATAAAACTCAGCACATTATAAAAGTGTGCCATCACTAAAATACTTAAAAACACACAGCCCCTGGTCCAAAAGGCCATGCCCATATATATATTGCCATGTCCATATGTATATGGACATGGTCATTCGGACAAGCTGGTATGTGTTTTTAAATATTCTAGCAATGACAAACTTTTATAATGTGCTGATTTTTATCCGCTTGACATCTCGAGCGTGATGATCAGCATAAAATGAACATCCTTTACTAGAAAAAAAATGTTTAAGACCTGAAAATGACGACTAAGGCTACTGAAACCGGTTGTTTTGAATAAAAAGTATCTTATACGATCCTGGCATTTCAGTGGTTTTTGAACTGAGGCTAAATATTTTTAAGCCCTGCACTATTTGAGAATGAAAGCTGAAGTGAAGACACTTCGCAATCAGTGATTACAACATTCCCCTCTCATATACTAGATGTACCAGATACCCACTGAAGGGTGTGAATGAGTACATGCAAAGGTTGATCATCGAATCGCAACTCCTTAAGGGCAAAGGTAGTCCTTCGTGTCCGAATCTGGCTTATGGTTTCAGTTTGAAATAATATTTTCAAACATCTGTATACATATCATACTTGTCATCCAGTAGGTCTCATTGAGAAACAGCATCAGCGTCACATGTTAGCGTATGCGACTGGAAATTATGCAAGAAGATGTTGCCAGAAATCTTATTCATCGCTAGGTATTAACGTAGGTAGCGTAGTTGCAGGGTGACAATTATTAAACAACAGGGAATAATATAGTCATAACTTCTGAAGGGTTAGAGTTAGGACGTTCAAACTGCATGGTTGGCCGCAGTGCTTGATGGGAATGGGTATGAGCATCATGGGCTGGTTTAGCAACGAGACCCCTTACCTAGCTGTCATTTATTGTGAATCTCTCGCCCATCACAATGTCCCAAGCGACTGGATAAAATCGCACGTCTCTCCAGTATGCAAGAAAGGTAAAAAATCGGAGCCGCAAAATTACATACCAATATCCCAAACTTCTGTTTGCTGCAAAATCCTTGAACATATTCTCCCTTCGAGTACAATAAACTTTATTGAGACTGAGAAGCTTATGTCCGCGAATAAACATTTTTAGAAAGCATCACTCGTGAGAAATTCAACTTGGCGTTTTCTCGCGTGATATATTGAGAAGTATGGATGAAGGGCAACAGGCAGATTCAATATTTCTAGATTTCCGGAAAGCATTTGACACGGTGCCCCATCGGAGGCTGATAACAAAGGTACGAGCATAGGGTATAAGTTCACAGATATGTGATGGCTCGAAGACCTCTTAAATAATAGAACCCAGTATGTAGTCCTCGACGGCGAGTGTTCATCAGAGACAACGGTATCGTCAGGAGTGGCCCAGGGAAGTGTGATAGGACCGCTGCTGTTCTATGTATAAATAAGTCATCTGGATGACGGGGTGGGCACCAATATACGGCTATTTGCTGATGATACCGTGGTGTACAGTTAAGGTGTCTAAATTGAGTGACTGTAGCAAGATACAAGACGGCTTCGGCAAAACATCTGGTTGGTGTGATGAATGGCAGCTAGCTGTAAATGTGGAAAAATGTTAATTCATAAGTATGAGTAGGATGATCAAACTTGTAATGTTCGGACAACGTATTTCTAGTGTCCTGCTTGACTCAGGCAAGTCGTTTAAACATCCGGGCATAACGTTTCAAAGCGGTATGAGGTCAAACGAGCAGGTGAGAACTATGGTAGGGAAGGCGAACAGTCGAATTCGGTTTGTTGGGAGAATTTTAGGAAAAAGTGGTTCACCTGTAAAGGATACCGCATATAGGACGCTGGTGCGACCTATTCTTCAGTACTACTCGAGTATTTGAGATCCGTACCAGGTCGAACTGAACAAAGACTTCCAAGCATTTCAGAGGCGGGCTTCGACATTTGTTACCTGTAGGTTCGAACCACGGCTAAGTGTTACGGAGATGCTTCGGGAACTCGAATGGGAATCATTGGGGGGAAAACAACGTTTTTTTTCGAGAAACACTATTGTGAAAGTTTAAAGAACCGGCATTTGAAACCAACTGCCGAACAATTCTACCCGCCTCCAGGAAAATAACTTATAAGAAATTAGGGCTCATACGAAGGCATACAGATAATCGTGTTTACCATGCTGTATTTGCGAGTGGAACAAGAAAGGAAATGATAGGCAGTGGTACAGGGTATCCTCCACAACACACCGTATTGTAGCTTGCAGAGTATCTACGCAGATGTTGATCTAGATGTAGACGCATAAGGTTGCATTGGCGTATCGACCTCCAAATCTTTGAATGCGGTAAAGTCACTGGTCATTGTTATTATGACACTGTACTCTTTCCCTATTCGCATCTGTTTGGAGCTCAATTCACCATTGAGCTCATTTTTAATGGGAATGCGCGACCGCATCGAACAGTGCAGATGGAGGAGTTCTTGGATCGATACACTATTCGACGAATAGACTGGCCTGCACTCTACCACGACTCAAATTCTACCGCCCTTGTGGGATACGTTGGGGACAGGTATTGCAGCACGTACACATTCAACAACAATCATCAACCAGCTGTCAACCGCTCTTGTAGAGGAACGGAACGCCCCAGCAAAAGAACCTGTACAAACCATGTGGTCAGAATGAGAGAACGTCACAGAGTATGCATTGCCATCCGTGTTGTTTACACACCGTATGAACAATCAACTACTGCTTTTTTAACGTCCAGAAAACCATTGTGAACTGCAGTGACTGCTGAATAAGAGTGTAATTTCGGTTCGTCTGATTGTGTATTTCTTTTAGTTACTGTAGCACTTCTTTCTACGTATGATCCAAATTTCATCGATCTTTGTTGCTTGGCATTGACACGTCATGTGGAAATTACCTTCGAGGTGAAGTTTTGCGCAACAATACAATGACGGTAACAGTCATCGATGATGGTAGAAATCGGAATTAAATCTGGAGAGTAAGTTTATAAATAATTATTTAGATACTGTAGATGTTACGAGGTAAAACATTAGCTATCTCGTTTCATCGCACGTCATCAGAAGTGGAATGTATTGTTCCGCGGATAAACTGAAAGATATCTCACGTGAACAGATTTCGTTGTTTACCTCTTCCTTCTCGCCCTGTCCAATTACTCATGGGTTTGCAATACTTTTTGCGGTCTGCAATAACAACAGCGTTTACCTGGAAATTAGAAACCGGAAACAGCGTCCGCGTCGTTATTTCCTTCGCCCCGCAACTGTTCTGTAATCACGGCTGGCTTCGCATCACGTCGCGCTCTCCCGTTTGCGCTCAACTTTTTAATTTATGAACGTACTTTCTAATTAAAATTTTCCTCCCGTAGTTTGTAGCTTGGGAAACGGAATCATAACACGTAAGGCTTATTGCAATCTGTGGCAGCTAATTACTTTGCTTGGCGTACCAATTAGAATGCGGCGTCTTCCTCCTGTGCCACGGCGGCGGTACACGCAAACATGCGGAGGCTACGAGCCCGTAGACGCAGAGCTTTGGCGTTAACGTCGGATAGAAGTATAAGGAGTCACCCAATTAAGTATTCACATTGGCTTACAGTTATTGAACTATATGAAAGAAACGTAAATTAGTTACAAACTACGGCGTGCACACACTTTATTCAACACCTAAACGTCACTATAGATACTCGGATTTAGGCTATGACATATTCGATATGCCTACCATCATTGGCGATGATGTGGCGCAGACGAATAGCGAAACCTGCATGGCCTGCTGAAGTGTCGGAACACCTATACTGTCGATGACCTCCTGAATGGCTGTTTTCAGCTCAGAAATGGGTTTGGAGTTTGGCTGTTCACCTTGTCTTCAATGTAGCCCCACAAAAAGGAATCACATGTGTTCAGATCCGAAGAACATGGCGGCCAACCGAGGCCCATGCCAGTGGTCTATGGGTACCACAGAGCCAGAAAGCTGTCCCCAAAATGCTCCCCCATGACATCAAACGCTCTAACGCTCTCCTGCTTCGATGGGGTTGAGCTCCGTCTTGCATGCACCACATCTTGTCGAAATCAGGGTCACTTTGGATAATGGGGACGAAATCATCTACCAAAACCTTCACGTACCTTTCGGTAGTACATGTGCCGTCAAGGAATATCGCACCGATTATTTCGTGACTGGACATTGTACAGCACACAGACAGCCGTTGAGGATGAAGAGACTTCTCGATCGCGGGATGCGGATTCTCAGTGCCCCAAATGCGCCTATTTTGCTTATTGACGAACCCATCCAAATGCCCCTCCGATGGGGCACAGTGTCAAATGCTTTTCCGGAAATCTAGAAATACTGAATCTGCCTGTTGCCCTTCATCCATACTTCTGAATATATCACGCGAGAAAACGGCAAGCTGAATTTCTCACGAGCGATGCTTTCTAAAACAATGTTTATTCACGGACATAAGCTTCTCAGTATCAAGAAAGTTTATTATACTCGAAGTGAGAATATGTTCAAGGATTTTGCAGCAAACCGAAGTTTGAGACATTGGTCCGTAATTTTGCGGGTCAGATTTTTTACCTTTCTTGTATACTGGAGTCACGTGGGTTTTTTTCCTGTCGCTTGGGACAATGTGCTGGGTGAGAGATTCACGATAAATGACAGCTAGGTAAGGGGCCAATGCCGTAGAGTACTCTTTATAAAACCAAATTGGGTTTCCATCAGAAGCTAGCGATTTATTTGCTTACAAATCTTTCAGCTGTTTCTCTACGCCAGGTATTACATCCTCACACCATAACACCTGGAGCACCAAAACGATAATGTTCGACAAGTTTCTGGCTGCATTATGTGTTCATGATCGACAGTGATGGACGGACAATCATATTTCAAACGGTGGGGACAAGTAATGAACTCGGGTACTTTTAGAGCACCGTCGTTTTGGTGGTTCAGTGTATGGTGTGGGGAAGCATAATCTGATATAAGCGTTCTGACCTTAGTCTTTGAAAACAGCATGATCGCTGGTCAAAGTTGTTGTGCCACTGTGCTCATTTCCCATGGGCGTCTTTTCAGTGGTGCATAGGCCCTTTATTCATTGTTGCCATTTTCCACAATCAAAAGAGGGGAGACAGTATTACACTTACATTTCAAAGTACTAATAAATATTGTACGACGAACTCCACTACATGGCCTTCATTTGGGGATACAGATCAATTATTTTTGTGAAGTACTGTCTTAAATGTTAGTATACATTTATGGGGATTGGTGAGAGGGGGTGGTTTCCTTTGAGTGTGTCGGTCGTACGAACTGTGAGAAGCACAACAGGCCTGCTTCATGAATTGTACTGGTATGAAATTGCCCTTCCACCTCGTTCATACAAACGTCTACGTACCTCTCATGATTTTCGCAGTAGCTGGTTTGACCACATGAAATAATAGGGTGAGTAACATATTCCATAACGTGTGATTCGAGGTTTACAAATTTGCAAAGATAAGTACGCAGTTTTAATGTAGTTTTGGACTTTTCCATAGAGTAATAGATACAACATAGATCCGAGGAACGACAGCATCGGGAAGATCTGTTTATAATACACTAAAATACTGTGTTGAGCAACTTAGCTACAGACAATTTTCATGCTGAAGATTGAATTAATAAGTTGCGGCAGATCACTGTCATGCCATCAGGTCCTTTCCCCTCTCAGTGGCTACCCAACAGGAAACGCGGTTGGGGAGGTTTTAAATAGAAAACAGAACCAAAATGGTGTTTAAACCGCAGTTCTCTCGAATGCAAATCCAGCACCTTGCCACAGGGCAATGTCTCCTAGCGAGGAGGTTTGAGCGTGTTACACCAGTATCTGTCGTGGTGACTAGACATACGCGGCGCTTCGTCTGTGAAATCATGCAGGCACTGGAACTGCAAAGAGTCACAGAGAGAAACACGATTCGGTCAACAGTTGGTACTGGGGCAGACTGCCTACCTGAAGGGTGGACGCAGTCAGTAACAACATCTGGTAGAGATGACTGCTACAGCAGGAAACGTGTATACAGTGCGCACATCCAGCAGGATCACGAAAACCATATTACTCCGAAAAATAAACATATCGACATTAAGTTAATCACCGTGGAAGATATCACTCCAGAAACCGTCCAACAGCATCTCTAGCCTAGGTAATCTCCTCAGTTCGACGAGTGACAGAGTTCAAAACATTTTTAAGGTAAGCCGCGTGCATCTGAAGCTACTTGTTAATGATTAGATTCCACAGAGCTACCAAACGTCGTGTAAGTGGACTTCTGCGACTCGGCTCCCGCCCCAAATATACTGATGAACCAAAACATTATGACCACCTGGTTAATAGCTTGCTTGTCCTTTCTTTGGAACGAAATACATCACTTATTCTGCGTATCAGGAATCCGACAGTTTGTTAGTAGTTTTGTGGAGGTATGTGGCATTAGATGTCTCAGCACAGGTCATGTAATTCGCGTAAATAAAGGGCCCCGGATTTACGCTGTGATAGCGGCCGATAGCGGCCCAGATAGATTCTATACGATTTACACCAGGCGAATCTGGTCGCCGAGACATGAGCGTCAGTTCTGGCTTCAAGACATGGACAATTACACTGCTGAAAGATAACATAGCTGTCGGGGAAGATATCGAGCATGAAGAGATGCAGGTGGTTCGCAGCTATCAGCGTGTCTTCGATTACTACCGCAGGTCCCACGCAAGCGCAGGAGAATATCTCCCACAACATAATAGTGCTCCCATCAGCCTGCGTTCGTGGCGCTGCACGTTTAGAATTGTCACTCAACTCGATGACGGCGATTGTGGAGACGATCATCGACCTATTGTAGCAAAGATGTGATTCATCCGAAGAGCTGACACGTTTCCATTGATCGACGGTCGAATTCATATGATGCCACCCCTTGCAATCGTATACAAGCATGTCTTTGAGTCATCATGTGAATACGTAGGGAGCTGTGGTCTGCTGTGAAGCTCCATGTCCAACAATTTACGATGAACGGTGTGCTCGGAAAAACTCGTATGTGCCCCAGCATTGAGTTCTTTCGGCATCTATCCCACTTCACAGAACAGACAAGTCTCCGTACCCCACGTTCTGTGAAGAGTCGTGGACGTCCAACCATTTAGCGCCTAGCCTGCCCTCCTACACCTTTCCGTAGACACTCACGACATTAGCACGTGAACGTCCGACCAGCGTCGTCGTTTTTGAGATACTCGTTCACAGGCTCTACGTGATAATAATCTACCCCTTGTCAAAGTCCCTTGTCTCAATGGATTTCCCGATCTGCAGCCTTTGTCTTCGCTAGGGCGATACCCCGTCTATGATCCTCTTACGTACTTTTGTTATCGCGTCACGTGCCTTCAGCGCCCCCATGCGGCATCCTACGTCACGGTAGGCAGTTGTCATAATGTTTTAACTGATCAGCGTAGTCCGAGCCATATTGTACGGAATTATGATTCGATGATTTAGCGGACCAGTCTAGGTAAAATAGGCTGCAGGAGTGTTCGTCAAAGAAGGAACGTAGGCGTTCAATTTCGTGATCACGGTTTTGTTATCTTAGAAGTCTTAACACTCGTATGAATTTATAGAAGAAATGGGTGCAGATGGTCAGTGAAAAAGTTTAAATAAACGTCCTGATTCACGGTAACGTAAACAAAAGAACCAAACTGACAGCATGAGAAATGCCACCAAAATATTACAGAACCGGCTCCCGACAGAATAACACCCTAGAGTTAAACACATCAGTCGATTAGATGCACGCAGCACGTCTTCAGTCAGGTACTGTCCAGTATATGGATTGTATAACCAGTTGCAGACATGTAGCCTCATGTGCCGGTGTAAGCAATGACCTTTTGCGAGGTACCCGATTCCAAATTCTGTTCCACACGGTTCAGCTGTCGCAGTGATCTCTCTGAAACTGGTTTTAGATGGCCTTGCACTCACCAACAGCAACAATTCATCTTAAATTTGAAACCGACTGACACTAACATGGTGTGACAGTCGTCTCCAGTCTCTGTCGACTAGAATGTTTTTACGACCATTGTTACTACGCCGTTTTAAGCGGCTTCAAGTGCTAGACACATTCTTTTGCAAAGACGTTCACCTTTCCACGTTGGCACACCAACAATTAGGCAGCTTCATTCAGTGTGTGGTCATGGGAACGTCAGACTCTACACGTTCTTTCTGCCCACCTGTTTTGGCTCCAGGTTGACCCAATTACTGCGCTGATTCTCCGTCTAACACAAACATGTCAGTTAACTGTCATCATTCATGTCAGCAATGGAAACTCACATGACCGCCCAGTACAGTATCTGAAGCATCAGCAGCGTTCCAAAGCGACCAACGTGCTCTGCTGAGAAGGTGACTGAAACATTTGGCCCGTGAGCTTTGTTACGCAACTGTAGCTGCATTGTTCCTTACTTAAGTTGTAAGGAAGATATATTCTTATGACTTTGCGTTGAAAATGGCGTCCCTGTTCTGGATCAGAGTCGGGGAGCATAAGTACAACGCACCTTATAAAACAAGTCTTAGCTCATGCAAGAGTGCAATGCTCGTTATTTTCTCTGGATTCTTAAAATAACGGATTGTTGAGTTTGGCCACTGTGCACAACGATAACGTCGTCACACAGACATCAACAAGCTGAGGTATGCACCAGGTTATATTTATTATTAGTCACAGAAAATTTGTACAGTAGAAAGGGTCTCGGAATCCAAGTCAAGACTGAGATTAACAGATGTTTTGTGCTCTAATGACAGACAAAAATCGGAATAAGAAGTAACAGAGAACTAAGTTATCTAGAATTCAAGTCAAATAACAGAATCACGCTAACACTGTAGGCAGGTACCAGAAAGTGTGGAAGGCTGTACATAGGGAGCAGAACCTGATCTGCTCATCTGTGCAGCTCACGAATTCAGAGTTAAAGCCAAGGTCAGAAACTATAACCAAACTGGGCAGCATAAAATACACGACACAGTAATTAAGTAACGAGCTACTCAGATTATGGATTGCACAAGCACAATTAGGACGCTTAGATGGCCCCAAAATTACCAAATAGTTCACCCATCACCACCAAACAGCTGCTGGTAAATGTGTGACCCTCACAGAGGGTGGCAACTGAATGACCACGAAACATAGATCTCCTTGCACAAATCTCTACTTGTAAAAAAGGAAAACATTGTATGGAGAGGAGGACTCAACTGTGTTTACAATGTGATGACGAGAATATCACATGTTACATGCAAAATCTGGAGAACACTCCAGAAACGCCTCGATCTTGGCATAGTAAAGATAGAAAAGTTGGTACTGTGATGGAGCAGTGTACCTCAGCAATCATAGTGGTGGGGAGACTCAATTAGGTTGGGTACACCAAATTTTAGAGCGAAAGCGATGGACTTTCCCACGCCGGTTGGGTAGCTTCTCTTGGCCTCGTACTTCGATATTGAAATAGATCAAACAAAATTTCACCGTCAGTTACTCTCGAGAGGAAGGCAGTGGTGATACGACACCTTCTGATCAGCTCTAGAAGTGGCGTCGCCTCTGCCAACGAAAGCAAAAAGCAGGCTGTAGCGCTACGTCCGCGAAAACTGCCCAGCTGCCAGGGGCCCTCTGACCTTCCTAACGAGATTCACTGACTGGCTTCGGTAGACAAAGACGACCCAGAGACCACACGGGGACAATAGCTTCTGAGTGACAAAAAAGCTTTTATGCTAACATATGTGCCCAGTACCCTCCAAACAACATTAACAGCGAAATCGTGGCAACAATGAATCAAGAAGCTACTCAGATTATGGATTTCACAAGCAGAATTAGGACGCTTAGATGGCCCCAAAATTACCAACCTCTCAATCTTGGCATACAAAACACACTTTCAAATAAGTTAGTACAGCGATGGAGCAGTGTCCCACCGATTGGTCGGCTCCTTCTCGTCAAGCATGGTGGCTGGGTGAGTCAATTCGATTGTGTGCACCAAATTTTAGAACGAAAGCGATGGACTTTCTCACACTGGTTGAGTAGCTTCTCTTGGCCTCGTACTTCGATATCTAAATAGATCAACCAAAAATTTGCCGTCAGTTACTCTCCGGGGCAGGCAGTGGTGATACGACACCTTCTGATCATCTCTAGAAGTGGCGTCGGCTCTGCCAGCAAAAGCATAAAGCAGGCTGTAGCGTTATGTCCGTGAAAACTGTCCAGCTCCCAGGGGACCTCTGACCTTCATAACGAGATTCACTGACTGGCTCCGGTAGACAAAGACGACCCAGAGACCACACCGGCACAATAGCTTCTGAGTACCAGAAAAGCTTTTATGCTAGCATATGTGCCAAGTACACTCCAAACAACATTCACCGCGAAGTCGTGGCAACAATGAATCAACAGCGTGCGACGGTAATATCACAGCATAAGTCGGTTCCCTGCCTATTCTTCTTCATTGTCAGAGTTGGCCCTGTTCTCTTGTTCTCTGTAACACTGATAGCCTCGATCCGCTATTGTAGTGTGTGTGCCTGCACGCCCACACGTGTCGGCTCCACCGGCGGCCAGTGGCTGGGCTGGGGCGGTAAGTTCCGGCGCTACGCCACTGTGCGTGGGCGGGCTGGCCACTCTGTGGTCTCCAGCAGCCGGGGCTGCGCTCCGGCTAATCAGCGTCCAGACTGGCTGGCCGCGGCTGCCCGCAAGACGCCGACGGCGCCGGCGCCGCGGCCGCCGCCCATTGTCTCGGGACAAAGCCTACTGCTAACGACGCGTCCAGCCACCGGCCGACATGCCAGTCGAATGTTAACTGCCCTCCAATTATGGCCGCCATTGTCGGCCGTCTTCTTTCAATTCCGACCGAGCCGGAGCCTGAAATCCTCGGCCAGATGCACCCACTCCACCACTGCCCGTAAATAACCGCTCCTGCTCCCGTTTCTGAATTTACGAGCAATTAAGGTAAATTTGATCTCTGTACCCCGAGCGCTTTTGAACTCTTCGAACAGTACTGCTTCTCTTTTTGATTAATAAATAAATGCAGCTTGATTATAAAAAAAATCGCACCCAGAGGGTACAATCAGATGTCAGTGTAACATCATACGTGTAGACACTTAGGTATGTCAATGATTAGCATTAAAATTCTCTGTTACAAGTACAGCGACCATCGGAGTCCATTAGAGTTGACGCATTTAGTGCTGCAATCAGTCCTGACAGGGTCAGTAAGGGGGGTGAACAGCATGGCATATGCAGTGGTTTACTTTGAATGACATGAAGATAACGCGTACTCGTTGGAGACAGTATTATCAGCACCAGAAAGAGCTCAAACTGTCTTCATATCTGTTTCCAATTGGACAGCTGGACGAATCTTGCAATACCTGTTGTTGTTGTTGTTGTGGTCTTCAGTCCAGAGACTGGATTGATGCAGCTCTCCGCGCTACTCTATCCTGTGCAATCTTCTTCATCTCCCAGTACCTACTGCAACCTACATCCTTCGGAATCTGTTTAGTGTATTCATCTCTTCGTCTCCCTCTACGGTTTTTACCCTCCACGCTGCCCTCCAATACTAAATTGATGATCCCTTGATGCCTCAGAATATGCCCTACCAGCCGATCCCTTCTTCTACTCAAGTTGTGCCACAAATTTCTCTTCTCTCCAATTCTATTCAATACCTCCTCATTAGTTATGCGATCCACCCATCTAATCTTCAGCATTCTTCTGTAGCACCACATTTCGAAAGCTTCTATTCTCTTCTTGTCTAAACTATTTATCGTCCACGTTCCACTTCCATACATGGCTACACTCGATACAAATACTTTCAGAAACGACTTGCTGACACTTAAATCTATACTCGATGTTAAGAAATTTCTCTTCTTCAGAAACGCTTTCCTTGCCATTGCCAGTCTACATTTTATATCGTCTCTACTTCGACCATCATCAGTTATTTTGCTCCCGAAATAGCAAAACTCCTTTACTACTTTAAGTGTCTCATTTCCTAATCTAATTCCGGCAGCATCACTTGATTTAATTCGACTACATTCCATTATCCTCGTTTTGCTTTTGTTGATGTTCGTCTTATATCCTCCTTTCAAGACACTATCCATTCCGTTCAACTGCTCTTCCAGGTCCTTTGCTGTCTCTGACAGAATTACAATGTCGTCGGCGAACTTCAAAGTTTTTATTTCTTCTCCATGGATTTTAATTCCTACTCCGAATTTTTCTTTTGTTTCCTTTACTGCTTGCTCAATATACAGATTGATCAACATCGCGGATAGGTTTCAACCCTATCTCATTCCCCTCCCAACCACTGCTTACCTTTCATGCCCCTCGACTCTTATAACTGCCATCTGTACAAATTGTAAATAGCCTTTCGCTCCCTGTATTTTACCCCCGACACCCGCAGAATTTGAAAGAGAGTATTCCAGTCAACATTGTAAAAAGCTTTCTCTAGGTCTAGAAATGCAAGAAACGTAGGTTTGCCTTTCCTTAATTCTATTTTCTGAGATAAGTCGTAGGGTCAGTATTGCCTCACGTGTTCCAATATTTCTACGGAATCCAAACTGATGTTCCCCGAGGTCGGCTTCTACCAGTTCTTCTATTCGTCTGTAAGGAATTCGTGTTAGTATTTTGGAACCGTGGCTTATTAAACTGATAGCAATACCTACGAGCAGCTTTGTGCGGCATTCGGATCTGACAGTGAGCCAATGGTGCACTACATGGGAAAGTTGTGGATGGAGTACTCGTTGTCAAGGTTCCGATTCACCAGGTCTGACATGTACAAGTAATGGGCTCCGTGCAACATTCTGTGTTATCAGGTAGGAGAGTAGCGGCAACTGGACTAGGGAATAACTGTAGCATGCATATGTTGTCACTGACACCTCGGCACAAATGGATGTGTCTGAAGCAGTACCGTCACCAGGAAGCGCGGAATGATGATCGATGGCATTGTGTTCAGTGATTAGTAGTTGTTCTGCACTACCCTGATGAGCATCCTCGTCGAGTATGGTGACGATCTGGGGCGAGGTCCTGTTCTGCCATAGTTTCGGGGACGCACAGTTCTGTTACGCCTTGCGTCATGGTGTTTTAGAGTCACTGGATACGACTTCATAGCGTGGCTGCTAGTGATTGATGTAGCTCCGACGACACAACGATGTGTCTTGCGTTTTTGTTTATTATCTCTCAAGCTAAAGTATCGTCGTGCGATTTCTCATCAGTGCAAGGCCCAACATAAATGGAATTAACCTGTCTCTGTGACGTGTATGCATGATGTTGAAATACGCCAGCTGCCAGCAAGATCGGCACATCTGTCCTCGATATAATATTTTTGGGACCAGCTCCGACGTCAGCTTCACCTCATTGCCAGTTTCCAGAATGTTAAGGGCCAGTTTCAATAGTCCTGGGCCAATGTTCCTCATAAGACCTTACAACGGCCTTATGACCTCTTCCCAAACCGAATGAGTGGATGCTTCTAGGTTTGGCGGTGGCGGAGAGAGTGGGGGGGAGGAGGGTTGCTATGTCATTTTGATAATTCGGCTCACTCTGTCAAGTTCTGTGTAGATTTTCTCGATGTTGTAGTTACTCAAATAACGTAAGACCATCACACCCGCACTCTCAACCCGTTGAGCTTCAATAGCTACCTCCTCCCCTGAATTCCCCACATTTTCTTTTACGCAGCCGTTACCGACATTTAAAATCCTGAGCGAAAGCTAAAATTTTTGTCTGGTGACAGTACTTTAGAACTAGGTGTATCTATTTCGACTGGAACCCAGTTTTCAGTCTTTCACCAGCCATTGTTTCTTGAGTCTGCTAAGTGAATGTGTTACAAGTACCTTGGATCATCCCAACATCTTTGTGTCAACGTTGTTAAGGAATGCGTGCCCCATATCTCGCCCATTTAATTGTTTCTGTCTAAATGTTATTCACGATATTTAGCTTCTGCATCAATTTATGCAGCTCCTAGTTCCTCATTCTTCTTCATCCATCCACACTTCACACTCGTACTACCATACCTAAAGTTTTTCTTTGAATTACTGTTTATCATCGACTGCCATTGTGGTCTCTATAAAGTACTTGCAACTACTGATACGCTATACAAGGTGAACGTTAATGAACTTACGAACTTCAGAGACGGATTCTACTGGAAATGGAGAAAAAGCTGTCGTATGAACATATGTCTGGAAATGGACGGTGTGCGTGCGACGACTACAGATCGTCCCGGAACACAGTACAGAGTTGCATCGCATCCACGTCACGACATATCTCCAAAGTAGCCGGAATGGGACTGCGGTTGACAGGGATAGTAGCGGTTGTCGTGCAGGATACACATAACCGTACTTCGGCTTACACAACGTTGGCGGGCCACTTGCCTGCAGCTTGTACTAGGGCTCGTCTCAATATCCCGTAGAACCCGGTCCTCCAAATCTGGTGTAGGCACAGTCCGCCGCCTCCCTGCATGTTCGCATGTCTCAAAGGATGCATGATCGCACAATCGCCCAAAGAGGACTTGAAATGTTGTGTAACGTGGTTGGTCTCTGTGAGGGTACTTGTTTTGATACAGCCGTGCTGTCTATCGATCGTTCGCATTTGCATGGCCGAACACAAACACCATCTCGGCTTCTTAACGCTATGAGTACCGGACCATTCTCCTGTTTACAGTACGCTGCGTCAATCACACAGCCTACAACACGCAAGGAACACACGGCAAGGTCGACGCCATCTACCGCAGCAACGATGCATTCCCGGACACATATTCATAGGACCCATTTTCTTCCATTTCCAGTGAGGAATCCATTCCTGCGGTTTGTCGGTTTTATTAATGTTCATCCCGATTCGAGTACTCTACGTTCAGCACTGTGATGTCGTTACCTGTTTCATTCTCGAATATGTCCTCGATGCATTAACAATGAGGTAGTAAATCTCCAAATTTTTAAGATTCTTACATTAAATCTTGAGCTTCCAATGAGACATTCTGCATTGTTTTGGCTCGAAAGTGCTCATGTGGGTTTTAAAACCACTTTTAAGTGTTGCCTATTGTTCAGCTTTAATGTTTACAGAAATTCTCAGCGTGTGGTTGTGTAACATGAGAGAATTTAATAAACACTTCGGGTCTCTAAGAGATAACCCATCGAATTATACATCATGGTGGCAGCTGTAAGTGTTCCAGATCCACATTTTAACCAACCACGAATCGTGCACCATTCGCCAGTGCGGTGGCAGATGGCCGTACTGTAAGTTATCCTCCCATGGAAGGGTTATCTTTGGGAAGGCTGTACAATGTATGATTCCTGGAGAAAGGGCGTAGTTACGGGGGCAAATGTCGGAATTCATGGATGATCTGGATTTGTAACATTAGCCAACATGGCCTGGATATGTCAATACTACAAACAGCTGAAAAAAAATTATAATTTTTCGACGACTGCAGCTTTACTCTATGGTTCCATGATACTCTATGGTTCCATGATGACCGCAGTCTCTCCGATAAAATATTTCGGAGGCAGAATAGTTCCCCATCTCCAGGATGGAACTACTAAGGGTGATACTGTCATTTAGGACAAACATGAGAGATAAAGAAATCGTCAGTTTGGGCATGGAGAGAGATGTTGGGGTTAAAAATTATAGTGTGTGAAGCGAGAAGTGAAGACTTTTCAACCAACATCTCTTACAGATCTGCGTGAACAGGTCGAGCGGGCATAGCATAACGTATCCCAGGACAGTAGTTGCTATCTGTACGATATGCTGGATGTCAGTCAGTCCCTGCATTGCCACTCGTGTGAAGAAAGAAACAACTTCTGACGGATGTACTTTGCAGTGGTTATTTAGAGGCTTTTGCAGGGGAGAGTAGTGTCATGGAAACCTTCATCAAAGCAGTCTTCGGTCCGAAGACGACAGCAACAACAATTTAACGCTTTTGGACAGTAGGACCCAGCTCTACTGAAATTTGACATGTAACATAGCCCGAAAGACGGATAGTATTTCTCATCCTTGATGCATGCCTTCACGGGCGGCAGTGCAGGAGCTGACTCTGACATCCAGTCGATCGTATAGGTGGCGAATACTTTCCTGTTAAGGGATTCACTCCTCGTCCCGTCATATCCTACACGTGCTCGACTGGAGAGAATTACGGTGATCGTGCTGGCCAGGTAAGTTGCTGCAAGTCTTTCAGAGCACCGGACAGTATGGGAGCCAACATCACCGTGTTGGAACTACACGTCAATTTCATGTTGCAAGAACGGCAAAAGAATGCGTGTAACATTTTGTACGTACCGAATTCTGGTTAGCATCCCCTCCAGAAACACCAAAGGCGAACGACAATTTTAGTTTATCGCACCCCAGACCATGAAGTCTGGCATGGGGCAAGTGTCTCTTCGACGAAAGCACTCTACGAGATGGCACTCACCATGTCTACGTAATAAGCACAAACGACCTTTGCTCGGGAGCAGGCAGAATCTAATTTCAACGCTGAAGACCAGGAGCGCCATTTTATCTTACAAGTAATCCTCTTGCACTGTCAGTGGAACCATGCACGTCGAGGCTGTGGCGTGACTGGAAGGCGGGCTTGAGGTGTGCTTGCCTGCAGTCCTACTCCTAATAAAAGATTTGCAACAGTTTTCGTTGACCCGTTTGGGCTCACATGCCTTGTTATCTGTGTTTTGTCTGCCACTGCTGCCCTTGCAATACGACGATCCTAGCGGCCGTTATTCTGCATGGACGCCCAAAACCACGTCTATGGGTCTGAGAATGTTCACATGATCACTGATACCACCATCCTTGGGCACCTGACGCAGCATGTCCAACTTGTGGGAAATTCTCCGAAAGCACCATCCAGTCCACTCGGACGTCCACAATTCGACCCCCTCTCAGACTCACTAAACTGGCTGTAGCAGAGACTCATGCGTCTCCATGGCATGGTTGACTGCTTGCTTCACACGTTTGCACGACAGTGAGTCTTCCGGCTGTGAGCGTTCCCTATTAAAGGCTAGACACAGATGGCGATCCAGTAGCTATACCACTACGCTATTATTGGCGGACTACGATGAAACCATTATCGGTACATCTACTATCCTTCACGTGGCAATTGTAGTCAACAGATCAAAATTGACGTCGTCTTTCCACATGTACTAATTTTTTTTCGGGAGTGAACGTCCTCCATCGAAGACGATCACAACTGACAACTATAATGTGCTAAGTACCGTAAGTCGAAGCATTGTCGTTTAACTTATGAAGGGCAGTGTGCTGAGCAGTCTCCAGATAAATCATGAACACGTCTGTAGTGAGGTATTGGTCCCTACCACTGAGCTAATCAATTTTATGGAAGGGGTGCATTCGGACAAGACATCCCAGTGCTGAGAAACAGTCACTCACTATTTCATCAGGACAAAGAGATTAGTAGTAATTGCTGCAATGTCGATTCTTCTGAGATTAATCGTATGGCCTGAATTCCGACGAACACCACTGAAGTAGTAAATGGTCCCTTCAGTCATTCAGCGCTGTTTTGGAAAAAACAGTATCTTTTCTACAGTGATATAGCAAGTAAGTAGGACTGGTTCTTGATATTACATGATCCTCGCCAGTCACAACTTAGCAAACGACTAGAGACTTTGTATTCCCGCGACAGACTTCTCCTCAGTTTCACTAAGTGTTTTTGAAGCACCCCCCTCCCAAAGGACCTTCGTCTACAACAATTCCCGTACAAGCAGTGCGAATCGCGAGGCTTTTTTTTATCATAGCTCGCATCCTTATAAGATATTTTCCCATTCTTCATTAGCCATAGGCCATACATATACACATAAGAAAAGTTCCAGAATCTGTACAGAAAACTGGAACCAGAGATCAACATAAACATCATTTCCGCCCATTTTATTTTCAAGAAAACGACACATTGCATGTTGTACCACCATACAGCGAGACCTTCAGAGCTGGTGGTCCAGATTGCTGTACACACCGGTACCTCTAATACCCAGTAGCACGTCCTCTTGCATTGATGCATACCTGAATTCGTCGTGGCATACTATCCACAAGCTCATCAAGGCACTGTTGGTCCAGATTGTCCCACTCCTCAACGGCGATCCGACGTAGATCACTCAGAGTGGTTGGTGGGTCACGTTGTCCATTTACAGCCCTGTTCAACCTATCCCAGGCATGTTCGATAAGGTTAATGTCTAGAGAGCATGCTGGCCACTCTAGTCGAGCGATGTCGTTATCCTGAAGGAAGTCATTCGATCGCGTGCGTATTGTTACTTTGTGCCAGGGAGGGCTCTCGTCCATGAAGACGAATGCCTCGCCAATATGTTGCCGATATGGTTGCACTATCGGTCGGAGGATGGCATTCACGTATCGTACAGCCTTACGACCCTTTCCATGAGAACCAGCGGTGTACGTTGGTCACGCACAATGCAACCCCAAAACAGCAGGTACCTCCACCTACATGCACTCGCTGGACAGTGTGTCTGAGGCGTACAGCCTAACCGGGTTGCCTACAAACACGTCTTCGACGATTGTCTGGTTCAAGGCATATGCGACAGTCATTGGTGAAGAGAACGTCATGCCAATTCTGAGCGGTCCATTCGGCATGTCGTAGGGCCCATCTGTACCGCGCTGCATGGTGTGGTGTCTGCAAAGATAGACCTCGCCATGGGCGTCTGGAGTGAAGTTTTGCATCATGTAGCCTATTGCGCACAGTTTGAGTCGTAACACAACGTCCTGTGGCTGCACGAAAAGCGTTATTCAACATGGTGGCGTTGCTGTCAGACTTCCTCCAAGTCATAATCTGTAGGCAGCAGTCATCCACTGCACTAGTAGCTCTCGGACGGTCTGACGGTCTGAGCGGGGCATGTCATCGACTTTTCCTGTCTCTCTGTATATCCTTCATCTCCCAACGACATCGATTTGGTTCCCTCCGAGACGCCTGGTCACGTCCCTTGTTGAGAGCCCTTCCTGGCACAAAGTAACAATGCGGACGCGATCGAACCGCGGTATTGACCGTCTAGACATGGTTGAACGACAGACGACACGAGCCATATACCTCATTCCTGGTGGAATGATGGAACTGATCTGCTGTCGGACCCCCTCCGTCTAACAGGCACTACTGATGGATGGTTGTTTCCATCTTTGGGTTTTAGTGACATCTCTGAACAGTCAAGGGGACTACGCTTGTGATACAATATCCACAGTCAATGTCTATCTTCAGGAGTTCTGGGAACCGGGGTGATGCAAAACTTTTTTTGATGTGTGTAATTACTGTGTCCTCTACAAGATACAGGGCCTTCGAATCAGGCCGGATTTACTTGAGGTTAAGCTCCAAAGAAAGCACACGTGACAAGAACTGTGTTATGTTTCCACATTAATTCACATAAGTATTTTGCAAGTAGTCATAACGTTTGCGGCCGTGCGGTTCTAGGAGCTACTGTCTGGAGCCGAGCGACCGCTACGGTCGCAGGTTCGTATCCTGCCTCGGGCATGGATGTGTGTGATGTCCTTAGGTTAGTTAGGTTTAATTAGTTCTAAGTTCTAGGCGACTGATGATCTCAGAAGTTAAGTCGCATAGTACTTAGAGCCATTTGAACCATAACGTTTGCAGGTGGATGTAGTTACTCTTAGCAGACAGTTAGACAGTGCCACAGAACAGTTCCTCATACAGGAGTAGGTCTAAGCGATTGTCTCAGCAGGTATCTATAGTAGCTGCTAAGAACAGCCAAACTGGTCGTCATGGAAGTGGTGTTAGTCATCGTTCTCTGGTTCTAGGACTACAGCAGAGTTTAAAGACAAAAATGTCCATGTGAGAATGCACAATCCGCTTACTCCTGTTAAGTATTGTAAAACATCTTTCAGTTAATTTTTGGAAACTGTTTCTAAGCTTTGTGCCATCTGCTTGTGTCACAGCTTTCCCCTAACCCATTTTCTCTCCTGTGATTATTCTGTATTGTTCAAGCGTACAATTAAGCCACTTCGTAACAGCGGTGGTTGATGTTTCTCTCACACCAAGTGTATTTGGGGAATACAACAAAAATTATGTAGTCATGCCCAAGAAGTTTAAGTCTAAGATCCCTTAATGGAAACTATAAAAATATAAAACAAAAAGCAGAAGTGTAGAATGAACTACGGTTCCACCATATTTTCAAAAGAAACGTGTTACCTGCCTCCTGTCATCCGAGGCTAACATTCTATGATTTAAATCGGAAGCAACCGACGATTAGGATGGCATCCATTTTGCCACTTACATTAATGTCTGAAGCATGTGAATACTCCACTACATTCAATGAAAAATATCACGATGTAAGCAACAAGGCAGGATGGCTTTCAACTCACATCAATACTTTCCCGGTAATAGAGACCGCCTACTGCATTGCTTTACGAGACATTGGCATTAAAAAGAGAGGACTCAAAATCACGATGTGGGTTTGACAAAGAAAGTACTAATTAGTGACGCTTGCCCGCATAAGGCACAAATAACAGATAATAAAGGAGGGAAAGAATTCACGAATTCACAGAAATGCAAAAGCTGAAAAAGAACGTCAGCAGAAAAATAATACAAATTAGATAATAATTATTAATTTGCTCTCAGTGTTTACGTAGCACTCTGACGACATCCACTATATTTAGTGAAATTCTTCGTCTTTCCACAAATCTCTCCCATTCAATTCGCCTTTTGAGCGAGGAGAAAGTCAATGTCTACATGCTTTTGTTCACCCCATATAATATCTTGTCCTTTAATAGCTACGAGAGATACATACTAGCGACAGCATAATGATAGCATAGTCTTCTTGCCACATTAATGTGGCCACCACCTACGCTCCACGTCAAAGTGTAATAACCGATCACAGACTGCAGGTAGAATCACTAGCAGTGGAAGGTGTACTAAGTACGTCTGAGGGACGCGGAAAACAACGCAGCCGTTGTCGTAATGCGGCACAGAGCGATTTGTCTGACGTCCAAAATGTCATGATCATTGGCTTTCGGTCCAACGGTGGAAGCATTTACCAAACGGCTAAGTTCTATAAACTGTTCACGTGCCGTCGTTATTAAAGTATAACGTGCATTGCAAAATGGCGAAATCCAAAAGCGGCGCCGAGGCAACCATGGTCCACCACAGGCCATAGATGACAATGGTGAACGACGGCTGCAGAGACATGCACGGATGAACAGACGTGCAACTGTTGAAGAACTGACCGCTCAAATGAACCAAGGGGGTACCAACAGTGTCTTCTCAAGGACCGTTCAACGAACGTCGCTGCGTATGTGCTACCGCAGCAGGCGCCTGGTTTATGCACCCACACTGACTGCTACACAACTGGCCATTAAAATTGCTACACCACGAAGATGACGTGCTACAGACGCCAAATTTAACCGACAGGAAGAAGATGCTGTGATATGCAAATCATTAGCTTTTCAGAGCATTCACACAAGGTTGGCGCCGGTGGCGACACCTACAACGTGCTGATATGAGGAAAGTTTACAACAGATTTCTCATATACAAACAGCAGTTGACCGGCGTTGCCTGGTGAAACGTTGTTGTGATGCCTCGTGTAAGGAGGAGAAATGCGTACCATCACATTTCCGACTTTGATAAAGGTTGGATTGAAGCCTATCGTGATTTCGGTTTATCGTATCGCGATATTGCTGCTCGCGTTGGTCGAGATCCAGTGACTGTTAGCAGAATATGGAATCGGAGGGTTCAGGAGGGTAATACGGAACGCCGTGCTGGATCACAACGACCTCCTATCGCTAGCAGTCGAGATGACAGGCATCTTATCCGCATGGCTGTAACAGATCGTGCAGCCACGTCTCGATCCCTGAGTCAACAGATGGGGACCTATGCAAGACAACAGCCATCTGCACGAACAGTTCGACGACGTTTGCAGCAGCAGGGACTATCAGCTCGGAGACCATTGCTGCGGTTACCCTTGACGCTGCATCACAGACAGGAGAACCTGCGATGGTGTACTCGACGACGAACCTGGGTGCACGAATGGCAAAACGTCATTTTTTCGGATGAATCTAGGTTCTGTTTACAGCATCATGATGGTCGCATCCGTGTTTGGCAACATAGCGGTGAGCGCACATTGGAAGGGTGTATTCGTCATCGCCGTACTGGCGTGTCACCAGGCGTGATGGTATGGGGTGCCATTGGTTACACGTCTCGGTCACCTCTTGTTCGCATTGACGGCACTTTGAACAGCGGACGTCACATTTCAGATGTGTTACGACCCGTGGCTCTACCCTTCATTCGATCCCTGCGAAACCCTACATGTCAGCAGGATAATGCACGACTGCATGTTGCAGATCCTGTACGGGCCTTTCTCGATACAGAAAATGTTCGACTGCTGCCCTGGCAAGCACAATTCTCAAGATCTCTCTCCAATTGAAAACGTCTGGTCAATGGTGGCCGAGCAACTGCCTCCTCACAATACTCCAGTCCCTACTCTTGATGAACTGTGTTATCGTGTTGAAGCTGCATGGGCGCTGTACCTGTACACGCCATCGAAGCACTGTTTTACTCAATGCCCAGGCATATCAAGGCCGTTACTACGGCCAGAGGTGGTTGTTCATGTTACTGATTTCTCAGGATCTATGCACCAAAACTGCGTGAAAATGTAATCACATTTCAGTTCAAGTATAATATATTTGTCCAATGAATACCCGTTTATCATCTGCATTTCTTCTTGGTGTAGCAATTTTAATGGTCAGTAGTGTATTTAGCGGTGACGAAGGCTGGAATTTGCACTTCAGATCAGCTGGACTTCCATTGTGTGGTGACAGGTGGCCTTTTCAGGCGAATCAGGTTTTATACTACATCGGACAGCTGTCCGTTGGGGTGTATGGGCTGAAACGTCTGAAAGCAGAACCCTGTGACCATCGTCAGAAGTGCCCAAGCTGTAGGGCATGCCCTGGGTGATCTCGTCATTCTCAAGGCACAACGGTTTAACACAGGTACGCATCAATCATTGGAAATCATGTCCGCCCCTACACGCAGATTGATTGTCCTCGTCACGATGGCATCTACCAGCAGGACAATGCAACGTGTCACACAGCTGGCAGTGTAGTGATTCAAAGAGCTACACTATGAGTTCATAGTACACTCCTGACCATACTCAGCAGAGAAACCTAGGTCAGCTGACCCTGGCACTGACAACCGTGGTTGTAACGCAAGTGTAAGATTTATACGAGGTCTGTTCAATGAAGGATGATCACAATGTTATACGATCGTAATTTATCATGCTATAATTCAATCATATGACATTCTGCTAGCATAATGTGTAACAAACACGTTGTAATAGTTTCGCTGTTGCAACTCCTGCTTCCCACCTGTGAGAGGCGGGCAAGCTGAGACATGTCCAGTATCACATACCGCAACAGCGGAAGTGACACAGTGAACAATATGCGGTTCTGATGAAATTACAAAATCGATTCAAATGTAGAAATAATTTGGTAGCAATTGTCCACTTACAGGATGACGCTGCCCTCCCTATAGCCTGTATTAATACACTGGTTTGTATGGAAAGAGTGTCATTATACCCCCTCCTGAAGTAAACTTTTAAACAACTGTTGTAACTGGTTCTTAATATCAGATGTACTGGCACTGGGACGGAGTTGAGGTCCGAGGTAATCCCACACACGTCCTATCAGTGACAGGTTTTTGAGTCTTGCTGGCCAGGGGGGGGAGGGGTACCTTAACATCACGCAGACAATTCATAGAGATATGTGCCAAGTGTGTATGAGCTTTGTACTCTGGAAAACGACACCATGGTACTGTTGCATGAGAAGGAGCGCGTAAGGACACGTTATGATACCGTTTCGCCATTAGAGTTACCTCCATCACTTCCAGCTGTTGCCTGATGTCATAGCCTCCAACTGCCCACACCATGACGCGAGGACTAATACCGGTGTGCATTTTCCGAAGATTGGGAGAACGGGACCTCTCCCTGAGGTCAACGCCATAATTCCCATCAATGATCATCCGGGGCAGTTCAGAACCACTTCTCCTCGCTGAACACAGTGCCACTCCATTCATCCGCAGACCCTGGATTCCTGATCGTGTCACCACTCTGAATGCAGTCGTTTGTGCTGCACTGTTACCAGCAGTTTGCCCAATGAAAGTGAATTCTCTATTCCAGCCGCTGCAAGTGTCCCACCAACGGTGTAGCATAACACAAAATGTCGCAAGGGTCCATCACTTGTTCTCGGATGATGATGATGATGATAATGATGATGATTCTGGTTTGAGGGGCACTCAATGGCACGGTTATCTGCGTCCGTAGAAATTCTCAATCTTTTGGCTTTCCAGTCTCCCCAGTTCCTGAATGATGATGAAAAATTGAGGACAACACAAACGCACAGTAGCCGGGAGGAGAAAATCCTGGACCCGGCCGGGAATTGAACCTGGGACCCTATGATCCAGGGGCAGCAACACTATTGTTCTCGGAAGGCAGGTGCAGATGAGAATGGGCTACGCTGCACTTGGTGCACAGTACGGTGACCCTCCCTTGTGGTAATCAGACGCAGTCGACTTCAACCTTGACGACATGTATTCCTGCACTGACATTTCCCAAGCAGTGAAAAATCATGCCGCTGTCTTATCTGAATGGCCAACAAATCTGGTCATTGCGAGATTCGAGCAGCGGGCCAAATGGAGACCAGCAACGAGGCCCTTAGAAACTCGGCCTAATGCTGACAAGGCTGTCCCAGACGATTACGCTACATCTCGGTGTCCTTCAAAGTGGACAGTCAATATCTAATGCTGCCCTCGCCCCTCATAAACAGGTCAGGCTAGGTATGAACACTAAATACGAACAACACTAATACACTCTGGTGGCTCTTCTATCAATTACAAAGAATAGAAACGCTAATCATGTACGTACCCGCCGATGGTTTGTACGAGAACGAAGCTACATTCATATCCGACCTAGTCTTCCGGGTGCTTTACTCTTTCCTGTCTGGCAGAGAGTATATGAAGAGTGGCGCAAACAACTTATGAAGTGGAAGGAACGACTGTTAAACGATGTGAGGGAACAAGTAAAATTTGCGTGTGGTCCACTTTGACACGTGTGTGCAGATGGGGCGACTATCGGCACAATGGGTCTTTTAGTAGCCACGGTCTGGCACCTCTGTTGCAGGCCACACAAACAGGTGGCCGTCGTCGTGTTGACGGTGGCGACAGCGCCGGCACTGTACACGGCAAACACCGCCCCTCTGTCCGCCGGGGAAGCACGTTTCAGGGCGGCAAACCTCACGTCACTTATGAGCTACTCTAGCAGCTGGAGAAGGAGGAGGATACACCAGACAAGCACTACTATAGAACAGTTCTCTTCACAAAAGCCCACTTAGTCTGGCAGTACTTGGCTCTGTGCACAGAACAACAAGGGGATGTCTCCTTCACCTCTCAAGCACTTCTTTTCTAAAAAGGCAAAGAGGTTCACAGAGGGTGCTATTGTATTGTACTATACACTACATTGTCTGTTCCATCGCTTCACCTACACACTGTGAGAAGAATGACTGTACAAGTACAACATGATAACAATAATTTTTTTAATACTCTTCCAACTGCAGTTAAATACAACATGCTGAAGACAGTAATTAGATACCACCTTGAAAATAAGTTGTAGAAACTTTCTATGTAAATTCTTGCAAGATATGAAGCTTAACTTCTCCCAGTTTTACTGTTTCAGATATAATACCGTTTCTCTAGGAATCCCCTGTTAATTAAGCAAACACGTAGTCCTGTGTCCGACTTTTATTTATATACACTCACTGAACACTGATACCTCATTAACAAATGATTTCCACGCTCTCCACACTCATTCCAGTTCAGACTATAGAAGTGTTCATTAAGAAATTTCTTTCAAGGAGGGTATCAGTTCTCACGGTATCTTCTTAGAAATACTTTCACGTAGTTAGAGCTGAACCGACAGGTGGTGGACAAATATACGGAAACACCGTGAGAAACGCACGCTTCAACATAAATTCAGATGCTAGACAAGCCTACAGGTGTCGCCGTTTATTTGACCACGAACAGCACCTGTGCAGTAAGTTGTAAGTGTCAGTCGTGATCAGAACAGAGGTCTGTGTGGTTGTGAGTGCATTCTTCAGTGCAGTCGAATGTGAGCAAGTTGTTGGTGCTTTAATCGTGCGTACTTTCGTAACCTACGTAGGCGAAGTGTTTGGTGTTCCAAGAGACAGCGTATCGGAGATTTATGCCACATACACGGGAAGAGGAGAAACATCATTCGGTAAATCACATCACGGACAAATAGGTCTGATCTTGATGGACGGTAGTTGGAGACAACTGTGACTAAAAATAAGAAGACAACAGCTTCAAAAGTCACTGCAGAACTGCGTACCCTGCCAGCTCCAAAACAACACGAAGAAAGGCCATAAGCAGGGAACCACAGGGTGAGCTGGCATTCTGAAGCCACTCATCATTCATGCAGATGCCCATAACAGGACAATGTGATGCAGAACACGTACAACCTTGACTATGGAGCAGTAGAAGAAGGTCATTTGGTCGGATGAGTCTTCTTTCCCATCGTTCCAAAATTCTGGACAAGATTACGTCCCAAGAGTGAAAACATGGCAGGTTTTACTGATGACTTGGGCAGCCATATTGTGGGGTTCCACGCGCCCCTTGACTGCTCACCAAGGTCGCTTTACTGCAAGAATTATGGGACCATTTTTGATGATCAGGTCCATCCCATTGTACAATGTTTGTTCCCTAATGGCGATTCTGTGTTTCAAGATGACTGCCCAATGGCTGCCCAAACGTTGAATGAAAATGGTTCCTGGTGACCGTGGACGTACGTGACGTGAGGATTTCCCCTTGCCCAGTAATGAACGTTTCGAATTGTAAAGGCCATCCCGATGGAAGGCGCACTCATCGGTAAACGACAAAATGGCGCGGAAGTCGGGATCTCGTGCAGCACGTCGCAGAAACCACGGCAAAACCCTAGCCTGTGTTGATAGTCCGCCACAGGATTTAGGTCTTGGTCAGGGTGCAAACTAAATGGATGCTGGCCGGCATACCTCAAAACCTCCTAGACTAACCAATGAGTGAAACCCCCGCCGCCAATGTTGTGTCCAACCGCTCGAATATTTTCCGATGGTTCTTCCTCGAAGCGCTCGAGAACAGTCCCTTCAAATGCCGCATCCCGTCGTGTTCGAGGTCTTCCAGCATCACCATGATATCCCGCTAACGAGCCTGTTTCGTCACGTCGCCGGTGAACTGCTGTAAACGATGGCGGGTGTGGGTGGCGTCTTGCTGGGTATCGATCCTCAAACGACCGTCGAGATTCATGCGCATTACCGTCGGCTAGTCCATAAACAAAAACCAAATGACGAATACTGTGCCGCCACGCTTACTGTATGAGTAAGTCGCAGGTGATGTGTGTCTGCTCCTAAGCCAAGCTTACGTGCGAATGCCTCTGACGTGATGTGGAGGCCAACAGCAAGACCTATTCGACATGTGTTCGTATCACGCTGGGGCAGTGACGGGTCGAGGGACGTTTGCGAGTTCGAATCGGCAACCATAGCGCTGCACCTCAACCGACGAAGGGCAACAGGGCAATCTCACAGCCAATCGGAACGCGTGGCGCCAAGTTTCCGTAATTTAAAAATTGTGCGTTGTCGACCTACACAACATTAATAATTTTGGTTCCTACTGGCATCAACTATCCATGGTTAAAATTTCGTGACACACTTTTTCCCCACCGTGCACATATATACAGAGAATAACAGTGGTCCTGTCACACCTCTGCGGGTCACTCCTTGACCAAACCCTTGTCACTGATTAAAATTCGCCGTTGAGGACAATATCTTTGGTTCTATAACTTAAGAAGTTTTCGAGCCATTCACATATTTTTGAACCTATGTCATAAGCTCGTACGTTCCTTAACACCCTGCAGTGAAGCATCATGTCAAACGCTTTCCTAAAATCTATAAATATGTGATCTGGTTGTTGGTCTTCATTCATAGTTCACAGTATGAATTCTGCAGGAAACCGAAGTTAGGGATATTGGTCTGTAACTTTGCGGATCCGTTCTTGTGCCCCTCTTATACGCAGGAGTCAACTGCGCTTTTCTTCCAGTCACTTGTGACTTAGCTGTGGGCGAGATATTAGCGATAAATGGAAGCTAAGTAAGGAGACAATGTTGTAGAGTACCCTTTGAAAAACCAAAGTACTTAATCAAGAAACACTGAAGGAAAAAACTGATGTAGCAGTAATAACCAAAACAAAGTTTGAAATCTATCTCAAATAAATCTCTTCGAGGGATCAGTACGCTACTATCAATATTTATTTATCTAAAATCTTCGGCTCGTCAGCTTAAATGTCGGTTTCGTCAGTAAATCCTTATACCTCAGCTAGGCAAATTTCATTTTGCTCATTTACTAAGCGAAGTTTATTGTTTTCAGTTGTAATGTGTGCCATTTGCATTTCGATGCGAGACACACACCAGTGGCGCCTGCAGGTGTTTACAAAAAAATGGTTCAATGGCTCTGAGCACTATGGGTCTTAACGTCTGAGGCGATGAGTCCCCTAGAACTTAGAACTACTTAAACCTAACTAACCTAAGGACACCACACACACCCATGCCCGAGGCAGGATTCGAATCTGCGACCGTAGCGGGCACGCGGTTCCAGACTGAAGTCCTAGAACCGCTCGGCCACATCGGCCGGCAGGTGTTTACAGAAATGTACCGAACGACAACTGTCGCTGCTGCAAGTGAGACTGGAGCTCTCGTCCACGTTTCGGTTATGCGAAACGCGACGGCTGCATATTGTCACCGCAGATTTGTGACACACAGAGGTAAAGCACTGAGTTTATCGGTGGTTGGATATTCTGGCGTAGCTTCTCAGTTCAGAATGAACTGACGTTGGCGGTAATAGCGGAACGGGTATGGGTCAAATGAATTACAACTGTGTTGCTGAATGAGCTACAGCTACATGTGCTATTGTCGCTGTTAGGAAGATGACACATGTGATCAGACGTCAACACCTTGATCCTGATTTCCTAGTAATACACTTCTGTGCGAAATATAAGGCAGAAACTTATATTCGACTGATGTATCACTCCCAAATATCGTGGCTCGACGAAACTTGAGCCGTACGTAGAAAGAGCTGCTACAGTGCGTTATTGACGGTAACTGAAAGAAATATGCAATGAGACCAACAGACACGACACTTTTATTTAAAGGCCAAATTAAACTGAACTCACAGAGATTCATCATGGTCCCTGATAATTGTTAGGTTGCTGCATAAGCTCGTAGCGCTTTTGTTTTGCATGTTGATATTCCTGTTGTCATTTTTTTAATTTCTGGTTCACTGTTGTTATTTGAGCTTACGTATTGCTATTTTGTGTTCTGGAGATGGTGAGCGGAGCTGTAAACGTTAGAAAATAGAGTGTCAAGTGGACAAAATCGTAACATTTACGGCATATTGTTCTGTTTGACATCAATATAGGAGCGACGGCAGCTTCGTGTATGAGGATAATGTCACTGGACACAGCACGGCAAGAAAATGGTTTTCTCATTTGAAAGAGGATCTTCACGTTCAGGTAGACTTTCGGGGTTTGATGACGATCGTTTAAACGCATTAATCCACATCTATCAATGTCAATGGACTCCAAAACTGGAAAATATGATGAACTGCGATCATGCCACTATCGAACGACGTTTGCATGCAGCGGGGAAGGTTCAGAAGTCGGGAGGATGAGGAACCGCATTCGCTAAGCCGAAATCACAAGTGCGTCTCTGCTTTCTCACCATCGACTGGTTCGTGAACAACACCGACAATCCCTATACCGTAACGTTACTGGTGACGAGAAATGGTGTCTTTATGCTAACGTAAGGGAAACAAACGGATGGTTGTTCCCGAAAAAAGCACCTACTTCTCGTAAAAAGACTTGAGTGCATCCACAAAAGTTAATCATCTGGTGCAACAGCGACAATTTTGTGTACAACCAATTGCTTCTCTGAGGTCTAGCCATCACTGCTACATTTATTTTCAACAACTGAGACGTCTCAGACGCAGTCCGAGAACAACGTCCAGGAAGACTGCATGAAGTGATGCCACTCCATGATAACGCCCTCCCGCATTCTGCTAGGCTGACGTAATACAGGTGTTGGTTTGGAAAGTTATTCCGCATCTACGTGATTCATCTGATCTTGCACCATCATATTTTCGCCTTTAAAGCTCTCTGTCTAACAACCTTGAAAGAACTTCCTTTCCGGATGACACTGCACCTCAAAACCATGTGATTTCTACAGTCGCGGAACCGAAAAGTTACCCCCGCACTGGAACACTGTTATAAATACTGATGAGAATGTATTACTGATGACTAAAGCCTCTGTTACCTGTATCTGTTGTGTTTATTAAACATATCGAAAAGCTCTACGAAAGTATTCACCAATTTAATACAAAAGGCGGAACATGGACTTGATAGTGTGTAGTGAGCACCAAGGGCAGCAGCGCATGTTCTGCGGCGTGCTCCCGTGATGGCTGAGAAGGAGTTCTTGTAGTAAGCTGTTCAGTTCCTGTATTAGCGCGGTGCACAACTTTCGAATGGTCGTTTGTGCGTGTTGAAAAGTTGCAATAAGTAATAAGTCACCCAGACTCATCCCAAACGTGTTCGAGGGGATTTAAGTCGGCGGAAAGGGCAGGCCAATCTATTCGCCGGATATCCTTTCGTCCCAAGAGTTCATACACTTGCACTGTTCGGTGCGATCGAGTGTTTTCAGTTGTAGCCAGAAAAGATTGCAACGAAGGAAAGATATACATGGTGAATTTTTTTCACCGTCTACAAACTCCTGGGACTGAACTATGAGAGGATACGGAAGAAAAAAAGTCTAATGAACTTATGTTCGGAAATGCATGGTTTCCATGCTAGAGACCATTTATTCTTTCATACTTTGTTACGGAGACTGCGGTCTAATACACAATGTACCATGCAGTCACAGTTACGGTATGCATGGTTTCCTCCTACAGGGTGGTACTGTTCCTCATACCTCATCCCCTAGCGCCCTCTCCTGCCACAGTCATTGGTAACGTTGGGTCCGTTTCACGTCTCCTGCTGGCTCACCTTGTCGTGGATGTGATACAGCGATGTACACTACGGTTCTGTATTTGGAATGGAGTTGCCGAAATGGTGTTTACTTACGGAAAGGCAAATGGCAACGGGCGGCGGTCAGCAAGGCTATAGCAGGAAACATATCCCCGCAGACAACAACGACAACATTCAACGCTTGCAGCCCCACTTGTCTGAGAGAGGGCCGTTTCAGGAAACAGGATATCATGAAGGACGTACCCGAAATGGTCGGACATCTGATTTGGAGGAAAATGTGATTAACACTGTCGAAAGCGACCGCCGTGTCAGTACCAGGCAGTTGTCCCACGAGTACAGGATAAGTAAGACGACCTGTGGAACATTCTCCATGACAGTTGTTACTACCCTCACCACTTACGGCGTGTACAGGACTTACTAGCGACAGAACCCACATCGGGACAGTCTTCAACAGACAGCAACGATTTGTGTCATCCATCCTACTCATAGATGAGGCCTCTTTTTCGTGGAGGTGTTTATTCAACATTCATGACAGTAATCTATGGGATAGTATGCAGAAACCCATGGTTTGGTGACAGTGAATCAACAGCGTCGGTGCAGCCGGAATGTATGGGCCGGGATAGTTGGCGACTGTATTTTGGGAACAGTATTCATTCCACAGGCCGGAACTATACGTGTTTCTTGTGGGTGACTTTGCCACCCGTGCTGCAAGAAGTGCCATTAATGATTCGAACGATTATGCGGCTGCTACATGATGGCGCTCCAGCCCACTTTCCCGTTAACGTCCGGACGCATCTCAACGGTGTTTTCCCTGGTCAATGGATGGGAAAAAAGGGTCCAGTTGCGTGGGGTGCTGGTTCATCGGATCTCAACCCGTGTGATATCTGGTTATGGGGCTATCTCAAAAGTACGGTGTATGCAGAGCCCATTCCAGATTTGAAGTCAATGGAGCAATGTATTCATACGGCCTTTTTACATTGTTCGAATGCAACCGCGCCGATGTGAAAATGTGGGACAGAACATGCTACGGCGCGTACACTCATGCATTGAGGAACATGGCAACCATTTTCAACACATACTGTGACTGCGGTACAGCACACTTTAAACCACCGTCTTTGCAACAACGTATGATTGATAAATGGTCTCAAGCCTGGAAACAATGTATTTCCGGGATAAGTTCATTAGACCTCTTTTGTTCCATATTTTCTCATTGATCAATCCATAGAGTTTGCACATGATGGGTAAAATCACACTGTTCATGGGGAAGGAGTACATAGCCACAATAATGTTAGCCGGTGTGTATACCTTGTACAAAGATCTGAAGATCAGTACACCCATGAAACATAATGTCTCCCCACACCATAACGCCAGTACCACCAAAAGAGTAACCTACAACAATCCTCCTGGGTGCACCAGCGTCCCAGCCTCTCGCTATAGGAGGGATCGTCCAGAGTCATTATACAGATAGAATCTGCTCCCAGCCGAGAAAAGCACGCGATCTGACTACTCGTTGGTCCAGTCCCTATGCTCTTCCCACCATCGCACACGGTGTCACTGATGGGTGAGGGGGGGTGAGGGGGGGTGAGGGGGAGGGGGTTCCAGCTGAACACAACGTACTGGTCGCCGGGCAAAGAGACCACCCCATGTCACCGTCGTGCCTCCGTGGAACTCTGAGATCGGATGCCCTGCAGTCCTGTTGAATGTGAGTGGAATCCCACCCGCTGTTTGGCATTGGTCCCTTGTTGCCTGTTGCACAATGTAGCGGTCGCCTGCCGCTGTAGTTATCGTGTTAGACTACTTCCTTACTTTCGGGAAGCAATGCCTGTGATTCGGAATGTTCCCCATGCACGTGGAACAATGCTATGGGCAATACCAAACTCTTGTGCCACGGTCGTCACACTTCGCCCTTTTCGCTTCCCTTAGATTCTTTCCGGTATGAAGTTATCTACATCTACACCTACATGGACACTTAGAAAATCAGACTGAAGTGCCTGGCAGAGGTTTCATCGTACCACCTTCACAATATTTCTCTATTATTCCAATCTCGTACAGCGCGCTGAAGAAACGAACAGTTTTGTCTTTCGGTACGAGCTCTGATTTCCCTTATTTTATTGTGGTGATCGTTTCTCCCTATGTAGGTCTGCGTCAATAAAATATTTTCGCATTCATAGGAGAAAGCTGGTTATTGGAATTTCGTAAGAAGTTTCCGCCGCAACGAAAAACACCTTCGTTTTAATAATGTCCAGCCCAAATCCTGTATCGTTTCAGTGACTCTCTCTCCCCTATTTCGCGATAGTACAAAACGTGCTGCCCTTCTTTGAATTTTCTCAATGTACTCCGTCGGTCGTATCTAGTAAGCATCCCACACCGCGTAGCAGTATTGTAAAAGAGGACGGAGAAGCGTAGTGTAGGCAGTCTCTTTAGTACACGTGTTACATTTTCTAACTGTCCTGCCAATAAAACGCAGTGCTTGGTTAGCCTTCCCCACAACACATTCTCTATGTTCGATCCAATTTACGTTGTTCATAATTGTAATTCCTAGGTATTTAGTTGAATTTACGGCCTTTATATTTGACTGATATACCGTATAACAGAAGTTTAATACCGTATAACAGAAGTTTAATGGATTCCTTTTAGCACTCACGTGGATGACTTCACACTTTTCGTTAATTAGGCTCAATTATCCAATTTTTGCACCATACAGTTGTCTCTTCTAAATCGTTTTGCAATTTGTTTTGATCTTCTGATGACTCAACTAGTCGACGAACGACAGCGTCATCTGCAAACAACCTAAGAGGGCTTCTCAGATTGTCTCCTAAATAGTTTATTTATATGAGGAATAGGAGATGGCGTATTTCACTACCTTGGAGTACGCCAGAAATCACTTCTGTTTAACTCGATGACTTTCCGCCAATTACTACGAACTGTGTCCTCTCTGACAAGAAATCACGAATCCACTCACATAACTGAGACGATATTACATAAGCAGACAATTTCACTAAAAGCCGCTGTTGTCATGTGCCAAAAGCCTTCTGCAAATCTAGAAATACGGCATCATTGTAAAATCCCTTGTGTTTCACAATAACTATATTTTCTAAATTCGTGTTGGCTGTGTGTCAATGGGCCGTTTCCTTCGAGGTAATTCATAATGTCTGAACACAATGTATGTGCCACAATTATGTTGCACGCTGGCGTTAATGATACAGGGCCTGTAATGTAGTAGATTACTCCTACTATCTTTCTAGAATGTTGGTGTGACCTGAGCTACTTTCCAGTCTTTGGTTAAGGATGTTACGTGGAGCGAACGGTTATCCAAATGTTATCAGCGGGTCATGCTGTAAAGAAGAACACCAGCAACGTGCACCATAAGTGCTCTCTCATTGAAAATCACTGTCTTTTCCTGTTCCTTCGACTGCCTTGTGTTGTGTGGACTGCTTCATGTGGAACCTTGGCCACGCTGACTTCCCGCCGACGTGCAGCTTTCTTTGCACTACTTGAAGAGTTCTCGCAACATTCTCCCACACTTTAATTCACTTAAAGAAAATGGGTCTGAGCACTATGGGACTTAACATCTGAGGCCATCAGTCCCTTAGAACTCAGAACTACTTAAACCTAACTAACCTAAGGACGTCACACACATCCATGCCCGAGGCAGGATTCGAACCTGCGACCATAGCGGTCGCGCGGTTCCAGACTGAAGTGCCTAGAACCGCTCGGCCACACCGACCGGCTAATTCACTTAGACTGAATAGTTAATATCTTACTTTACCTACCTTATTCTTAAGTTCCGCAGGTAATTGTAACTAAAAAACACGGCTTATAACTGTAGTTAAGAAGCTAATTTGTCACAGAGTTTGTGTTCGATTGTTTTAAGAGAATAAAAGGAAGTAACATGTAAGGCTTCCACGCTAGTCTCTTTCTAGGGGCAGCACAGGGTTCATTAGGGACAACAGTAGAATAGAGAATAGACCACGGAATCGAGGCAGTTACTGAAAACGAAGCAGTCGTTTACAACAGATATCAATGAGATTGCAATACCATATGCATATATTCATATTACGAGGTGCGCTCAGTAAGTAATGCAACACATTGTTTTCACGGGCAATTTCGATCGAAAAAATGCGGAATTTACTGCAGGACATCGTGGTATATTTCCGCTTCAGCTGCTGTTGTGTCGTGAAATTGGTGGCGCTATACGTAGCCTTCTAAATTGCCTCTGTAATGGAAGTGCGTTCCATGCGGAAGCTGTCGTTGACTGAAACCTAGAGCATCGAAAATATTCATAGGCGCTTGCTAAATGTATGTGGAAACCTGTCAGTCACTAGAAGCATGGTGAGTCTTCGGGAGAGATGTCTGTCACGATCGCTATAAGGTCGCACAAACCTGCCCCATCTCTTGAGAGCCGACCGGTTTCATACAGCTATGACTCCTGGAACGTTATAATGTGCGGTCACTCTCATCCGAGCTGATGGACGGTTTACAGCCAAACACCTCGCCGCACAACTGGACGTCCCTGTTGGTAGTGCTGACCCACTGGGTCCCTTGCCGCCTAACAGAGGGCCATAGAGAGCAACGAAGGAACATCTGTGCGGTATATCTTGGGCCTTACGAGACTGATCGCGAAAACTTTTTGGCGAACATCGCCAGAGGCGATGAAACATGGATTCACCACTTCGAACCGGAAATAACATGGCAATCCAGGAAATGGCGCCACGCAACACCTCCTCGAAGAAAAAGTGCAAAGCGGCACCCTCAGCCTATAAAGTCATGGCAGCTGTCTTTTGGAACTCTGAACGGGTTATTCTATTTGACATTGTCAACCTTGGTGCAACACTCAACTGTGAAGCGTATTGTGCTACCGTTAGGAAATTGAAGAAACGACTTCTGCGTGTTCGTAGCCAATAAAATGCGGACGGAGTTCACCTTCTTCTTCAACGCAAGGCCTCAAACAAGTCTGCGCATCCGAGGAAAGCTCACACAACATCAGTAGACTGTTCCTCCTCATCCTTCATACAGCCCGGTTCTCGCACCCTGCGACTTTGTTCTGTTTATCCCAATGAAGGATGCACTCCGTGGGAAGCAGTCCAAGGATGATGGGGGAGGCTATCTACGCAGTAAGACGTTGCCTCCGACTTCGACCAGTAGAGTGGTACCAACCCGCCATAGAGTAAGGTGTCGTAAGGCCGTTACATTGAACGGATATTATGTTGAATAGTAGGTTTTCGTAGTACAATGAGTGTGGAAAAATATTGTGTATTGGTATCCTGAATGAAAGAAACCTGCTTTCTGAAAAGTAGGTTGTTGATTTACTAGTGAACGCCCCTTCGCATTAGTATTTCAATACAACCACACGAAGTAGAAAATAGTAACGCCAAATACACTCAGAATGCAAGGAAACATTACGCAATAAAGTTCCCATTCATAACTTATATCTGAATCATTTCTGTTAGTCAGAAGGTCGTATTACGAATTATCTAAGAGAAACAAACACATACCTGCGCGTGTGGAGGTGTCGACAACAATGCATCACGAATTCGGTCTATCATCACACGATATTGTTCCTCTCGCTGGTTGGGGTTAATCGACTATCATACTTTTATGGAATCGATGAGTTTAGGTGGGCTACACTCACTGTCATGCAGGATCTCAAGGCCCCATGTAACTAGCGTCCGAGAGGGCATACTTTTTGTTTACTCGGATGTTCAGAGTAGTAGAGCTACGGCACATTATTTGAGTCAGCAAGTAGGTTTGTTTGCAATAACAGGGGTACCCACTCAAAGAGGGGTACTACATTTGGAGCGTCAAAGATTGTCAGTATTGTAATCAATTGCTGTGTTTTCTCTGACGCGGCAGTAGAGAAGTACATGCCAACCACGGTACGTCCAGTGGAAACGCTGTGCAAATAAGTAGCAGCCTGTCATCTTACGGTGTGTCCCGGTTCTCTGTTTAGCATCATGTTCGACGTATCCAAGTGACCGGACTCTGGGGAGAACGACCGTGGTCAAGTTGTATTTGTCATCGTTATACCGGCGTAACAACTGGCATGACGGTATAGAATGTCACTGGGTGCTCAACATGTTGACTGCTGGATCATTTTTTTCTTGTTCTAGGTCATTAGTCTTCTGACTGGTTTGACGCGGCTCGCCACAAATCTCTCTCTCCTGTGTAGATCTCTTCATCTAAGAATAGCAGTTCCACCCCTATTACATCAATTTTTTGTTGGGTATGTTAAAATCAAGAGCAGCGAAGAAAAAACATCTACAAGAGGATTCCAACGAAAGTAAAGACGCATATGAAGATGTCAACAGAGCAACTAAATATCTTCTCCGAAGGAAAAAGGGAGAACATGTGCACAGTCTAATCAAAAGAGCAAAGGAGGATAAAAGTATAGGGAATGCAAGATGATCAGTTAGATTTTTCAGAAAAATGTATATACCTCAGATGTGTGGCATTAAAGATAAAAGTAGCAATACAGTTCTGGAAAGATCCAAAGGCATGGAAATTTCGAGGAAATATTCTGAGGAGCTTCTAAATGCTGAAGATAGAAATGCACAAAAGGAGAAACAACATGATTACCAGATAGTAGATCCCTTCGTGGAACCACCGACAGTGAAAGAAACAATAGACTCAATTAAAATACTAAAAAAGAGCAAAGCTCCAGGGAGAGATGGCATAAAAGCTGAATTGCTTAAGAAGGGAACAAGTACACAATCTTGTTTCGAACATCTGGAATGGAGAAACAATACCAGAGGAGTGGACTGAAGCGATAATAACACCAATTCGTAGAAAGGGCGACAAACAACAATGCAGGAACTACAGAGGCATCTCATTAATTAGCACAGCTTATATAGTGTTCTCCAAGATTCTCCACAAAAATTAGAACCATATTTAAAAGAGGTATTAAATGAGAAACAACCGGGATCTATGAAGAGTGATTCAACTACTGGCAGTTATTCATACTGAAAGAAGCTATATCCAAATATTGGGAGTATAACAAAATAACGGCAATACTATTTATTGATGTTAAGAAAGCCTATGACAGTATATCCACATACAAGTTGTGGGAGAAAATGCAGAGATTTAGAATACCAAAGAAGATTGTAGATCTTGTGAATGTGACCCTGGCAGGCTCGAAAGGGGTAGTGAAAATGGATGGAGAATATTCCAAGGCGTTTGGCATAAAAAACAGGAGTCAGGCAAGGAGATGGAATATCACACCTCTTGTTCAACATTGTAATACAGGAAGCGCTGGACGCAGCAAGTGAAAGATAAGGCGGAATTAGAGTAGAAACAAAAATACATGTACTGACCTTTGCAGATGACGTAGCACTAATCGCTGAAAATCCGGATGACTCTTTAATACTGGGAAAAGGCTCTTTCAGAAAGCAAAGGAAACTTGATTAGAAGTAAATGATGATAAAACAAAATTCATGAGGGTAGAACGAAATCACAGAACAAAAAGACGGGAAACTCTGCAGATCGATGACTACGTGTTTTAAGAAGTGGATGAGTTTAAATATCTGGGGGTAGCAGTAAAATATAAAAACAATGAGAAGCGAGAAATAGAATCATGGATCAAAGCTGCATCCAGAGTATCATACACACTCGACAAACTATTGCCATTTAAAATTTTTTCAGGAGGAGCAAAGTAAGAATATATAAAACCATAATCATATCAGTACCACTATTTGTGGCATAAATATGGAGGATAGATAAAGATACGGAGAGAACGATAAAAGTTTTTGAAAATAATATCCAGCAAAAGGTATTTGGAACAACCTATGAGGGAGAAGACTGGCGAAGAAGATAGAACATGGAGCTCAGTGAGCTATACAATGAACCGGATGTAGTTGCGGAAGCCAAGACAAGACAGCTAAGATGGGCTGGCCACGTCTATAGAAGAGAGCAGGGATCTTTGCTGAGAGAAGTCTCAGAGAATAAATCGGAAGGGCGGAGAGCATTAGATAGCCGAAAATGAGATGGAGAGACTGGGTTGTCAAGGGTCACCAGCTACTGGGAGCAAAGAAAGAAGAGCCCAAGACAGAATACTGTGGAAGAAGCTACTTTACGAGTCCAAAAACAGAAATCGACCGCGGTTTGTGGGACCAGGAGAGTAAGAGTAATAAGTTCAAATCTCTGTCTTCCTCTACAGTTTTTACCCTCTACCCCTTCATCTAGTACCACATAAATTATTCCCTGATGTCATATCATGCTGTCCTCCTCTTTGCGGTGTTCTCCATGTGTTCCTCTTTTCACCATCTGCGAGGAGATATTCGTCATTTACTGTCTGATCGCTCCACGTAATTATTTTAACACTTTTCTGCAGCACCGTATCTCAGACGCTATTCTCTTCTGTTTCGACTTTCCTATGGCCCATCATACCCTCTCGTACTATGCTGTGCTCCGAATGAATACATAAATGAAACTTCTTCCTCAAATTAGGGACTTTCTTTGATACAAGTAGACTTCTTTTGATCAGGAAAGCCCTCTTTACCTTTTTATGTTCTCCTAGCTTCTTCCGCCATGGACTATTTGGCTTCCCAGGTAACAGAATTCGTTGACTTTGTCTACTTCGGTGTCACCCATTTTGATGTTATATTTCCCGCTGTTGTGATTTCTGCTACTTCCTATTGCTCTCGTCTTTCTACGATTTACTCTCAGTCCGTATTCTCAGTCATTAGACTCTTCTTTTCATTCAACATATTCTTCTCCACCTTCACCGAATACAGCTTGTCATCAGAGAATTTTATCACTGTCATCGTTTCACCCTGAATTTTAATCCTACTTTTGACCACTCTTTTATTAACGTCATTGCTTGGTCGATTGAAGAGTAGAGGTGAATGGCAGCATTCCTACCTCATCCCTTTTTAATCCACGCACGTCGTACTGGTCTTCCAACCTAATCGCTCACGCTTGGTTCTCATACTTATTGCATATTACTCGTCTTTCTCTGTAGGGTACTCCTATGTTTCTCAGAATTTGGAACATCTTTCACCATTTTACTTTGTCGAACGCTTTTACCAGGTCGGCAGATCCTGTCAAAGTGTTTTCAATTTTCTTCAGTCATTCGTCCATTATCAAGCGCAACGTTAGGTCCGCCTCTCTGGTGCCTTTCGCTTTCTTAAAACCAAACCGATCTTAATCTAACAGTTCCTCATTTTCTTTTCCATTCTTATGTGTATCACTCTTGTCGGAACTTAATGCATGAACTGTTTAACCTGACTGTGTGATAGTCCTCGCACAGATTTGGACGTGCTATCTTCGGAATTGAATGGATGACATTTTTCGGAAAGTCTGGTGGTACGTCACGACTCTCAAAGATTCTACAAACCATCTTGAATAGCCGTTTGGATGTCACCACACCGACTGATTTTTAAATTTCTGATGGAATGCTATTTTTTACTTCTGCCTTAACTGATCTCAAGTCTTCCAAAGCTCGTTTAAATTTTGGCTCTTATACTGGATCCTCTATCTATTCCACATGACCTCCAATTTCTATTTCTATCACGTCGTTAGACAAGTCCTACCCGTCCAGGAAGCCATCAATGAAGTAATTTCACTTACCCGATATCTCCTCTGCGTTTAAGCGTACACTCCTAATGCACTCTTAATTTTCCCACCATAGCTTTTACTTTACCATAAGGTTGTTTTCACTTTTCTGTTCGCCGAGACAGCCCTTACGTTTCTATTTCGTATTAGACACCAATCTGCAAAGCAGCCATTTCGTATCTGAGGTGTGAGGATGATGACTGTATTCTGTCTAAAAGGCCCCATGACGTAACCTTTCAACAAGGTAACGTAAGACTGCATGTTTCCCTTGGTGACGTACCCTCCCTTGATAGCGGATGTGGTCGAATGTTATCCTGGCTAGTACGTCCTATGGTTGGTCCGCTAGATGGCGCTGCCATAGGTCAAACGGATATCAACTGCGTTTTTTAAATAGGAACCCCATTTTTATCACATAATCGTGTAGTACGTAAAGAAATATGAATATTTCAGTTGGACCACATTTTTCGCTTTGTGGTAGATTGCGCTGTAATAGTCACAAACATATGGCTCACGATTTTAGACGAACTATTGGTAACAGGTAGGTTTTTTAAACTAAAATAGAGAACGTAGGTACGTCTGAACATTTTATTTCGGTTGTTGCAATGTGATACATGTACGTTTGTGAATTATCATTTCTGAGAACGCGTGCTGTTACAGCGTGAGTAAGTGTAAATACCACATTAATGCAATAAATGTTCGAAATGATGTTCGTCAACCTCGATGCATTTGGCAATACGTGTGACGACATTCCTCTCAATAGCGAGTAGTTCGCCCTCCGTAATGTTTGCACACGCATTGACGATGCGCTGACGCATGTTGTCAGGCGTTGTCGGTGGATCACGATGGCAAATATCCTTCAACTTTCCCCACAGAAAGAAATCCGGGGACGTCAGATCCGGTGACCGTGCGGGCCATGGTATGGTGCTTCGATGACCAATCCACCTGTCACTAAATATGCTATTCAGTGACTCTTCAACCGCATGCGAGCTATGTGCCGTACATCCATCATGTTTGAAGTACATCGCCATTCTGTCATACAGTGAAACATCTTGTAGTAACATCGGTAGAACATTACGTAGGAAATCAGCATACATTGCACCGTTTAGATGGCCATCGATAAAATGGGGGCCAATTATCCTTCCTCCCATAATGCCGTCTAACATTCTGCGTGGTGTCTGTTTTGTTCTATATCGTGTCTCCCTACCACTTTCGCGCAACGACGCTCTCAGCGTGTTTTTTAGGGAATTGACTAGTTTGAACCTGGGGCCTGTTGCTGGTAAGGAGACGCCAGACCACACATGACGTGTAGAATTCAGAAGAGTTCAGCGAGACTAGCGATGATATAACCAAATACTTAATGATTTCAGCGTCAGCTCCACTGCACTTCCTGTAAAAGAATCTTAATACTAACTAAATTTAGTGGAAGGGGTTCAAGGCTTTCCTATTTTTAGTTAGTTGGTAAAATAACTTCGAAAAAGCAGTTAAGTTTACCATTGGAAATTTTATTCTACTCACAATACATTGTTTATAAATTGCAATATTGATAAAAGGAAATGTTTTAATACAGGATGGTAAAAACCAACTGCGTTCAACAAAAATGTGAACGAATATTCCCTGAATGGGTTTACAAGTTCAACAATGGATCGAAGGATGACCTATGCCGTATCACATCTATAATCTAGGTTTAAATTAAGTTTCACAAAGGAGAAAACTATCAAAATGGTCTACAGTGACCCTCAATTACTTATCTAACTTGTCATAAATTGCAATGGCTGATGTGGCTTCTCAATAACTATATAACAGAAAAATCATCGAGTTTCAGATTTTTACTTCAAGTGGCAAATGTGAACACCATGAGCTTTAATTGACGATCGACACTAGTATTACGTAAAGCGGATGTAACAGATGAGACTTCTGCAGTTCTGAGTGAAACCTTATGCGCTCAAAAATGCGGCATCGCGTGCGTTCATTACCTCGTCGGTGTTCGTCAGGGGGCGGCGGCCGGCGCAGCTCCGTCCAGCTCGCCCTCTCGGAAGCAACTCTCTCCTAACTTCTCCTTACTACAACTTACCGAAGTTGGTTTAAAAAAAACTATCTGGCTGTGTTTTGATCTGACCAATCAGGGTCTCAATGTTAACCTTAAGCTCTGCCTACAAAAGTTCTGTCTATCCAATGAGAAACGTTATACTTTTCGTGGTGGGGCAATGTTTTTAAAGTTTGCTACGTAACAGAGACGCGAAAAAGTCTCACGCTAAAACTTGCAGCTGGTGTGGTCCTTTTTGTGTTATCGTAAGATCTATACTGTTTTTCTGGAGGTCTCTAGCTTTTAACATGGGCTGGCGGGTAGTCCTAACGTAACAGAGATGCGAAAAAGTCTCACGCTAAAAACTAGCGGGTGGTGTGGTCGTAGCGGTTAGCTGGCAACGTGGGTGTCCGTCCCTTATCGTAGGGCCTTCTCGCTTAACACGGTTCTGCTCTCGGCTTCTGTTCTCGTTTCTCCCCTAGGAACTGCGTCTGTCTCACGGTGGGAAGGGATGACATGCATTTAGGCATTCTTGTGTTAGTCTGTGGTATTCCATTTGCTCACTCGTTACTCGTATTACTTTGGTTAATTTAAAGTCACGATTTATTCGGAGCTATGTGACATACTACTGGATTTGCTTATCATGTCAGGGTTTTCATGGAAGGTGTTGGATTTGCCTGACACCTTACAGCCGCACTATACATTAATCCGCCAAGGTCGCTGATGTTCCACTTGTCGCAGCCATCGTCGATTTTCCGTTGCCTAATAGAGCATATTATGCCGGTTTACATTACCGCTGTTGGTGAATGACGATTCATCACTAAATAGAACTCGTGCAAAAAATCTTTCATCATCCCGTAATTTCTCTTGCGCCCAGTGGCAGAACTGTACACGACGTTCAAAGTCGTCGCCATGCAATTCCTGGTGCACAGAAATATGGTACGGGTGAAATCGATGCTGATGTAGCATTCTCAACACCGACGTTTTTGAGATTCCCGATTCTCGCGCAATTTGCTACTGATGTGCGGATTAGCTGCGACAGCAGCTAAAACACCTACTTGGGCATGATCATTTGTTGCAGGTCGTGTTTGACGTTTCGCATGTGGCTGAACACTTCCTGTTTCCTTAAATAACGTAACTATCCGGCGAACGGTCTGGACACTTGGATGATGTCGTCCAGGATACCGAGCAGAATACATAGCACACGCCCGTTGCGCATATTGTTCACAATAGTCGTACATCAACACGATATCGACCTTTTCTGCAATTGGTAAACGGTGCATTTTAACACGAGTAATGCATCGCGAAGCAAATACCGTCCGCACTGGCGGAATGTTACGTGATACCACGTACTTATATGTTTGTGATTATTACAGTGAAAAAGTAGTCCAACTAAAACACTCATATTTCTTCATGTACTACACGAATATGTAATAAAAGTGGGGTTTCATATTTAAAAATCGCAGTTGTATCCGTTTGACCTATGGCAGCTCCATCTAGCAGGCCAACCATAGCACCATCTCGTTTCCCACTTCAAGCTAGACAAGTTTCGTTCTTTGTAGTTTTTTCGTTTGACGCTTATTTCGTGAGATATTTGGCCCGGTGCCCGGTCACTATCAATGGACCACCCTGTACAGCATATGAATGGAAATGTTTATGTTATGTAAACAATAGGCCCATGCAGGAAAAAGACCTCTTTCGAGGAATATTATTTATTTCCTACGTAGTTATGAGATCAAAAATGAGATGCGTATTGTAACTTTGACGAATATGCTGATACTGATTAACTTCCCCATCCAACTAGCTCGATGAGTCCACTGTTAGTTTATTCTCTCTCCCCCTCTCTCTCTCTAACTCTCTCTGTGTGTGTGTGTGTGTGTGTGTGTGTGTGTGTGTGTGTGTACGCGTGTGTGCGAGCATTTGGGTCAAAGCGAATCAGGTTCAACAGTAAAAATAGACATTATCGATATCGCTCGATGTGGATATGTGGGGAAATGAAACAAGCGTCCTCGCCCGTTGTTTGTCAGTTTGGGTGTGCAGAACTGTCGGTCGGTGCCGCACCGCTGCGACACGTACGGCCTGAAGTGGAGTGGAGCGGTGCGACCGCGCGCGGACAGGCCTGCGATGTCGCCCTGATTAAAACACGGTCCGTTTGCTGGCCGAGCAGCGGCCACCTGGCACCTGCTGGTCGCTGCCCTGCCGTGGGCACTGTACCCTGTCCTGCACACCCGGAGCGGGCGCTGCTTCTCGTCACCTGCCGAGCTCTGCGTGGGTAAGTTACACACTGCCCTACAAATAGAGTGAAGCTCCCAGAAGACAGGGTCAGGGTCTCACACGTACACACCAGCGGCGGATGTGTAAATGATTACAGATGCAATTCTCTGTGACAGGTATAAGGGTCAACTTTTCCCCTGCTAGATCCCTGTCTTTTCAGGATATGTGGTCTGAGGACCTGTGGCGCGTCGTGATTCGCCAATAAAACAAGATTAATCAGTACTCCGTTATCGTTCAATGCATGTAGCTATGGACTCAGCTATAGCTGGTTGCTATGTAGCCATTAGTGGTATCTGCTGTCACCAGTGGCAGAGATTGCTGTGTCACCATAAGCATCAGCTAGCGACTTGTGGTCGCTGTGAAAAAGAGTGACTGTGGTGTGCGTCTGTAATCGATTGACATGCTGCCCTAAGATTGCTGAGTGCCTCACTGGTCACTGCCTGCATTGTCCCATTTGGTGGACCGTGGTGTCAGATGCCATGAAGTCTGATGTTGTCATATACATTGACCCTAGCTTACCAGTTGGGTAGGCCCTCTGGTCTCTAGGGAGGTGCAGTATCACAACAGCTCATTCCCTGAACTGGAACAGTGGTAGTGGGCCAATGGAAGACCCGTCAGTGACAGCTGCAGTCCTGCACTTTGGCATCCGTTATCTGCGGTTAATGAATTGCTGTCGCAATGCCAGGCTGTGAAAGTGCGACTGGTACAGACTGACTATACGGCACAATCTTGCACTAGATGTTGCAATATAAGAATCAGAGAATGGAGCGCAAACGTCATGGACACCATGACCTCTGACTCTAAGGAAGCTGATTGGGATATTTATATTGAACAGAGGGGAGGCTTTGCTGTGAGACGTCATTTGTAATGACTGGATTGGTAGAGTTCATTATGAGTAGTCAGTAGCATCTGGCTCGCTGTATTTTCTTAAAAGGTTTATTCCAGTACCATAATTGCTCTATCAGGTCCATGACAGGCGTTGTTGCATCATATCTAGTGCCTTTTACTCAATTTTATGAGATACACGCAGGCAGTTTGGTGCGCACTTGCCATACACTTTCTCACTGAGCTCACTCGCATTCACACACAACACTGCTGACCGACTAACCATGTTGAAATGTTTACACCTTGTGGCTGGCTTGTCTTGACACATCCCTGCACTGATGAATTGCTGGGCTGTGAAGATTTAAAAGATTTTTAGTCTCCCATTCCTGTACTATCTCGGTGCATAGCAACGGCAGCAAAAATGCGTTAGTGTTATTCGTGTTTAGTATTGCAACAAGGTCTGGTATGGTACATAAGAGGTGTCAACAGCATCAGATGCTGAGCAGTTATTGTGAAGGATATGCAGATGTCACTACTAATGAAACAGATCCATCAGAATCTGATAGTTTGGAAGACAGTTCATTGTAGTAGTGTATTTGGTCGGCTGATCGAATCGTGCAATATTCATATTTGTGGGTTGTTCAGATGTGAGGAACGTTCTATGCTGCACTGTCTGAGAACGTGAGAGCAGGTACACAGGTCCTCACGGTTCCGATCGACCACATCTCACCACCACAAGAGAGTATCGTCGCAATTTGCACCAACCTCATCATAACCACTTCACAAATCTGCCTGCCATCTGAGAAGCCACTGTCCACGGACTAGCAGTAACACTACTATGAACTTAGCACCCCATGAATAGTCAACCATTAACACCAAAGCAAAAGCTTATGTGTGTTTGAAGTTGTGACATGAATAGACAGCATAGGCTACTGTCGAACGGCATCACATTGAGTTGAGAAATGAATCACAGTTCTGCAGTACCTGGATGACCATCATTAGTGAGGGTGGAGGTGACCTGGGGGATGGTCCCACTCGTCCAGTGTTTTGAAGAGACAGAGCTGTGCTACTCCTGGCATGACAGAGCAGGTAGTCATCGGTTTTGACTTCAGGTCATGCCCCTTCGTGACTGAAGGAACTCTGATGGTGTAATAGTACATCACAGACAACATATAACATCTCATGTGGCCCTATCGTGGTGCCCCTTTTGCAGTATCATGCTTTTCGACACATGAGACATTTCTCTATAAACTGCTGCTGTGATGTGGAGATGCACTCATCGCCAACAAGGAACGCAGATCTGTCACAGAGAGAACCAGATCGAAGTCAACTCTGTCCCAATGCTTGTACCGACAATCAAGGACTAACTGCACAGTCCAGTCACACTAGTGTTACCTTCTCCTATGTTTGATGTCATCTTGCAATAACTATCACTCACAGGCGGCAAGTGGCAGCAGCAGCAGTGAACAGCATACAAAACGCGTCAGGGGTACGTGGGAAACATTGCATTTATTGTCGTGATGCGGAAACGAAGCGATTTAGCTGACGTGCAAAAGGACGTGATCATTGGAGAAGAGTGGTTGCATTTCCAAGAGGGCTAAGTTTGTAAAGTGTTTGCGTCTCGCTGTGGGTAAATTATACCATGCATGGCGAAATGACGTTATCCAAAACCGACACCGAACAATTGTTGGGCACAGTGGCCGTAAGTAACAGGAGTGAATTATGTCTGTGGAGATTTGTATGGGAGAACAGACGTGCAGCTGTTGAGTATCTGAGCTCCCATATGAACTACAGGGCTACCAACAGTGTCTCCTCAACGACTGTTGAGCGAATGTTGCTACGATTGGACCTCAGCAGCGGGCGAAATAGTTAGCAGAATGTTTTCTTGCAATTCGCTGTGTCATCTCGTCATGGATCAACCCAAGTATGCATCTATCTTTGGGGACTACGTCAACAAGCAGTTTGTTTCCCCTCGGCACGATCACCTTTACCAGCAGCACAGTGCAATGTGTCCCAGAGCTTATATTAATGCGACACTACAACATATAATACTTTTGGGCAAGCGTGCCTCCACAAAGGATACAAAGGGTTAATGGCAGCTTTCGCAACTGAGTCAGTGCATGCATCCAGACCAGAACAGGTTGCTACATCATAATATAAGTGGCCTCATACTGCCGAGTTCTTAGTAAATATTATTCGATTTTGTAGTCACTAAAATAACATCACATGCCCTCCCAACTGGTGAAGTTTCGTTTCATCCTCTCTTACATGATTTTTTTATCATTGTCGTTGGCCAGCACATCATGTGGATTGATCAGGTAAAAAAATTCCATTGGGAGCAAATAGCTGACTGGTATTAACTCGGAGAATTTTACTGAAATCTAGTTCGTGCACGAAACATGTGACTATGAAAACAATTTTTCCGCCAGTTGTTCAGTATTTATCTTCATTCTTGGTCCATAGACATATTGGATTCATTTGGCAAACTATTAGTCACTTTCTTAGAAGTGCACAGTGGGACGTCTGGAAAGCAGTAGATGGTGCATAATTGGTGCCTGGGGGTCATGTGACTCTTCACCATCGTCGCAATTCATGGCAGTGAAGTGGTTTCTTTGTTCTATGGTATCTGCACAGTGAGATCGGTCTTTATGGCAACTTCAAAGAACAAGATAGGAACTACGGTGCTTGAACTTCCCATGGCAAGAACGAGCCCAAACTGCCAGATTTGGAGATTTGTATCATGGCGGGTTGTTCACCGTATCTATAAAAAATAATACATGGCACGCTGTAGCGAATGGCAGCTTAGGAACAGTGCATGTAAAGAGGCAGCGGACACGATTGCCACACCTTGTCAATGACAGCTGGTTTCAAATCAGATACTAATTGCTGCTCTCAGAGGTGCAGGTCAATTTCAGACAGTTTACGAGGGAACAATGGGAAGGGGACTGCATTTAGTGGACATGGAGAGTCGGAAAACTCGGAAAGCGCCATTGATCACAGAGGTAGACCGAACTGCACGTCTTCAAGGACCAAATAACACAAAGATTGGACAATAGTTGACTGTAGGCGTATAATGTTCCGCTGCGACTCGTAGTTTTGCTTCCTTTTAAATGATGAAAGGCTCAAAGGTACCGTTGGTCCGGTGAAGGGTTCAACTGTCGGACTGTGAAGAGTGTAGTTCAGGATGGAGGTGGTTCTGTGATGTTTTTCGTACGATTAGTTATTCCCTGATCTGTTAGCCAAGAATGTGAGCAAATTGTTTTTTTTTCAGTATTGTGGGTTATCAAGTGTTCATTTTTCTTATACGTTCCCATAATATGTAAGTTGTGGACTCACTTGTCTTCCACAATGACAACAGTCTTTAAGTGTACAGTATCCATACATACAGGGACATACAGGGGTTGGATAAAAACATGGAAACACCCAAAACGCAAAATATTACTATGACTCATACGATGAAGGAAGACCACTGGCATTCAAAACACCTTTCACTCGTCTCACAATAGATAAACGTAGGTCCTGTATGGTTTTCAAGGGACTATTACACCAACCTCCCTGCAAAATATTGAAGCATTCTGGTAACGATGATGGATATGGAGAGCGATCGCGCACTGTCTTCTCAAAAACAGGCCCCAGAGGTACAATATTGTGATCTGATGATGGTAACACTTCATCCCCGTGCTCACAAAACCAGTACTGGGCGACGAGAGATGTGCAAAGAGGGGCCACGTCTCCTTGAAACATAGCATCACCATTTAGGAACAAACGTTTTACCGTGAAACGTACCTGATCTGCAAGAACGATCACACAGCCCTTGCCAGTAATCCAAGACCAGAGATTACCCATTCGACCCATCAAATACGACGATATGGCTGCTCAAATCGCCGGACATCCGCCATATTTCACTTTTGGTACGTAAACCCGGCCATAAGTTGGAAACAACATTAAACGAGAGTAGTCACACCAAATGATTTTTTTCTGCTGGTCCATAGTCCAGGAGTTATGGCTACGCCAGCAAGTTTCCCTGTTATGGGTATTTGCATCGTTTTGGGTTTTGAGTTCGCAGTGCAAACCCCGCTTATGTGGCTACATTCATGTTGTTTTCGTGCCGACAGGGTTTGCGAGTGCGAAGTTTAGATCTAGAGTGACATTTTCAGCTGTGGTCCTCTTACTTTTCCTCACAAATCTCTTCAGTGACCGTCCGTCAAGATCACTCAGTACACGCTTACGTTCGTATTGCGACTTAGCGGATGATGTTCTCCCACTTTGCCTTAATAGAGTAAAATCTTCGATACAGCGCCTCTTGAAACATCAAACACTTCAGTCAGCTTCGTTGCACAAGGACGCATCATACTAGCAGCAACAGTTTGTCCACTTTCGAGTTCTCTTAGTTCCGACATAACGCACTCACAACTACACAGAACTCCGTTCTGGCCACGACGGTCACTTTCCGCACGTTAAGGATATTACTCAGTTGCCTTCCGTCGTCATATACAATAGCACAACATGTAGGCATTGTGTTTATGTCGAGGTATGCAATTCCCGCGATGTTCCCATGTTTCTGTCCAACCGCTGTATAAAGATAATTCGCCTGAAACAAAGAAATTCCGTTTAGCGCCATCTGTTGGCAAAGTGATGTTAATGGCCTTCCAGGTGAGCCGTGGACCGTTCCTGTCAGATTTAATGCCGCAAGGTGCCACCATCAGTGCCGACATTTATTATTCTCCACCGTCACGTCTGGGAGCTGCCATCAGGCGAAGGCGCCGAAGTACTCTCGACGAGGACAACGTGATTCTGCTCCACGACAACGCGAGACCACTTGTGGCAATCAGAGCTGCGGAAAAGATCCGGGCATTTAGCTGGGAGATTCTGGACCATACAGTCAAGACCTCGTTCCTAGTGATTGCCACGTTTCCGAACAGATGAAGACGTTCATGGTAGGACAGCGATTGACGACAAACGGTGAAGCCAAGATAGTAGTCCGACGGTGGTTCCATAATCAGCAGGACGAATTCTACCGCAGGGACATCTCAAATTTAGTGCTGCGATGTCACGAATGTGTGAACCGTTGGGTGGACTACGTGGAAAAGTAGTGCAAGGTACGTATAATAGGATGTATATTTGTCGTTACCTGTTTGTACCTTACATTGGCTTGTAAAAATTAGGGTCAAAGACTTTCTGATTTGCTCTCGTATTAAGCGCTCAATGCTTTAAATGAATTATTTGAGTTACACAGTAGTAACATAGCACGGGGGCGGAGGGGGTAGAGGGAGTGTATACAGTTTCCTGTGTCCAAATAAAGTGCCACTTATTGTTGAATTACTTAACAGACTGAAGGAAATAACGATAAAATTACATATGAGCGCCAGCATCCTAGTCTAAGCACATTTGAGTTCAAATGGCTGCATGGGTGGATTAATTCAGAAAAGCAACATCCAGATTCGAAACATAACTTTGCATCCAGTTCGTCATATCGTGTGCATATGTTCCAGCAACTCAGTTCCAGCAACTGTGATCGGCTCCGAGACAAAGTCTAAAAATGGTCATTAGGCAAAGCGTCGCCTGCTGGAAGTGCAGGTGAAGGCTGAGTGTTTCCTCTCTGGAGCTCTAAGACGAAGTGTTCATTTCATCTCCTTCTAAAAATTTTACTGGTTGCGCCTCAACGGAGTATCGTTAGCGAGTCGCTGTGGAACTCCCGAGATCTGTCCAGTGAAAAAGTCGTAAGAATACTAGCAATCTGCTTCCTTTTAATGAATTTGCTCTCATTGACCAGTAACACATATTTAACTCTTAGATTTGGAGCATAAGGCACAGATTCTCTCCCACAACGAGCCTGGTTTTGCGTTTCGGCCAGTGACAGTGGCTGCACATATGCACTCAGGAGTCTTATGTTCAAATGGCTCTGAGCACTATGGGATCTAACATCTGAGGTCATCAGTCCGCTAGAACTTAGGTTAGTTAGGTTTAAGTAGTTCTAAGGACATCACACACATCCATGCCCGAGGCAGGATTCGAACCTGCGAGGTAGCAGCAGCGCGGTTCCGGACTGAAGCACCTAGGACCACTCGGCCACAGTGGCCGGCGGAGTTTTAGGGAGCCAGTCCAAGGCTTCCTTACAAAACTTGCACATCAATTACTGCTGTATTCCGTTGAGTCCATCAGATTCCTCCCGCTCTGAGTGTCCCACGTTTTCCCGTCCCCTCACAGCTCCCTATCACTGCGTCTCACAGTGCCAGTTCACAACTTGCCGAGTTCGGCCTACTGTCCTCTGCTGCAGCCGACACTGGGGTGCCATGGCTGTCGCTGGCAGCGGCGCCGGCCCAGTGAGAAGCTGCTAGCGATTTTGACTTTTAATGAATGAACAGTCTTAATACTCATTTGCTATTCCACGTCCGCGGGCCTCGTGTCCTTGCAGTCAGCCAACAGACTCAGCTCACCGAAATGTCACACATCCCTTTCATCACCGTATAGAAATGAAGACGTATTAATTACATTAGCAGTCTTTGGTATTTTTTCAGTTACTTGCATACTTTCATGCTTTGCTTATCATTTGAATTGATTTAGTGGTCTACTTTCAATGGGGTTACACAGTAGTTCTCGAAAAACTGTCCCTTAACAACTGGCAACACCTGGGTCTACACCAAAGTTCGCATGAATACCAAAACCGCTAGAAAGCGACCAGTGTGCTCTTTTAGGGGCGGGTGGGCCTAATTTACCCTACTACCGTTAATGATAAAATAAGTCACTACAGGTCACTGTTACATTAAATATGTGTTTAGTCCTACGACACTTCCATTGTTGTTAGTCAGCTATATGTTCCATTTGAATGAACGATATTTTTATCAAAACGATATGGGTCGAATCAGTTCACAGGATATATGTAGATGATTAGTGTTAAGTAGAAATTCGTCAGTGTCATAGAAGGAGTTGTCCACGAGAAATGGTTTTACATAACATTTAAAACTTGGTTCGCAACCTGCGAGACATTGAACGCAATAAAGCAAATAATCAAAAATTATTCAAGCTGCATAACGAACTTCTTTCTGAGCCAGTAACAGATCTAACCATGGGTGATAAAAGTCATTATTCCCTCTAGCGTGGCAGACATGGACATCACTGTGCCGGCCGGGGTGGCCGAGCTGTTCTAGGCGCTACAGTCTGGAACCGCGCGACCGCTATGCTCGCAGGTTCGAAACCTGCCTCGGGCATGGATGTGTGTGATGTCCTTAGGTTAGTTAGGTTTAAGTAGTTCTAAGTTCTAGGGGAGTGATGAGCTCAGAAGTTAAGTCCCATAGTGCTCAGAGCCATTTGAACTATTTTTTACATCACTATTCATCTCAAACTGTGACATCTTATTTATGGAAAATTTCATAAGGGAAATTTTTTATTGGGATTACGCATTTAAAATACCTAACTCCTTCAAAAGGAGCCTATATGAATCTGTGCTTGAACACCACATATTACCCTATCTGTTCGCTTTCGTGCGATCAGTGCTCTATGCTCTCTTTCTGAGAGATGCGTTACCCCAGTAAAATAATTCCATAAAACATTACTGAGTGGAAAAATGCAAAATATGTCACGAGACTGATTGTTTTGTTTCCAAGACTAGCAATCATGTGAAGAGCGAAAGTAGCTGAACTTAATTGTTTGACAAACCCAGTAACATCCACCTTCCACTTCAAGATTTCTTCAATGTGTACACTCATACATTTGTATCATCGACCCTCTTAACTGGCTCCTGTTCCTGTTCTAACTAATTTGTCATACAGGACTCAACATAGTGTGCTGTCTCAAAGTCGGGTGACAGGCTATTTTCAGAGAATCAGTTAATCATTATTTGAAAAACATCATTAACAATCTCTGTTGTTGTTTCTTCTATAATGGGATTTTTCGTAATTCTAGTACAGCTCTCAAAATGGACCAATTCTGCTTGCTGCATGTTAAGTGTAACCTCATTCAGATATAAAGGGAATCGGGAAGGAACCAAAATTGAACCCTGAATGCCCCCTTCATGACTTCACCACACTGACTAAGATTTTCTACCTTTCCGCATATTTACAATTAAAAAAATGTGTGTGAAATCTTATGGGATTTAATTGCTAAGGTCGTCAGTCCCTAAGCTTCCACATTACTTAACCTAAATTATCCTAAGGACAAACACACACACACACATCCATGCCCGAGAGAGGACTCGAACCTCCGCCGGGACCAGCCACACAGTCCATGACTGCAGCGCCTTAGACCGCTCGGCCAATCAAATGGGCTCTGAGCACTATGGGACTTAACATCTGAGGTCATCAGTCCCCTAGAACTTAGAACTACTTGAACCTAACTAACCTAACGACATCACACACATCCATGCCCGAGGCAGGATTCGAACCTGCGACCGTAGCAGTCGCGCGGTTCCGGACTGAAGCGCCTGGAACCGCTCCGCCACTACGGCCGGCGTCGGCTAATCCCGCGCGGCCTTTACAATTACTTTGCACTACTTGGATTCTGTTCGTTAAGTATGATTCAAACCAGTTGTGTGTGAAGTTGTCAGTTTCATAAAACAAGTTTTTCTAAGAACGTAACATGATCCATCCAATAAAACCCCACGGTACGACCGTAAAAACTGGCGTCTTTCAATATTTTGTCATTTAGGACTTGTAATATTCACCAAGCGAATGTGTAAATAGCCGGGCAACCTCTTGATATGCTAAGAAAATTCTTTCCACTTGAGTGTGAGACTGCTGTTGAGGATTTCATCCCCGGAGTATATCAAGTGTTAAGTCACCTGAAACTCATTCAATGCAAATAAAATCTGCTGATTCCTTTCGTTACGACATTGAGCTGGTACACTGATATTTTCCTGAGATGTTATGGTCCGTTGAAGATAAAGCACAGGAAGAACAGTGACTTTAGACGAAGAGCTCAGTTGTGGAATTGAAACCTGAGGCGCTGAAAGTGGTAGATTTTATTTATGAGATATTGTGATTCGTTTAAAAACCACCCAACAAGTTGGCGGCATGCGTGCAGCGGCAGCAGATGATGACTTCCGCTTCGCAAAGACCAATGGGAGCAAAGTGCTCATTAATATTCGGTCGGTTACAAGTGCGAATGGACGCATAAAAGTTTTGCGAGCGGACGTTAAACGTGTCATCCAGCGCTGACCGCAATTACGCGTCTTTCTCCGGGCCTCCATTACACGCGGTTCCTGTCAGGGTTGCGACCGCTGTGGCGACTTAATGATCGTCATTAAAGCGCGCGCGCTTGCCCCGGGACAGTAAACGCGGTGCGGACAATGAGTCGGCCGTGGCAGGTGACTGAAATTTAAGTGCCGGCCGCCGTCCGTACAATGAAGCCATAATTTCTTGGACTTAAATTCGCGGGCGCGGACAATGCGTGCCGCCCGTCGCGGCCGGCGACAATGGACAGTTTGCAATACGCGCCGCGCCGCTACTATTGTGGTGCTATCGCTCGCGTGTGCGTGCAGCGTGTGCTCTGTTGAAGCGAGACCAGGGCGCGGGTAAAATGGAGCGCGCGCCATAATTCAAGCATCTGCCATTAATATAATGACTCTTATCGCGGCCGTCGAATGAAACAAAGCGTTCTCCGGGACGGACCCCAGTTGAGGGGGCGCGTGGGCGCTAACTGCCTATCTGAGGTCCGCACCTGCTGTTTCGCAGGGCAGGGCGCCGCGGAATGCGGCAGCCAGCTCTGCGGGCGGAAAGTGTCTCGTATTGCCGGTCCTCACGACACCGCGTCCCCACCAGGGCAACGGGGAGGACGGCTTAGCACTCGCTATAAAAGAACTTCAAGCAGTCTCGTGCAATAGTACGCTTATACTTCCTCTGTCCGTACTTTATCGTCAGTTGGTGTCGCATAAAAGCTTAGTAGCCAATTAAGAAATGGCGCCGCTCATTCCTGTTTTATAGAATGGTGCAACACTGCCACAGTGAATCTTTCCAGGCAGGGAAATATGCAACTGTTAAAGCTCTTTATAAGCAAGATAACAAGGGAGACTTAAATAATTATCGTTCAGTTTTCTTACTAACATCTTTTTTCAAAATATTCGAAAAAGTAAAGCACCCAAAAGAAGTATCACATTTAAGTATAAACAAGTACTTAGCCTCTAACAGTTTTATTTCCAGGGGGGTTTCTCGACTTGGAATGATTTTTATGCATTCATCCACCCTATATCATATTTCTTAAATTATGAAATATTACCCTATTTTTTTAATCTTTCCAGGGCGTTTGATTCTGTACAAAATATTACACCAACAGAAAAATTTGTCTTATTGAATTGGTTTTCTTAGATATATCTCGTTTGAATCACACTTAGAAAACAGGACGCAGAAAGTAGTGCTCAATAATTCAGACAATTTCTGAGAGGTAGGAAGTTTTAGTGACCAGGGTAAAATCACAGAGGGTGCCCCACAGGGTTCAGTTTTGGGTCCACAGCTATTCCTTATGCATGTGAATAACTTTTCACTTAATATTCAACAAGTATAATTAGAAATTTTGTAGACTATGTTATAATATATCCCATTAGAGAAATGAACAGAACAGACGTTAAATGATGTTAAGTGGATTTATGAAAATGGACTCTCTCTCAATTAAGTCAAAACACACTCTGTTTGTGTAACACATGGGCAGGAGTAAGTTAATGGGATAGAATATTCCAAATTTTAGGGTGTACATATTGATTAGAAGATGAACTGGAAGGTGCATATTACTGAGCTTCTCAAATAACTAACTCCAGTTATTTTTCCTCTCCATGTAATTGCTAGTCTTGGAACCAAAGGAATCAATCTCAGTGACATGTTTACTATATTTCCACTCAGTAATCTCTTATGGAATTATTTTACTGCTGTAACGCATGACTTAAAATGAGAGCAGTGATAAATAAACGAGCAGTAAGAATAAAATGTGGTGTTCAATTGCAGTCGTCATGTAAATACCTCTTCAAGGAGTAAGGCAGTTTAACTCCATTACCACAATACATATATTTGTTAATGAAATTCGTTGTAAATAATCCATCAGAGTTTTAAAATAACAGTTATGTATAAACCCGCAACAACCGAGAAAATTTTGTTCTTTATTACTTATTACTGAAGCTGCCAGTAACTCAGAAAGGCTTTCAGCATGCAGCAACCAACTGTCAGATAGTTGGCATGTGATGTTTTAAATCTAATCTAAAATCGTTTCTCCTGGACAACTCATTCTATTCCATTACTGATTTCTATTCAAAAACTGTTAACCTGTGGAAAAACGAGCTTGTAAGTACTTGCATGAGTAGGACTACAATATCACATGTTCGGTAATATTAACAGTAATGAGATACGCATACCACGTATATTGACTCGTTCCACGTTACTGCAACAGAATAGTTCGAATGACCTATGGGATATGATACTAACTAACCAACTAACTAACTTAGACGAACGAGCATAACAACAGACCTAAGTTCTACACAATAGTTTATATTTATCTGCTTAAACGAAAACAAGACAGCCTCCGTAGCCCAAAGGTTAGCGTTGCTGCCCTCAGTGTCTAAGGACCTGGATTCCATTTCTGGTAACTTCTCGGATTTTCTGAGATAGAGGCTCTGAAACGTGGTTTACTCAGCCTCGTAAGGACAAATGAAGAATGGCAGCATGAGGGTCAATCTACTGGTAGAAATGGCTGCAGGGATTGGATATATTGTGACCGCATTTCCGAATATCATAGACCGCACCTCGTACTACCTTGTAGGCTGCAGTTAGCCTAAGGCGCAATTCGTAATTAGTGTTTTGAAATACACACTGGTCGTTTTGGAGCACAGTACACTGTGTTAAACTGGACCCTCTACCGATAACACAAGCTATGGCAGTACGCACTGTGTATCTACGAGGCTATTTTATGGAATCAGTGAACTAAGGTGGGTAGACATGAATATGAGGCACAGTGAGAGAATAGATCTACAGCTTTTCGACATTCCCGGATGACACTGAATGGTGTACCACTTACACCACGCAACACGGCAGAAAGGACACAATATCCCATAAATAAATCTTCTTCTTTCAACGGCCGTAGTTTCAGTCCCACTACGGAGCTAATTATCAGAAAACACTGTTCTTCAGGTGACTCAACCGTCTCTATGGAGCCTAGGAGGTCTCGATATTGTCAATGTAATGGCGACAATAGCAAACGCAACCAAAGGAGTCAGAAACTTTTACAAATGGCCTTCAGATGGATGAAAGCCAGCAGTCTATATTTAACAACAGGATGGCTATAGTGTCGTAGACATAGAGAATTTCTGTCAGGAATTCCTCTTCAAACTCGACAGTCGTCTCGTACACAAGACTCCTCACCTGGCTGCACAAGGAGAAATCAATTTGGGTGAGTTCAAGTGAGCGTTCTACCCACTTTTCAGGGAATGTCTAGATGTTCAAGAACCCTCAGTTTAAAGTTGGGCGGGACTGCATGGCGTTGTAACCATGCCCGTTGACGAATAGAAAGTGGGACATGTCTCAGGAGCCTGGTTAGAATGTCTCTGACAAACAGTGTGTACTCTGGAGCATTTAAGCCGGGAGAGGGAAGCAAATGGCGTAGTACATGAGCATTGACTATGACTGTCCATGTGTTGACTGATGATCTGTGTTGGTGGCTCTACACAGCTGTAGCTGGGGATTCTCATTAGCCAAACATGACCAATGCAGCTATTTAGCATTCCGTCTCAGGAGTTCCGGCGTCATCCGCGAAAAGTACATTTACAGGAAAGGGAGGATGGACTGTAAGGCGTTGCAAGAACCAACGGCTGAACGCGACGTGAATTCCAAAGCCATCAGGAGTCGCAGCATGCATTTTCTGTGGTAACGGCATTTCCCGTACAACTCTCCACACACACCGTGAAAAACATTCATTTCAGGGGCAACTGACCGACTGCTGATTGCTGGCGCGTCATCCTCTCGACCAAGCACTGTGCCTAAGTCGGGAGCTTGTATAATCTGTTGTCCTCCTTGATCGTTCTACTGTGGTACCAATTGCCTGTTTCACTTGATTGTTGGAACAGTCTTGGAAACTGATGTGAGCCGTATAACTTATATGCAGGTGCTTGATCCTATAAAACCTGTCCGCTTCTCTGCTGCGTCTCTTTGTCCCTCCGTTACACGATAATCCTTTTTGCAGCTTCTATCACTGGGTACAGCTACTGTTGGTCAGATCTTATCGACGTTAGTACTTCGACTTGTAATCACAGGCCGAAGTCTACTAAATTACAAGTATTTTTCACCATGAATGCTAATCTCAGCGCACAGTACTCCTTTTGCATTGGATTAGTTGAGTTATTATCCTAACCTGTATACCTGAGTACTCGTCTGGCAGAGGTGTACAAATTGTCTTTCTAGCCGGCTTGCCCCTATTTCCAACGTAACTGTATAAGTAGCTCAGCCTGCCGTAATGGAGACATAAGAGTAAATGTGTACTGGAGGACAGTGGTTAAAGCGGGCCAGTTTGGGCTTCCGCTAGCCTCGCAAGCTTCACGTGACCCAATTAGACTGCTGCACCTGACAACAGTCTGCGCTATCAGTCCAACGTGACTAGCCATGTATATGTTTGCGTACAAATTTTCACTACAACTCATTCATCATCAGGGTGCGAGATGCGAAATGAACAAACCAAACTTAAAGGAGATTGTGAAGAAATTAAGAACTGGGGAATATGTATGTCACGAAACAGAGTGCAAGTCCAACATGGGAAAAGTTGTCGTTTATGAGACATCTTCAGATAAATTGGCAGGTGTCTTGCATTGCAAATTGTGTAAAACGTTATTACACTTATTCGGGAACCTCGAGTATGTTAAGACGTGTCTGTAAATTTGAGCAGTAGTTTCCGCATGGCATACATATTTTGAAAGAGCACAAAAACTCACAGATGTGTGGAAATGTGAGCTAAGGACTTGAGGCCATTTAGCACTATATAGTCTTTCTAAATTTATGGCGAACGTTGACCGAAAGAGGAAAAAATATGGCTCAGTGGAAATGCTGATGATATGCAACACATGCGAAGAAAGCTTGGTATAAAAGCAAAGCTTCTTGTTTCAGAGATGTACTGATTAGATTAACGAGCTTTGTGTTTGATAAAATGCATTTGGGAGATACATAGCCAATTAGAATGAATTCAGAGAACCTGGAAAATACATCCTGGAAAAAGTAATTAAAATTGTTGTAACTGAGGTCATGCTGGGTTGGAACAAACTAAAGTTACAGAAACTAGACTCCCAAAACGTTACTCTGGTAGGCGTTGCAGTATAATAGACATTTTCAGGTTCTTAGGTGCAAAGGATCTCGACTTTCGGAGATGGTTTTCATTACTACATAAAACATTTATTGGAGGTGACTTGATGATGGTTCGAACTGTGAGTAGCCAGTACTTGTCGAAAGAAGCATGAAGTTGCAGAGAAAACCGTTCATAAGGAAATAAATAAACAAGCATGAAGTACGTCGAAAAGGAAAAGAAAGGTCAAATAAAATCCTCTATTTTGTGTCTTGCAGAGCTCCAAAATTAATAAATATATTGTTAAGCCTTGTCTTACGATACTTGGGTATTTTCATCAATTTCCAAATCCTACGCATAATACTACAATGAAAGTGTACGTAGCGTAGCAGAGCGGAATGGCGGGAAGGCAATCAAGACTCCTTTAGCGTGCTTGTGTTGAGAACGGCTCGGCATGGAGTAAAGCATCCTGCCCGTTCTGCTGATAACGTGCTAACAGGCGAGCACGGCAAGGTTGAAAGCCTCTTGTAGTCGCCTCTGTCGTCGGGGATACCTACCCTGAAATCTTAGCAGCACCATTACCGGTACATATATTCCACTGTCAGACATAGAAGAATGTTTTCGCTTGCATCTTTCGTCTAGGTCGTTTCTGGACCAGGGTTCGTTACTTTAGATTGATATACTCGACTTCTCCATCATATCTGAAAGTTTGGAACGTCATTGCAGGATCATCCTGTGTATAGGCTATTACGGTACGAGAGTAAGTTGAGGACACCAGGAAAAATACGGGGCGAACCCAAAGTCACAGTACACCCTGTTATGACAAAAACCCTCTAGGGATGGGGGAACCTGAATATTGCAGTAAGCTATTGGTGGAAAAACCCAGCCGGAATGGGGAAAATTGAATATTACAGTAAGGTACGGATGACTGCGATCGAACATGGACGCCATTTTGAAATCGGCCATACTGAATGTAGGTCAATTCTTTTTAAATTGAAGGGAGTCATCTGATATATCAGATAACACGAGCGTTTTCTGACAAGTTCATTCCTGTAAACAGATTCGACGTAGCAGTTGTGCTTCAAAAGTTAGAAAAAATTAATTTTTTGCTGCAGGTAAGTGAAGATATCTTTGACCGAGGTCATTTTCATGTCTGGAGGACGCAGTTTCCTTGTCACTGTGGCAGATTTTAACAACTGCCATCCAAAAAGACCTCCAGTTTCGCACAACACCGTCAGATACTCAATTTCAAAATGCCGAGAAACTAGCACTGTGGCTGACAAGGCACTGAGTGGCTGTTCAAAAAGTGCTACTGATGAGCAACCTCAAAAATGGTTTTAGCTTCCTTCGGGAGAGCCCACACCGCAGCACACGATGTTTGTCAGCAGAATGTGGAATCAGCCAGTCATCGATGGTACGAGTCCTTCGTGCTTATCAATGGTATTCATTCAAGATTCAGCTACTCCGGCACCTAGCACAGGATGACCCAGACAGACATATTCACTTGCACAAGGTATCTCGTTCAATGATGAGGCAAACCTTTTTTTTAAAGTAATGAAGTCAACCGTTAGCACCACAGATACTGGAGTGACCAGAACCCACACTGGGTGGAACCTTCCAAGGTAGTTGGTGACTTAAAGATCATGGTGTGGTGTAGAATATGGGGCACCCATGTAATTGCACCGATTGTCATTGACCGGAACATAGATACACAACACTACCTGAAAATGCTGCAAGAAAAGTTGTTGCCCTCAGTTCTGAATGAAGATATAAGCTTTCCCTCTTACTTTCATTGGAATGGGGCTCCACAATACCATGGAGCAATTGTTCATCAGTAGTCAGATGGCGAATTTCCTGGTCACTGAATGTGGTTCTGTGGAGTGCCCCCTCAGATCACTTGATCTCACTCCACATGACTTTTATGTGTTGGTTTATGTAAAGTAATTCGTACATGCTAATAAAATAAAAAACAGACACCTTCTCGAGCAATCAACTGAAAAATCTTGTGCCAGCATTTCTGCAGAAATTCTTCAAGGAGTGCATGGCGATTGGATTCGGCGTCTATGTGCGCTGACCGACAGGTAGACCTAGTTGAACCCATTAAACGACTGCCGTTTGTGGAGAAAAGTCAAGCCTGTAATTCTAATCAAAATGTGTTGCAACTTTTGAACCATGACTGGTAAATTGAATCTGTTTATGGGAATGAACTTGTCAGAAAATCCTCACGTTATCTGATATATCAGATGACGCCTTTCCATATAAAATAAGAAAATAATTGCCTTAGCATCAAGATGGCCAGTCTCAAGATTGCTCCCATGTTCGGGGCATAACGCGAAAAGTAGACCACCACACCCATACCTTACTGTAATATTGAGGATTCCCCATTCCTACGGGGTTTTTGACATAACAGGGTGAACAGCGACTTTTGATTCACTCTGTATTAGTAACCCCTTTAAAAAAGTGTACGCCGGATCACTGTAGTTGGTGTAGAGATTGTATGAGGTACTTGTGACCCTCCACCACTGACGTAAGAAATAGCTGAGAAGTGGTGGGTGTGTGCCAGTCGGTAGGCTGAAATCACATCGGTCATATGAGTAGACGCGGAAACGTAGCAGATCGTCAGTAAGGAGCAGTCGTATTTGGACCTGCCCACAACCACGCCGTTAATCAACATATCCTATGTTTTGGTGCACCAACGCCGACTGTCTGTGGCGTACCGCTCGAAGCCATGTAACACTGCATAAGAACTGTAGTCGTGGAAAGGCCTTAACTGAAATGGACTGTGACGAATGCCACACTGTGTCAATGAGAGTCAGTTGCAAACCAGACAGAAATTCCTGCTATCGGCGAATGCAAGTCGAAATTTTTCGATCGAACATTGTCAAAGCCGCCAGATATAATAGATATCTGGTGTTAGGGACCTCGCAAAAGGACATGCAGGTAGATACGGGCGGAGCACCGTGGCTGTTAGATGCGCAGACGGCAGGGCTTGCGTGGGGAGAGCAGTAGTTGTGAGGGCTTCGGGAAGGTGCTGTAGGAAAAATGCCGAGCACTGGAGGGGAAGTACCATTTTAAACTGAAGCCTACGTACATTCACATTTCTTGTAAATATCAAGTGGGGCTCCTCCACGCCCACCCATGCACGATGACCATTCAAAAAGATCCGTCACTCCTGCTTTGGTTAGTATCTGAAAAGAATTCTGCCGAAATTGCAGCGATTTACTTTCGACTGACTTGTTAACCATTTTTAAGTTTCAGAGAAGCGTCGTGAGTGGCGACTTCCAAGTAAAGCCTACACTTTCCTCTTGCTTCGACGTTAAAATTCGCTTATTTTGCCAAAACATAGTGGAGTTTACACACTCTCACCCACTAACATGCTGCACAGGCGCGATTCCGACAGAATTTTGAAACAGGGTTTTATTAAGATTATTATGTGAGGAACTGAGGTAAACTAAGGTCAGTAGCTTATTAAAAAAGCACATCCCCGCCGAAAATAAATGTGTAATATATTCACTTACGTTGATCCAACACCCTTAACATTTCTCGCTTCACCAGCTATCGATGGCCCTTAAAAATTACATATTTTCACCAAAAAAGTCTGTAGTTAGTGAAATTACATGTTAGATAACGAAGTTTTGTACAATTTTTCCAACACATCGTTTCGATATCTCAAACCTTTTATAACATATGAAGAATGTTGTGGATATTTCACTCTGGCCTTATGGCTGGCTTGGCGGGATCGCAAATTAGTGAGCTATGTCAGATCAGCTTCCTCGACACCGGTGACAGTTAGCGACCACCACCCAAGTCTAAAAAATTCGATGTGTCAGGTAAATTTTATACATAGCAACATAAAATGTAAGTGGACAAAACGCAAAATCGTAGAAACCCCGATTTTTCATTGAAAATATTTCCTAATTTCCCGCCGCGCGGGATTAGCCGAGCGGTCTTGGGCGCTGCAGTCATGGACTGTGCGGCTGGTCCCGGCGGAGGTTCGAGTCCTCTCTCAGGCATGGGTGTGTGTGTTTGTCCTTAGGATAATTTAGGTTAAGTAGTGTGTAAGGGGCTGATGACCTTAGATGTTAAGTCCCATAAGATTTCACACACACACCTAATTTCCCGTAGTGTCTTACTTCCACATAAGTATCACAATAAGTATGACGATTAACGAAATGATGGGCATTTAGCCTGACATATAAAGCCACAAGTGAAGCAAAAGCTAAAGTTCTTTACAGAATAGTTTCCTTAAAATCGTCTGAGAAAAACTGCAGGGCATGCACCTCGATTCTGTCATTGCCGACTGGTCGAAAGGTGACAGACACCATCGGCCTCCCCTGCCAAATAATAGAATGAACTCGCCCAGCGCTTTAGATGCAAATTGGTCCCTGCACATCGGTCACCTTATCTTGCGTGGACTCTGCAGCAGAACTTACTTGGAGCAAACCGCTGAGAAACTTGATAGTAGCTTAGTGGATACGCGTAGTGTTGTCCGAGGAGTTGCGCTTTCTTATCTTTTCAGATTATGCAGGGCGACAAAACCACCCACCGCCTAATGTAGCGTTTAACCCGCAGAGTATGGACTGTATGCTTCAGGCCGGTCATGATCCCATGAAGCTTCAGCGGAGTTATTCTTATCATAAATTAGACCCATTCATTCAGGTTAGCACGACCAAGAACCAGAATATGTGTTTCAACATAGCCTGTGACCAGTTATTGCCATTTCTTCGACGTCTTCATGACGAGTTTGCTGTGCACACTACCGTCTTCCAAGATGACAACAGCTATGTTCACAGCATACTGTAACGTGGTTATTTTGCTTACTTTATTGTATAGTACATCTACCACTAATCGTTTAGAGTTCTGTAAAACGTTAATGAAGACAGTGTGTTTTTTTTTTCTTTGATATGTAGTTTTCTCTTTTCTCAGTTTACGTAGCTTATCTTGGATTGTAATGAGTTCGTATGTACAGAAAATCTTAGGAGCTTAGACCTAATAGGGAAATCTGTAAATAATGTTTCGAGAAAACAGTTGAGGAGCGATGGTGAGCTCTCTTGCGTTGCAAGTACGAGTAAAGCCGAATATTACGAGTGAAACGGTCTGGCCTCCTTTGCTGCAGTGAGCTGTTTATGGTTTGGTTTGGTATGCTCGAAACCGTAATGATATCTTGAGAGGGCCAAGCTCCTGAACGGTTTAATTTTGGTGAAGAGAAAAATAAACTGACTGCGCTTCGTGGTTGATGCTCTGCCGGTCATTTTTGTACTAAATTAACTCTGTTGGCCTTGTCCCGTCCCGTTTTTGGACCAGTGAGGTTTTATTTACGGCTTATTCCGACGGAAGAGCGATGGACGAGAAAACAGAGCGTCAGTACCAAAGATTTTGCAGCAGTCATCTTAGGTGGGAAGCAGCCGAACGCACATCTCTGCAATCACACTTTCGATTGTCAACCGATATTTCATTGCTACTGGCCATAAGTACAAACAAACTTCTACAGACAAATATCATTAAAGCGTGTTTCAAAGAGTCAGTTACGTTTCGTTTTATCTTTCAACAGTTCTCGTTCAGTAATATTTCAAATTAAAATTACATGTGTGCTGTTAAGGGCGATTTTAATGTCAGAACTTTACAGTGTTCCCACATAAACAAGTTTTTTAAACTAATTGTTACAATTTAAGTAACTATTTTGAAGATAAAAGGGACAATTTAGTTCTCTTCTATTCGTGCTCTGAACTCACATTATTAAAGTTAGTTCTCGAGCAGGAATAGAGACCAGTGTAAATAGTTAATAAAGCCACTTTCTCCCCGCTGTCTCTCTCTCTCTCTCTCTCTCTCTCTCTCTCTCTCTCTCTCTCTCTCTCTCTCTCCCTGTCTTTGTCTCTTTTTCCGTGACGCTCCCTGCCTCCCTCGCTCTCTCTATCTCAAACCCCAACATACACAAAGACACAGAAGGAAATAACATACTGCTCACGAAAACAGAGAAAAAGAAAATTGCTACCCACCCTTAAACAACATGCTGCCTGCCGCAGGCACGATAATATCAAAAGTGCAAACACACTCGCACTGGTGTAGCCTAGGAAGCTGAAAAAACACGCTGCAGAATGTTTCCTGCGTCGAATTGCTTGGCTCGTCCTCTTCACGGGCGACATTCCAAAAGAGCACAAACAGGGTGACTGCCTGTTACACCGCCACCCTCTACGATCGATCAAATTTACATTTACATAACTGAAGGACAAATGTGGTCAGTCCATCAGCTTGCCGATCAGTTCATCCGTTTCTTCATGAAGTTAGACCTCCTCCTTAAGCGTTTCTACATTCTTGCAAGTTGTCATTCAATCAGCTTTATGTGGTAATTATTCATTACCTAAGCCTAGATCCAGGTGGAAAGTAGAGTTCTATCATTAAAATTTGCCTACTTCACCTGGGGTCATCTTCATCAGAAGTTAGTAGTTCTGGGAGGGTATTCTGGCGACATAATTGACAGATACAGACCTGCGTGCTAGTATTTGTGGGAAGAAAGTGAGACATATTAATGGGACCTAGATAACGAATCCAGTCCTCGAGAACCGGTAGGGAGAAAGTGACACAGATACTTGAAGAGAATCACCATTTACGAACCATTCCCACACAAGCTTAGAAAGTGAAACTGACACATTAAAGCAGTGAGAAGATTAGTTCCATCAAGCGGCATTACCCGCATCACGACTGTCTCCATGGAGCTGACAAAAGTCAGATCGATGGGCGTCTGGGGAGATAGTTAAAATACATGACACAAAATGAACCTTTCTGTTCTTTTTTGTAAGCTGAAGTCCAGCTTAGCGTAAGTTCTGCACCAACTGCCGCACTAACACTGAAACTTTATTTATGGGTTACGAGTTTCGATCATATGCCGGCAGTAGCCAACACGTCATAAAAAGTGAAAACATATTGAGCATTATTCGACAAATATTATAATGATCGCAGACACATTTAGGGTATTAACTTCCTTTGTTAACAACTGAAATTGTAAGTTGGAGCGATAATAAAATCATTCAACAATCCTGCTGTGGTGCCTTGGGACAAGATCTCCACAAGTTCCACAGCGTTGCCAGTTTGGGTGTAAATGACGCGGATCGGCTTCTGCAGTACTGGTTCAGTGAAATGGAAGCTACTGCTTCTAAATCGGAAAATATTATCCTCTGATTATTAAACATGTGAGCAACTGGTATTAGCTTCAAATGACTATTACAGTCAGTTACAGTCAGGCGCGACTCTGGCTATGGATTTTCGAAACACTAATGCCTTCAATCGAGGAACTAATTGCTAATGTATGTCACAGATGTTTCTAGAAGTCGCCAAATGTTTGCTCATACTGAAAAATGAAGGTGGTTATTCGACAAAAATCCTCAGCAACAATAAATCTTTTATGGTTCGCGTCTAATTTGATCATTAATTCTTTTCTTTGTGGCAGAGTGTTGTTGAATCAGGAATGGCTTATGGTAGATACTCATCGTAAACTAATTAACCTCTGTAAGTACTTCAAGAAAAGTTTCCTTGTTTTACACTGACGTATTAATTCCATTCCATTTTTGTGGCTTTGTTTATTTCAGTGACGAAATTTTTTAGTAAGAAAGCCATTCAGTACCTTACGGATATTACGGTTGACAGCTATCTTAAAACAGTAATTGCGTGCCTTTGTAATCACATGCCGAATTATTCCAATCATCGTGTATTCGACGACGGTTGTTTGTTTATTGCGTCTACTGCCGGGGTGGCTTATATGCGAGGTCCGGTGTTTAAAATGTCGTCACGCGCAGAGCCAGAACGGGTACTGGAGGCTAACTTTTAATGCCGAAGATAAACCGACGCAGTAAATAATCTCGTCACAGATAATTACTGCTGGATACAGGCGAGCTTTGAACAAATGCCCGACGATCTATATCAAAGGCCAACAAAGGTTAATTGCGTTACGAGCGTTATATATGGAACACTCAACTATTTGTAAGCACACATTTTCAATCGTGTAATAATAATTAAGTGCTTTAATGACTCGATAAATCCTTTTGTAAGCATGAAAACACCGAGTGTGCCAAAACATGTGAACGCTGCTGTTAGATTATTCTACTTCAATTATAACTCTTTATCAAAGCAATTAACAAAATAAAAATCTAAATATGTTAACTGTGGGGCGTTTTACAACTATTTACTTGTTGTATATTTTCATAAAACTAGCTAAAAGTATGTGACAAAAATTACAAACTGATATTATTAAAATATTACTTGCGAAAACCATATTTATTCAGATTGAATAAAGGAATATGCAGCTGTGATCATATAATGAGTGTGTGTGTGTGTGTGTGTGTGTGTGTGTGTGTGTGTGTGTGTGTGTGTGTGAGTGTATGTGATGTATTTCGTTCATAACTGTAAACTAACAGAGATGTACCTAACCCAACTATAATATTCAGTACCACAAATCCTATATAATCGTATATTATATGGAATAAGAACATGCTTAATCGGTACTCCTTTGTAGTAGATATAGGATTGGAGAAAAAAATGGCGAAACCTCGAAAAATGCATGCTTGAACACAAATACAAATGCTAGCGAAACCTGCAGTTTGCATTGTTGTATTTGACCGAGAACGGCAGCCGTGGAATGTCAATAAATTGCAAGTGTCAGTTGTGGTTGTTACGAAGCAAGAGTAGCAGGATGTTTATAGTGCCGATATCATACATGACAAATACTGTATAATGCTTTCCTTAACACATTTCTCATGCTCTTTTAAAGTTGCTTTCCATTAGAACGCTCTGAACAGGTTACTAGCAGTAAAAGGCAGTCTGAGTGGCTGGTTAGTGGGATAAGAATATCATGTAGAACAAAGTGGAAATGGAAGAGGATGTAGATGAAGATGAAATGGGAGATATGATACTGCGTGAAGAGTTTGACAGAGCACTGAAAGATCTGAGTCGAAACAAGGCCCCCGGAGTAGACAATATTCCATTGGAACTACTGACGGCCGTGGGAGAGCCAGTCCTGACAAAACTCTACCATCTGGTGAGCAAGATGTATGAAACAGGAGAAATACCCTCAGACTTCAAGAAGAATATAATAATTCCAATCCCAAAGAAAGCAGGTGTTGACAGATGTGAAAATTACCGAACTATCAGCTTAATAAGTCACAGCTGCAAAATACTAACACGAATTCTTTACAGACGAATGGAAAAACTAGTAGAAGCCAACCTCGGGGAAGATCAGTTTGGATTCCGTAGAAACACTGGAACACGTGAGGCAATACTGACCTTACGACTTATCTTAGAAGAAAGATTAAGGAAAGGCAAATCTACGTTTCTAGCATTTGTAGACTTAGAGAAAGCTTTTGACAATGTTGACTGGAAAACTCTCTTTCAAATTCTAAAGGTGGCAGGGGTAAAATACAGGGAGCGAAAGGCTATTTACAATTTGTACAGAAACCAGATGGCAGTTATAAGAGTCGAGGGACATGAAACGGAAGCAGTGGTCGGGAAGGGAGTAAGAAAGGGTTGTAGCCTCTCCCCGATGTTGTTCAATCTGTATATTGAGCAAGCAGTAAAGGAAACAAAAGAAAAATTCGGAGTAGGTATTAAAATTCATGGAGAAGAAATAAAAACTTTGAAGTTCGCCGATGACATTGTAATTCTGTCAGAGACAGCAAAGGACTTGGAAGAGCAGTTGAATGGAATGGACAGTGTCTTGAAAGGAGAATATAAGATGAACATCAACAAAAGCAAAACAAGGATAATGGAATGTAGTCGAATTAAGTCGGGTGATGCTGAGGGAATTAGATTAGGAAATGAGGCACTTAAAGTAGTAAAGGAGTTTTGCTATTTGGGGAGCAAAATAACTGATGATGGTCGAAGTTGAGAGGATATAAAATGTAGGCTGGCAATGGCAAGGAAAGCGTTTCTGAAGAAGAGAAATTTGTTAACATCCAGTATTGATTTAAGTGTCAGGAAGTCATTTCTGAAAGTATTCGTATGGAGTGTAGCCATGTATGGAAGTGAAACATGGACGATAAATAGTTTGGACAAGAAGAGAATAGAAGCTTTCGAAATGTTGTGCTACAGAAGAATGCTGAAGATTAGATGGGTAGATCACATAACTAATGAGGAAGTATTGAATAGGATTGGGGAGAAGAGAAGTTTGTGGCACAACTTGACCAGAAGAAGGGATCGGTTGGTAGGACATGTTCTGAGGCATCAAGGGATCACCAATTTAGTATTGGAGGGCAGCGTGGAGGGTAAAAATCGTAGAGGGAGACCAAGAGATGAATACACTAAGCAGATTCAGAAGGATGTAGGTTGCAGTAGGCACTGGGAGATGAAAAAGCTTGCACAGGATAGAGTAGCATGGAGAGCTGCATCGAACCAGTCTCAGGACTGAAGACCACAACAACAACAACAAAGTGGAAATTATATCAAAATGCTAGATGTAGTCACAACTGATCTACAGGAGCCGATTACAGTCAGTATTGTAAGTTGCTTAAAAATGTTATTAGGAAGGCAAAGCGTATGTGGTACGAAAAGAGAATAGCTAATTCACAGGATAAATTTAAAACCACATGGTCAGTTGTGAAGGAAGTGTCTGGTCAGCAGCACAAGGTCACCGACATAAAGTCACTTTGTAGTAAAAATGTTCCTGTTACTGATAAATCAGATAGATGTACAGTATTTAACAATCATTTTCTGAGCATTGCTGGTGAATTAAATAAAAACTTAGTTTCTACAGAGATTCATATAACCCGGGAAATGCCTTTCCGAGATTGATATCTGAAATACTCCTCTGTGATAACTGACAATTAGGAGACTGAGCCAATAATCAAAGTACCTGAAGACTAAGGACTCTCATGGATATGGCGGCATATCTAGTAAGATATTCAAGTACTGTGCTGTGCATGTTATCCCTGTACTTAGTCATATTTGTAATTATTCAGATAAGAGTCTCAGTTTCCTGAACGATTAAAGTACTCAGTAGTAAAGCCGCTTTATAAAAAGGGAGCGATAGATAGTGTAAACTATTTTAAATCCATTTCTAGGCCATCAGTGTTTGCTCCCGTTATTGAAGAGGCTGTGTATGTTAGGAGAATAGATCATTTCATTTTACATAATTCGCTATCAAATATGCAGTATGGTTTTAGAAGTGGTTCGACAACTGAAAAACCTATATTCCCTTTTTTCTGTGAGGTACTGGACGGATTGAGCAAAAGATTTTGAACGCTAGGATTTTTTTTAACTAAATAAGGCATTTGGTTGTGTAGATCACAAAATTTCTCCGGAAGTTGGACCATTATGGAGTACAGAGAATAGCCCACAACTGGTTCACCTCTTACCTTGACAACAGACAGCAAAAGGCCTTCACCACAGTACCGAGAATCGATATGATGGGGTGTCCCAGGAATCAGTGCTGGGACCACTCGTGTTTCTTATTTATATAAATGATATGCCCTCTAGTATTGCAGGTGAGTCTAAACTATTTCTGTTTGCTGATGACACTACCTTGGTAGTAAAACATGTGTGCAACGGTAACACTGTTCCAACAGTGCAGTTCAAGGCATAAGTTTATTGCTTTTAGAAAGTAACCTAACGCTAGATCACAGTAGGACTCAGTTTTTACTGTTTCTAACACACAATTCAACAAAATCCAGCGTTTCAGTTTCGCAGAATGGGATTATGATTAGTAAAACAAAACAGTTCAAATTTCTAGGTGTTCAGATACATACTAAACTGTCGTGGAAAGCCCAAGTTCAGGATCTTGTTCAAAGATGTAAAGCTGTCATTTTTACTATTAGAACGGTATCTGAAGTAATTGATAGTTCGACACAAAAAGTGGTTTACTTTGCTTATTTTCATTTGCTTATGACATACGGTATTATATTTTAGGGTAACTCTTTCCATTCTCAAAGGGTATTTTTGGCTCACAAACGGGCGTTTGGGGCAATAAGTGGTGTAAGTTCGCGAACCTGTTCTCGACCTCTGTTCATTAGTATGGGTATTCTGACATTGGCCTCATACATTCTTTACTGCCGTCTCTTGATAACGATATCAGCTTATTACCAAGAATTAGCAGCTTTCACTAAGTTAATGCTAGGCAGAAATCCAATCTGCATTTGGATCGGACTTCCTTGACTCTTCTGCAGGCAGTCGTGCAGTGTACTGCTGCATCCATTTTCAATAAGCTACCACAAGAAATAAAAAAAAAATCGCAGTAAAGCATGCGTTACCTAATCGAAACTGAAGAGTTTCCTCTTGAGTCATTCCTTCTACTTTGTATAGGAGTTTCTTGAAAAATTAAGCTGGTTCCTGTGTTAAACTGTTGATTGTGTTTACATAAACTTGTATCTTGTCGTGTTTTGGAATTCTTAAATGTCTAATTTTATTTTTATTACTTTAATGTTCTAATTTCATGCACTAACACTTTTCAAGATATTGAAGATCTGCTCCTCAGTTTGGTTCTACAGTACTGGACGTGTGGAGTGGCGGATTTTGGAGCTAAATGAACTTTTTGTGTTCATATGGTGAGTACTTCGGTAACCAAGGTAGCCCAAGTGTTTAGTATTTCTAGACACACCATATCGAAGGTTTATCGCATATTAGGATAGCGAGAAAACACATCCTTTAAGTGAGAAAACGGATGAGAGTGCGTGATGAGTGATCCTGAAAGAGGGTCCTTGACGAAAAATATAAGCTGACGACAGCTGCAAAATCCAGAGCAGAACTTAATATCGAACTCGCGAACTCTATCTGCATCAAAACAACGAGAAGGGAGCTCCATAAGCAGAAAGTTCTTATGATTGTTTGTATGGGAAACAATTCATCCTGAAATACGGGACTTTTTTTATTTGTGGCCAGTAATCTTTGGTATATGGTGGTGTAGGCTTTCTTGCTGTTGCAGTTTAGTGTGCGCATTTCTACAACACCAACACTGTTGGCAGATACAGATATTAAAGGAATCATGCAGGTTATGCTTCATTATTGCCTCTGTATCAGCGTATGAGCACCAATTGTTGGTGAAGGAGTCATAGGTACACACACATTACCAAACAGATTAAAAGGTACTATGTATCGCCGATTTATGTGCCATGAAATACCAGCACTGTTGTAGAACGTTACACTCCCAGAAAGACACCGGCTGTGGATTATGAGCGACAGGTCATCACCCCGTTTCCTACGGACTGTGCGACAGTACCTACCTGTAAATGTTTCCTGGGTGACAGATTGGTCGAGAAAGTCCGGTAGCATGGCCTCCTAGCTCATCGAGCCTGAATTCGTTGTACTTCTGCCTACAGCAGAGCACTGCACCTCGTTGTCGAATCCACATGAGCGGTGCTTCTTTTTAATCACTTGCTTTGCACACAAACAAGTGCGGCCACAACAGTTTCTTCCCTTTATATGATGCTGGCGTGCACTCCCTCATTGTGGTGTATCAGGCGCGTGACTCCGCAGATCTAAGAAAACATGGACTCCAACCTGCTTCAGCAGACGCAGCTGTAGTAGCAAGCCCGGCAAGCCGGCAAGCATTGGATTGTATTTAAATTAGGATTCCTTTTTAGCTGTTTATTTTCCATTTTGGCTATGGAGAAAGTACACTTAAGGGTCAAAGAAACTGGTATATGCATGTGTATTCAAATACAGAGATATGTAAACAGGCAGAATACGGCGCAGTTGTTATATCGGTTACTGCTGCTGCAATGGCAGGTTATAAAGATTTCAACCAGTTTGAACGTAGTGCTATAGTCGGCGCAAGAGGGATGGGACACAGCATTTCCGAGGTAGCGATGAAGTGTGGATTTTCCCGTACAACTAGTTCACGACTGTACCGTGAATCCGAAATCCGGTAAAACATTAAATCTTCGACATCACTGTTGCCGGAAAAAGATCCAACAGGAACGGGAACAACGATGACAGAAGAGAATCGTTCAGCGTGGCAGAGGTGCAACCCTTCCGTAAATTGTTGCAGATTGCCATGTTCGGCCATCAACAAGTGTCAACGTGCGAACCATTCAACTAGACTAGACTGCACGACACAAAGCTTTACTCTTCACCTGGGCCCATCAGCACCGATGTTGGACTGTTGATGACTGGAAACATGTTGCCTGGTCGGACGAGTCTCGTTTCAAATTGTATCGATCGGATGGACGTCTGCTGGTATGAAGAAGACCTCATGAATCCATGGTCCCTTCATGTCAGCAGCTGGTGGAGGCTCTCTAATGGTGTAAGGCGTGTGCATTTGGAATGATATGGCACTTCTAATACGTCTAAATACGACTCTGACAGGTGACATGTACGTGAGCATCCTGTCTGATCCTCTGCATCCATTCATGTCAACTGTGCAATCCAACGGACTTGGTCAGTTCCAGCAAGACAATGCGACACTCCATATGTCCTGAATTGCTACAGAGTGGCTCCAGGAGCATTCTTCTGACTTTAAACACTTCCGATGGCCACAAAATTCCCCACACATGTATATTATTGAGCATGTCTGGGATGCCTTGCAACGTGCTGTTCATAAGAGATCTGTAACCCCACGTACTGTTACGGATTTATGGACAACCCTACAGGATTCATGGAGTAAATTCCCTCCATCAGTACTTCAGACATTAGTCAAGTCGATGCCACGTCGTTTTGCGGCAGTTCTGCTGGCTTGCGGCGGTCCTACACGATACTAGTGAGGGCCGGCCGGAGTGGCTGTGCTGTTCTAGGCGCTACAGTCTGGAACCGAGCGACCGCTACGGTCGCAGGTTCGAATCCTGCCTCGGGCATGGATGTGTGTGATGACCTTAGGTTAGTTAGGTGTAATTAGTTCTAAGTTCTAGGCGACTGATGACCTCAGAAGTTAAGTCCCATAGTGCTCAGAGCCATTTGAACCATTTTTGATATTAGTGAGGTGTACCAGTTTCTTTGGCTCTTCAGTGTATATGCGGTATATCTGAAATTCACCAAGTTATTCCATAGCGACTGAATATGATTATCTATACCGAATACTCAAAGCGATAATCGATTATCGAGTCTCAGTGAACGTCAGTGGTTCAGCAGCGAAAGCGTAAATCTTTGTGAACGAATATCCGATGACATAATGCTCGAATTCAGTCTACGCTTAAAATCGCACTGTCATTGGCATATATTGGGACGTGGACGCGGTAAATGCGGAATCATTAACTATGGTGACTTCATTAGCAAATGCGACGAAACAAGACCAACGTGGTCATATTCTCTTCTTGGCTGCTGAAAGACAAACGTCGGTACCAATTCGTCCGAGGATGGAGAATGTGTACGAATCTGTAGAAAACCGCCGTTGTGGAATGATGCGTCAAATTCGGTGCTTCATGAAAACGGATGTCGTCTATTGCAAATGTCTTAACCCAGAAGTACGCCAATTCAAGTGTCGGATGCTCGAGCACGCGGCCTATAGTCCTGATGTCTCTCCATGTGGTTATCATGCCTTTTGTCCCTTAAAAAAGACCTTGAAGTGTCGACGAATCCTGTGTGACTAGGATGTGCAGCAGGCTGTAACGGACTGCTTCACGCAGCAGGACACGGTGTTCTACCAGACGGGTAACTTCAACTTGGTGTATCGGTGGAATTCTTGCACCAACGCTCACGCAGAGTTTACCTGATTGGCATGCCTATTCTGAACTGCACGGCATTAGAACGGAAATGTTTTGGTCATGCCGTAAGTTTGCGACAGAAGAAACGTTAACAAAATTCATGGTGAGTAATGTGAATAATGGTTATTGAAGATCAAATTTGCTTGCAATTGACAAAAAAATTCAGTCTAGCTACATGGTAGTCAGTCGTGACTAATTCACACAAATGAACTGATTGCTGCACGTAGTTGTTGCTTGCTTGCGCACTGGAGGGATTTTCTCAGATTTATGTACGTATACACTGAGCGTAACATTCACATCTTTGTTGTGACCACATACGTGATTATTGATTATAGACATTGTGCGATAATTAAAGATTTTGCTAAAAAAAAGAAAGGTCTGAGGTTTTCCAGTGTTTAAATTGTCAGTTTTTGAGATATAGTAAATGAAAATTATTATGTGTCTACGGTCGTCGTCAAATATGTGGAGTCTAGGAATCCTAGGTACTCAGTTCACTAGACAAACAATGCAAACAAATCGTATTAATCACTTTTATTACAAAAAGTTGATGACAATACTTAACTTTCAAAATTGCACAGATGTGTCGCAAGCAAAGGGTGACATACAAAACAAGCACACTTCTTCAGTATGAACAATTCCAGTTCTGTGCTGCATAGAATGTACAAGCAAAGTAATTAGAGGTGACGCTGCCACCCAATTCGCTAGTCTTGAAGCTACCCTTCAACTGGGGCGTCGCCAGTCGGTCGCAGCCCTTATGTCCTCTTCACAAAGGGGTCACTGCTGTCGCGTTGTCGTATTGAAGAGGGGTCGGTCAGCGTCCAATTGGCTGACGTCTTCTCACAGCCATTTCTTCTCTATCGTTCGCGACTGGCGTGCCTGCCCTTTACATTACGCCGTAACGAAAAGTTTTTATCGGTTTCTTTCTTTTCCTTTTGACTGCTTAAAGACTGTCGACGAAATGCCTCCTGATCGTTCAATTTCTAAATATATAAAAAATATTACAATAGGTGTATCACTAGTTGTGACTATACATTGCATTCTATATTGATCGCAGTACTTCATTTGAATTATTTGAGCATGTTGCTGGATGCAGAATATTCACATAGTTGCAGCGCAAGACCAGGTGAGTTATCTGTTGCCTGCAGGAGCATTATTGTATAAATTGTTGAGAGATGCAAGAAATTATTTTTATAATCGCTGTCAGATGAGAGAGAATTTGATTTTTTCATGATTAATAAGAAGAGTAATAAATTTGTATTTTTTTGTTTTACTTTTTAATTTTTTTGTTCTCAATCAGAATGGTAATATCGTCAGAAATGGAGCTTTACAAATTTCCGTACGTCTTTCACGAGTATGATAATAATTGCAAATGAAGAACTAAACAATTTTCAATGTGCAAATGAGCACGAGCGTATGACAGACATTTCCGCGGTCATATACAGAGATTTCTCCGCTGTTTTTTTAGACGAGGCAGCGTCTGTCAACTTCTGCACCTTCCGGCAAGCGACGTGAAGTGTAATTACAATGAAATAAATACCTCTAGCTGCATACAGGCTTTGATGTAAGTCAAGGGGGACAGTTGAAAATGTGTGCCCCGACCGGGACTCGAACCCGGGATCTCCTGCTTACATGGCAGGCGCTCTATTCATCTTTTCTTGTTGTTGTTGTTGATCGTTGTGTTTTGGTCGTTGCAGATGTCACATAACATCCGTTAGAATTCGTCTGTTGATCCTTCCACTCAGTTTTTTTTTTTTTTTTTTTTTTTTATTACAAAGGCCAACCAGCTCTCTGACCGCACACCCTGAGCTACCGTTCCGGCATCCATCTGAGCCACCGAGGACACAGAGGATAGTGCTGCTGCAGGAACTCATCTCTGGCAAGCCTCCCGTGAGACCCACATTCCGAACTTATTGTCCCGCACTATATGCATAGTGCCCTTCCCCTTATACTCATTACGCGCGGCTCTTTGCAGATTCCCTTAAGAAGATGGTCAAATGGCCGGTGAGCCTTAACTATATATACAGGGTGGTCCATTGATCGTGACCGAGCCAAATATTTCAAGAAATAAGCGTCAAACGAAAAAACAACAAACAACGAAACTTGTCTAGCTTGAAGGGGGAAACCAGATGGCGCTATGGTTGGCCCGCTAGATGGCGCTACCAAAGGTCAAACGGATATCAGCTGCATTTTTTTAAATAGGAACCCCCATTTTTATTACATATTCGTGCAGTACGTAAAAAATATGAATCTTTAAGTTGGACCACTTTTTTCGCTTTGTGATAGATGGCGTTGTAATAGTCACAAACATATGGCTCACAATTTTAGACGAACAGTTGGTAACAGGTAGGTTTTTTAAATTATTTCGGTTGATCCAATGTGATACATGTACCTTTGAGAACTTATCATTACTTAGAACGCATGCTGTTACAGCGTGATTACCTGTAAACACCACACAAATGCAATAAATGCTCAAAATGATACCCGTCAACCTCAATATGTGTAACGACATTCCTCTCAACAAAGAGTAGTTCACCTTCCGTAATGTTCGCACATGCATTGACAATGCGCTGACGCATGTTGTCAGGCGTTGTCGGTGGATCACGATAACAAATATCCTTCAACATTCCCCACAGAAACAAATCCGTGGGGCCGGCCGGTGTGGCCGTGCGGTTATAGGCGCGTCAGTCTGGAACCGCGTGACCGCTACGGTCACAGGTTCGAATCCTGCCTCGGGCATGGATGTGTGTGATGTCCTTAGGTTAGTTAGGTTTCAGTAGTCCTAAGTTCTAGGGGACTGATGACCACAGATGTTGAATCCCATAGTGCTCAGAGCCATTTGAACCATTTTTGAAATCCGTGGACGTCAGATCTGGTGAACGCGCGGGCCATGGTATGGTGCTTCGACGACCAATCCATCTGTCATGGAACATGCTATTCAATACCGCTTCAACCGCAAGCGAGCTATGTGCCGGACATCCATCATGCTGGAAGTACGTTGCCATTCTAGCGAGCAGTGAAACATCTTGTAGTAACATCGGTAGAACATTACGTAGGAAATCAGCACACATTGCACCATTTAGATTGCCATCGAAAAATGGGGGCCAGTTTTCTGTCATCCCATAATGCCGTATCATACATTAACCCGCCAAGGTCGCTGTTGTTCCACTTGTCGCAGCCATCGTGGATTTTCCGTTGTCCAATAGTTGGTGAATGACGCTTCGTCGCTAAATAGAACACGTGCAAAAGATCTGTCATCGTCCCGTAATTTCTCTTGTGCCCTGTGGCAGAACTGTACACGGCGTTAAAAGTCGTCGCCAGGCAATTCCTGGTGCATAGAAATATGGTACGGGTGCAACTGATGTTGATGTAGAATTCTCAACACCGACGTTTATGAGATTCCCGATTCTCGCGCAATTTGTCTGCTACTGATCTGCGGATTAGCCGTGAGAGCAGCTAAAACACCTACTTGGGCATTATCTTTTGTTGCAGATCGTGGTTGACGTTTCACATGTGGCTGAACATATCCTGTTTCCTTAAATAACGTAACTATCCGTCGAACTGCCCGGACTCTTGGACGTTGTCGTCCAGGATACCGAGCAGCATACATAGCACACGCCCGTTGGGTATTTTGATCATAATAGCCATACATCAACACCATATCGACCTTTTCCGCAATTGTGAAACGGTCTATCTTAACATGGGTAATGTATCACGAAGCAAATACCGTCCGCACTGGCGAAATGTCACGTGATACGCGTACTGATAGGTTTGTGACTATTACAGCGCCATCTATCACAAAGCGAAGAAAGTGGTCCAACTAAAACATTCATATTTCTTTACGTACTACACGAATATGTAATAAAAAATTGTGGGTTCTAATTTTAAAATACGCAGTTGATATCCGTCTGACCTATGGCAGCGCCATCTAGTGGGCCAACTATAGCGCCATCTGGTTTCCCCCTTCAAGGTAGACGAGTTGCGTTCTTTGTAGTTTTTTCGTTTGATGCTTATTTCGTGAGATATTTGGGCCGGTCACTATCAATGGACCACCGTGTATATGAAGTTGGTATCTGTTCTTTCGGACATGTCCGAAGTAACAGATTCCATCTTCATATATATACGCACGCTCTTTCTCGCACACAGCATCCGCGTGCAGAGCTCTCCAACGGGCCAGGGGCCTGCAAGCCTCTAGCGTACAGAGCAGAGTGCTGAAGATTTGCGGCCGTCGGCCTGCGGTCTACACTCGTCACGACACGAGTTGCTAGACGTCGCCAGCGACCGCTCGGCAGCGGGGTTGATGGTAAACAGGCGGGGCACAGTGCTGGCTTCAGCGGCGCCGGCACCTGCAGGTGCAAGTTGCCTCAACTTGGTCTCCCCTCCCCTCCTCTGGGAGCCACGCACCACTCCGCTTCGCCTCGCGGGGCGAACGTTTAATTAGTCGCCGCGGCGCCCATCAGGACTGCAGCGTCGGCCATCCGCTTTAGCGCAGCAAACTAGGCGCTAGACCCGCGCGCCGGAATGCCTCCGGCTAAACTGCGGAACAATGGGCCCGGCCCGGCGGTAGCGGGACAAGAACTGTTCTGCAGCCAATGACGCCGCCGGCGTGGAAACTACGGAGCCGCGGCTCAAGGTGCACAGCAGACCGAGCAAGTCATTCCTGGAGTTAGACACAGTACACCAAGTCCCACAGATCAGGGTAAGAACCACAAAAGAAACTCTTTGACTACACAGGGTGAATTTTTACAGCGTGTGCAAACTCTAGGGATTGATGGATGGGAGGATACGGAACAAGAAAGGTCTAATGAACTTATGTCGTGAAATGCTTGGTTTCCATGCTAGAGAACAATTATTCAATCATACATTGTCACACAGACTGCGGTCTAATACGCCCTGTACCATGCAGCCGCAGTCACATTATGTGTTGAGAATGGTTTCCATGTGCCTCAACGCATGCGTGTCCGCGCCGTAGCATGTTCCCTTATGAAATATTCCATAAATAAGACGTCACAGTTTGAGATGAATAGTGATGTCAAAAATAGTTCAAATGGCTCTGAGCACTATGGGACTTAACTTCTGAGCTCATCAGTCCCCTATACTTAGAACTACTTAAACCTAACTAACCAAAGGACATCACACACATCCATGCCCGAGGCAGGATTCGAACCTGCCACCGTAGCAGCCGCGTAGTTCAGGACTGAAGCGCCGAGAACCGCTCGACCAGTACGAGTTGAGATCCGGTGAACGAGTAGGCAATGCAATTGGACCACCTCGTCCGATTCATCGGCCAGGGAAGACACCATTGAGATGCGTCTAGACGTTATGGGCGAAGTGGGCTGCAGCACCATCATGTACCAGTCACATAATCCTTCGAGTCATCAGTGGCACTTCTTCCAGCAGGGGAGGCAAAGTGATCCGCAAGGAACACCGATAGTTTCGGCCTGTAAGGCAAAGTGGGAGGAAGACTGGTCCCAAAATACGGTCGTCAACTATCCCGGCCCACACATTCCGGCTGCACCAATGCTGATGATTAACTGTCATCATAACATCCACGTTCTGAGAAAGTTGAAAGTACCACTCCGCGTAAAGGTGGCCTCATTTGTGTACAGAATGGATGACATAAATCCCGATGGTAATGGCCTGGTGAAGAAACTAGTGACAAAATTGCTCCCGATGTGGAATGTCTGTCACTAGAATGCTCTGCGTACGCTGTAAGTGATAACAGTTGTAAAAATTATCATGGAGAATGTTCCCCTCGGTCGTTTGGCCTACTCTGTACTAGCTGGCCAAATGCCTGGTACTTACACGGCACGGTGTTAACCACATTTCCCTCCAAATCCGCTGTCCGACCAATTGCGGTACGTCCGTCATAATTTCCTGCTTCCTGAAACGACGCTGTCTCAGACGAACGGCGAAATACTGGTTCAAACACTGAATTATGTGGTTGTTGCCTGCAGGGATAGATCTCCTGATACAACCATGCTGCCCGCAGCCCGTTGCCATCTGTGTTTCCGTAAGTAAACACCATTTCCGCTAACTCTCGATTCGAACACGGGATCATTGTTTACAACACTGTATCATATCCACTACAAGGTGAGTCAGCAAGAGAAGTGAGTAGGACACAGCGTTACAGATTACTAAGGCAGGAGAGGGCGCTAGGGCATGATGTAGGAGGAAACCATGCTTACTGCAACTGTGGCTTCAAATATAGCGCGTGTTAGACCGCAGTGTCTGTAACAAAGTATGATTGAATAAATAGTCTCTTGCATGCAAGCCATGCATTTCCAGACATAAGTTCATTAGATCTTTTTTGTTCCGTTTCGTCACATCGATCATTCCCATGAGTTTGAACACGGTGGAAAAAAACACCCCGTAATATAATTCGTGTTACAATGATAGATTTTGCTGGCACGGCAGTGGAAATGTACATCATATTAAATTTATGAACTAAAAGACTATACGTCTTGACTACGACATTTGCAAGTATTTTAGTAAATAAAGGGATTTCTTGCGCCAGTTCTAGAAATGCAAGCAGAGATGCTGTATAAAATGTTCTGTTATAAACGACAGCTTCCCGCACCATGACGCCAGGAATAAAACCGCTGTCCCTCTACGAAATATTAGAACAGAACCTCTCTTCTGGTGACCGCCATACTCGCCCACGATGACCATCCAGTAAAGTATGGAAATAAAATTAATGGCTAAATGCCATTAGTCAGCAGTCATTGTTCCCGGTCACCGTGCCACTCCAAGCTATGGTGTTAACGGCAGCTTATCCGTGTGATGGTATTTCCTTCGTCCACGCTGGCCGCTGTGGCCGAGCGGTTCTAGGAGCTTCAGTCTGGAACCGCGTGACCGCTACGGTCGCAGGTTCGAATCCTGCCTCGGACATGGTAGTTAGGTTTAAGTTGTTCTAAGTTCTAGGGGACTGATGATCCTAGATGTTAAGACCCATAGTGCTCAGAGCCATTTGAACCTTCGTCCACTTGCTGATAGTCTCTGACCAGTGGTGCAAGACGACACGGAATGATGCACGGTTCCCATTATTACTTGTTCACGGTGGGCATGGGCGGGTGTGAAGGGCTCACAATGCTCTTGAGGCACAACACAGCGACTCGTCCTTATGGTTGTCAGATGTTAACGATTGGAGCCTTCACAATCAGTCTGCTCTCACGACCAGTTGTAGTATGAAACCACGACCCAAATATCTGGATATTGCACAGTACGACAAGCTGACCGATTGGACAACCACCATGAAACCCCTTCCCAACGCTGTGAGGTACTCCCGGACGCTTTCTCATACGAGCACCTGGCACATCCGTATCCAACCCTGGTCTCTCAACATCTTTCATTGTTCACGCACGTTATATACTCAGGGCTGGTAACGACATTAAACACGAACAGTACCAATGTACTTGGTGGCCGTTGTGCCTGTCACATAGAACTATAAGTCAAATCATTTGTATATCTGCCGGTGGTTTGTCAGTGTACGAAGCTACATTGACATCCGACCATGTCTTCTGGGTGTTTCACATTTCTTGTCAGGAAGTGTAATATTTCCGCTACTCCAATGAAAATTTTCAGGGTCACTCTTTACTGAATTTAAATAAGAGGCTGTTTGATAACAAAAATTTTTGATCATTTACCCACTGATATAAGATTTCGGACAGACAGCAAAATAACACTGGAAAACAAATTGAGAAAGTTTTTTCCTTGAGAACTCTTATATTTCGTAAGAGAATTTCTGTTAAAATAATGTGTAAAAGGTTGTTGGTACATTTATGTATACCTTTTCCTTTCTTTTTGTGAAAAGATAAAAAAATTAGAATTGTTCAAAATGTAACCATATGCACAAATTAATTTGCGATACGAATATAAAATGACTTATTCGACATCAGTGCGATCTATCGTTCACAATTAACCATGGAAAATGTTACTAAGTAACTAAAGTAAAAGCGCTTTTAAGATAAAAATAAAGCTAAAACAATGTTAAAAGTTATGTTTAAACGAAAACCAGGGCCACAGTCTACTTTCCAATGTAATTTTCACTTGCACTAGAGCATTCATCGTATCATATGGGGTAGATGGCGACAGCCTCGACGTGGCCTACCCCCCCCCCCCCCCACCCCCCCAGTATCGTGCCGCACAACGATCGCATTGCGAGAAGAAAATCGAAATGCTCAGAACGAGCTGCGACACGAGAAGCAAATGTCACCACCAAACGGCGGCCGGACGTAGTAATACCTCCCGGCCCCCACAGGCGAAGATACGCAAGAGAGCGAGACAAATGCCTCAGTTTCCCCCCCCCCCCCCCCCCCCCGGAGCCAAGTGCGTGGACGAATACGTATATGCCAAGTTAACATAGAAGGATACACGAGGACAAAGGGAGACATCCTTACAAAGCTACTAACAGAAGAAAAAATTGATGTGCTGACCTTGCAGGAAACACATCTATCAGAAGAAAATATCTCGAGACTTCTAATACCAGGCTATGAAATTGTGGGCTATAAAGCCCATAATAAACACGGTATTGCAACACTGATCAAGAAAGAACTGGTTGATAATATTGAGGAAACTATGCACCACGAATTTGCCGTGGGAATCAAACTAAACGATATGACTGTGTATAACGTGTACAAGCCACCATCAGAAAAATGGGAACAACCTGTTTTACCTAACCCACAACAACCTGCAGTCATAATTGGCGATTTTAACTCCCACCACCCCAGATGGGGCTATCAGTCTTGCGACAAAGAAGGACTCATGCTGGCAGACTGGGCAGATATAAATAATTATACATCAATATACGATGCAAAAGATACCCCCACCTTCTGTTCAGGAGCGTGGGGCACAACATCAACGCCCGATCTTTGTTTTGTCTCATCTGGAGAAACTGGAATAGCACTTCCGTCCAAGAGAACTGTACTGAGCCGTATTCCTCGGAGCCAACACAGACCAGTTATTATAGACCTTGGGATCCAAATACCAGTAATAAAGAGCCCCCCTATAGCCCGCTGGAACCTCAGGAAGGCTAACTGGGTTAAGTTTAAAGATACCATTGAAAATAATGTAAACAGAATTCCCCCAATTCCAGAAAATTACGACAGATTTACGAAGTTAATTATTAAAGCGGCACATAACTCAATACCAAGAGGAGCGCGGAAAGAATACATCCCATGCTGGACAAAGGAGTGCGAACAACTACTCGATGAATATAACAAAACAGAGAATCCAGAACTAGGAGAACAGCTCATAAGAGCTATGGACGAGGAACGCAAACAGAGATGGCAAAAGCGGATGGAACAAATGGACTTTACGCACTCCTCACAGAAGAGCTGGAGTCTACTGAGGAAACTTGGCGGAGCACAATTCAAGGGACGGAATATCAATAATAAAATGACCCCTAACAAGATATGCTCTTCTATACTACAAACATCCAGAATCCATGCCTCCGCCTCGAAGAAAAAAGAACTGCACCAACTGATGAACGAAGAGCTAGATGCAAGCGAGGAGGAAGCAGGTTTAGCGAACTGGGTAACACAAGAAGAGATAAATATAGCACTAAAGAAAATGTCACCTGGTAAAGCAGCTGGCTGTGACGGTCTTCTTCCAGAATTCTTGAAGAACCTCGGGCCAAAGGGAAGAGTATGGCTGTCTTCTCTTTTCTCTAATATCATAGATACCAGCCGGTTACCAAAGCAATGGAAAAACGCACAAGTCATAGCCATCCAGAAACCAGGGAAAACAGGAGAGAATGCTAAAGATTATAGACCGATATCTTTATTGTGCACCACTTACAAGCTGTTTGAACGAGTCATCCTAGGCAGAATAGAAAGTAAAATAGAAGCTGCTCTTCCCCCAGAGCAAGGCGGTTTTCGAAAAGGAAGAGACTGTTGCGACCAAGTTCTCGCCCTAACCACTTTCATTGAAAGAGGTTACCAAAACAAAAAGAAAACGGGCATGGTATTATTAGATCTCACCTCAGCATACGACACCGTATGGACAAAAGGGATACCGTATAAACTGTCAAAAGTCGTGAAATGCAAGAAGATCATAGATCTAGTCAGAAATATGTTGATAAACAGGAGATTCAAGGTATCTCTGAATGGGAAAACAAGCAGCTACAGGACACTACAAAATGGTCTCCCCCAAGGGTCTGTGCTGGCTCCATGCCTTTTCAATTTATACACAGCGGACATCCCAAACCTGGAATCTCGTTCTTTTATGTATGCAGATGACATCGCTATCGCGGCTCACGCCAACACTTTCGAAGAACTGGAAGAAATTTTAAACAGGGATCTGGAATGACTACAACAATATTATGACAACTGGCACCTCAAAGTAAATCCGACTAAATCCGTGGCATCAATAATGCACTTGTGTAACAAAGATGCAAATCGTGAGCTAAAAGTGCAAATAAAAGGTAAATTGTTGAAAAACGATAGAACGCCAAAATATCTGGGTGTTAAGCTAGATCGCACTCTCACATATAAGAGCCACCTGTACGAAGTCTCCCAAAAAATGAAAACAAGAAACAACATCATAATGAAACTGGCAGGAACAACCTGGGGATGTTCCACTGAAACTCTACGCACATCAGCACTGGCACTTCTGTATAGTGTAGCGGAATATTGCGCACCCGTCTGGGCCCGCAGTAGGCATGTCAGATATATTGATGTGCAACTTAACGAGACAATGAGGCTCATAACAGGAACAGTAAGACCCACCCCGAAACCTTGGCTGCCCGTCCTTGCCAATATCGAACCACCCTCGATTAGACGTGAAAGAGCAATCCAGAGGTACAAAGAAAAGTTAAGGGACCTACCTCCTCCCCCTGACAGATTGATGTCAAGAAATCCCTTCTGGAAAGAACTCAAACAACAGATTGATATCGATAACCTGTGGAAACAGCAATGGCAGGAAAGCAAAGTGAACAACAGTTTCCATATTGAGAACCCATCTCAACGAGTTCCAGGCTTCCAACTCCAACGTAGAGTGTGGGTAACTCTAAATCGTCTGCGGACAGGCGTTGGTCGGTGCGGATATTTGTTGAAAAAGTGGGGTTTCTCCCAGGACCCCAATTGTGAGTGCGGAGAGAGTCAAACCATGCAGCATATAGTTGAGTGCGACGTACACGGACTTAAGGGAGGAAATCTGATGGACATACATGTGATAAGTGACCAAGCACTTTTGTGGCTGGAAACCCTGAAAATTTTATTGTAAATCATTGTTAATGTTAATTTAAATTTTTATGTTGATGTTTGTAAGTGTATCACGCTTTGCCTGTAGCTGAACGAGAAATAAAATAAATCGTATCATATGCCCAGCTTCTGAATTCCATCACACAAAACTTCCACTTGATTGTTTAAGCAGCTGTTTAGTGACGTTTTGACATCGCCGATTGTATCCTAGCAGTGCAACGATGTATGTCAGAGCTACCATGAGGGTGACCACATTGTTCCCAACCATACGTCACATACGATCTTGAGTTTTATGAGCCATGGAATGGGAATTATAGCGAAGCTGAACGATCTCTGTACTGAGGGTGCTATACTGTTTTCTTTTCTTTAGTTTATTATTTTTTTATTCTTTTTTTATTTCACGGCGCAATTTCTTGCATTGACCGTCCTAATACGATGAAAAACAACAGGCTAACAAAACATAGTGCATATCATTTTTCAGGTTGAAATTGTTTGCTCTTACATTAGTTTCATGGTGAGTGTTGAATGCCTCCATTCCAAGGACTATTGTTTTGTTTCCGTTGTAACGTGAGCAAGCAGGTTTCTTCACATGTGCCAGCTGGCTTATAAACGTACTTCCTTCGACACTGTACGTTTGAAGGAAAGTCTTTGCACTGTCTAAATGATTGGTTTCCCGTTACTCAGTCAACATTTTTAGGAACCCACCAGGCTGCACAACTTCCGATCCTGTACGTGTTATGTAGTAATTTAATACAGAACAATTCTTGAAACATCAGAAAACGTATGAGATAGTAAGGGAATCGCGTAGCGGATGTCTTCTCGAATTTTTATATCTATTTTCCGCACTAGGTCGTTAATAATGAAGGACTGTCAATCTCTTCGTTTCTCATCGTACACAGCCGGCCGCTGTGTCCGAGCGATTCTATTCGCTTCAGTCCGGAACCTCGCTGGTGCTACGGTCGCAGGTTAGAATCCTGCCTCGGACATGGATTTGAGTGATGTCCTTAGGTTAGTTAGGTTTAAGTAGTCCTAAGTCTAGGGGACTGATGAACCGCAGATGTTAAGTCCCATAGTGCTTAGAGCCATTTGAACCATTTTCATTGTGCACATTTCCACAGTCATCTTTAAATGCTCAACACAATTTTTTTCCAGCGCTCATAGCGTTTTCTCCGTACGCTTAACCAATCTGCCGGTTAATCTGGCCACCTTTCCTGTATCTTACATTCAAAACACGAATGACAGTGCGCATTTCACCAAGCGCGTCATTTTCAGTCGGCTGAGCCATATTAAAGACGTAAAAATAAACGTTCATCCAACCGAAAGCTACCTTAATGGCGTCTGTGAACAGCCAACAATTGAAGGTATTTGGTAAGCATATGCAATAAGGCGCCCTGAAGCCAAAATTCAAAACGGTAACTACCTTAAAAAATTGTCTCTTTGTGCTCTGGCAGCTGGACTGTTACAACAGTGATACACACCGATCAGCCATAGCATTATGACCGCTTACCTAACAGTCAGTATGTCCGCCTTGGGCACGGACAACAGCGATGACGCGTTGTGGAATGGAAGCAATGAGGCCTTGGTAGTTCGCTGGAGGGAGATAGTACCACATCTGTGCACACGAGTCACCTACTTTCCGTAAATTTCGGGAAGGCTCGATGAGCTCTGACGCCATATTCGATCACATCCCAGATATGTTCGATCGCGTTCAGCTCATCAATTTGAACTGGCCAATGTGTTCCTCGAATCACCATCCACTCCTGCCCTTGTGACATAGCGCATTATCCTGGTAAAAAAGGCACTGTCGTCGGGAACATTATCGTCTTGAAGGGATGTACGTGGTCTGCAACCATTGTCGATTCTCCTTGGCTGTCCTGGTGCCTTGCACGAGCTGCAATGTACCCATGGTTGTCCAAGTACATATAAATAACATCACCTTGCTTCTCTCTCAGAGTATTATAGTTTGAATCATGCTTCACACGGAAACATAACACGCAAAGTAATATTAAGAACATATTCATCACACACGCGAGTCCTCAACTGATACCATGGACGAGTACTTCTCTTTATCCTTTGTCTCAGACACAGATTGAGACTCACACAGTACTCACCACGTGGAAGTACTCGTCTCTAATTTCAAGTCCTGCACACGCCATTTCTCAAATATTTCCAACTTATAGTACACGCGCTAGTAATTCAGCTTAACTTAAGCACTCGGAAGTATTTCAACTTATTGCATAATTCCCAAGAGCATAAAGGACCAGCCACCAGCTCGTCTTCGCCCCGCAGTATGGGTTTCAAGAAGCTGTTCCCCTGCAGAACTACGGATTCGCACTCCCCCATTGGCATGATGAAGAAGGTATCGGGATTCACCAGACCGTGCGACACTCTGCCACTGTGTCAAAAACCAGTGCCATTGGTCTAGTGCCCATTTCTGTCATAGTTGCTGAGATCGTGGTATAAACATTGGTACACGCATGCATCGTCGGCTACGGAGGCCCAATGTTAGTGGTCTTCGGTGCACTGTGTGTTCAGAGACACTTGTACTCTGCCTAGCATTAAAGTCCGATGTTAGTTCCGCCACAGTTCGTCACCTAACTCGTTTTACCAGTCTGTCCAACTTATGACGTCCAAGATCTGTAATGAATGGTGGTTGCCCAACCCCACGACGTCTGGACGTGGTTTCGCCACATGTTGAAGACACTCACCACAGCACTCCTCGAACAGCCGATAAGTCGTGCAGGTTCCGAAACGTTCGTGCTGAGCCTTCGGGCAATCACACTCCCATTTCGCACAGGGACACCAGGCTCACTAATACCACATGCTTCGTGCATATGTGTGACTAGCAGTCATTCCTCGCCGGGTGATGCTGCTATCGCCTGAACGGGCTTATATCGATAGTAGGTCAATGCTGTTAATGTTCTGGCTCATCAGTCTAGATCTGGCATCTTGTAGGGTGTACCATAGGGTCGAATAGTATACGTAAAATACTTAAAATGCCGAAACTCTCTAATCACCTACGTTTCAGCCGCATTGTCAGGCCTTCCTTAGTACAAAGAATAATTTAGTGTGATTTGGGGGGGGGGGGAATTTTCAACGTATTGAGGTTCTACCCGTGTCGTAAGACCACCGTCGTCCGATTTCTTCGGTTTTATTGGCCTGAAAATGCTACTGATCGGTGTTAGGAAAGGGGGTGGATGTACGACCATTCGTGGGTTATTTGCAGCTTGCTGGTAATTGGTAGCCCGATACAAATGGGCGACAAGCTTAGTGGGCGCTGTGTTTGTTAGCTACATCCATACTCGGAGGGTGATGCAGAAAAACGTCGCCTGTTGCGCACGCGCTGTTCGCTTATCCGGTCGCAGCTGTGTACAGTTAGGTCACTGCCCTGCGACCACACTCGGCCCGTCGTACCGTGATTTTTTCCAGCCTGCTGGTGTTCACAAGCAGATTCAGTAAGTTTCCTTTAATTTACGTCTGATGTAACAAACTTGTTGTTAACGGATTACCGGTTTCGGTCTATAATGACCATCATCAGATCTGTTTTATAAAAAACAAAGTCCTAATGTACTGCAGAATAGTGGCATCGTCAAATGTTAACAGCAAAATCAGCACCAGCATCGTCAAATACATATAAATAACATCATATGCACGAGTCATGTTGGCACTACTGTTCAAAAAAAAAAAACTGTCAACATGACTCGTGCATATGAAGTTATTTATATATATATGACGATGCTGGTGCTGATTTTGTACTTAACATTTGACGATGCCACTATGGCTGCAGTACATTAGGACTTGTTTTTTATAAAACCGATCTGATGATGGTCATTATTGACCGAAACCGGTAATCTGTTAACAAAAAGTTTGTGACCATAGACCTCAATTAAAGGAAACTTATTGTATATACGGGTCACTTTTTTATTCCCGACAATGTCGCGGATTGTGAAAGCAGGTTCAGGATGCATTGCGCTTTCTGAAACTTTGAAAGTTTGCCTCTAGTAGCGATGGTGCTCTTCTAGTCCCGATTTGTTGTGCTGCCCCGGTAGCATCTAGTGCCCATTGATCTGCTATGCAAGTGCTAACATGGCTTCCTGTTGAAGTGGTAACATAAATATTTTACTACCCTCTCTCCTTGATTAGGTTCACTTCTGCAAAGAGAATTACCTAATAAAACTGGCCAGTTATTGGATGGAAATTTTGCAATCACAAGCCCACCAAATGTTCAAACCATATTTGGCTGCCTTTAAGGGCGCGTATTGAGCAAATTTGTACTCATATTTTAAGGAAAAAGCTACTCATCAACAGTGAGGCAATCAGTAGACAGTTTTTACGAAGATCTGAATTTAGAATTTCAAATTTGTCAGATGTTACTACAGCTTTGTCACTTTTGAAACGCTCAGCCCTTGTGTTGAAAGGTGGTTACACTGAGCCACTGCGCCAGAGACTGCGCCAAAGAGTATTATTAAGCCGCCTCCACAGTGCTTGTCGAGAGCTCGTAGAAGTCAGTGCTTGTTGAGAGCTCGTAGAAGTCAGTGTTGAGATGTTGTAGCAGAGAGTGATTATTGAGAAGTAGCGGCAGGCAGTTCTTGCCGAGAAGTTGTGGTGGACACTGCTTGTCGTGAAGTCGGAGTGAGATGTGATAGTGGAGAGTGTTGTTCCATGTTTTATGCAGTTATTTGATGGGAGAGATAGCAGATGTTATTCTAATGGAAATACTGTAACGATCAGAGTGCTTTTCGTCAATATATATGAAGGTAAAATATTGCGTGTTTTTTCATTAATTCCATGTTTTAAATAATGCGTCATTACAGGTTCAGTCAACAAAGCATCTGGCGTGTGTTCTTGTATTAGAGTTTAATTCTGCTTTCCTTACGCAATTGTAGTATTTGTAATTTTCTTTTATCACGTCAGTATAATTGGTATTTAAAAATTCTTGTCTTGTTGGAGAAGAACCGTGCCAGATGTGTACGTTGAGTCACACTCCCACATACAGAACAGTTATACTTGTGCTTTGGTTTCGTAGATTTTATAGTTGCTGGGGACTTAATTAATTAATTGTGTTAACGAAAATTTTCATTTCATTCTTTGTTGTTGTTCTAAGCAGTCAGATTGCGTAATAATAATAGTCAGGGCCAACCGATTACGAGACACAGCGTAATCGGACTTACAGCTACCAAAAATATAAAAAGTATTTTCATCATATTTAATTAAGCCCCCATGCACGTGGCGACCGCTGCTTCGGATCGTCCCTTGAAATTCTTCTGATTGTAAAAATAGTAGACTGTAGTATTGTTGTAGTAATTTGTAGTTAGTAATTGTAGTCTATTTTGCATGTGTAGATTTGGTAAGTGTCATTCTTCTAATGGTATTTTTTCTCAGAATTAAATTTGTTGTCTTGTCAACGGGTTTGACAATTTAGTACAATTATTTCAATTGTTCGTTAATCGTGTTTGAGGGAAACATCTCGTGTGAATAGTATTGTTGGAGCTAAAGAGTCATTGTGTGTAATTTTCGTACAGTGACGAGTTTTGTATGTTTTGTAAATGAGTACGCGATCAATGAAAAAGGCAAAAATGATGAATAGTGAGAATGACGAAATTGTTAACATGCCGAACTCGCCGACAGAGGAAAACAGTGCGATGACTAATGAAGTGGAAAACAATGTAATAAGTCGGGAAAATAGTCCGGAACCATTTCAAAATTTTTCTCAATCAGAAAATTCACAGAATACGAGATTAACGATAGAAGATTCTGAAATAGTATCGAACACAGATAGCTTTACAGCTACGACGAAGGAAACTGGTTTTGCGGGAAATGTTAGGGGCGAAAGGAGTTTCGAATCAGTTACTATGGGGCAGTTGATGAGTGCTATATTAAAAATGGAAACACGGTTTAGATCTGAATTAAAAACACAAATAGGAAGAATTAACTCGAAGACGGAAACTTTGACAAAACGGTTAGGCTCACAAATAGGAACAAGTAAAACCCAGATGGAAACAATGGAAACACAGTTAGGCTCACGAACAGTGACGTGTTTCAAAAACATGAAAGATGAATTAAAGAAAGAAATTAGAGAAGAAGTACAACCGATTTTGAATGCTCACAATAATAGTTTAATTTCAACAGAAATCAGACAAGAGGAACAGGGTAGAGAACAGGAGGAAAGAGACCGCGTGATAGTACAGAAATTTTCAGAGTTAAATTTACAACGCGCGCATTACAAGGAAGAAATAATTGAAAGAATCGAGGAATCCGTACCAAATGACAGAATAAATAACTTAACAATATGAACAGCTAACTACCAAATGTGTCAACACTGAAACCCGAGTCGCGACACTTACGGAAGACGTAAATAAACAGAAAGAACAAATAGGTGACATATCGGAAAGAGTTGAGGAGATTTCAGATAAATTGACAAATCTTAGTTTACATGGGGACAGAGATTCAGATGATACAGCACCATTGCCATTTGCAGAAACCGAAGAGTATCAGAACATAAATAAGCATGTTGAAAATCAGGGAAAATTTAATGAACGCGTGAAAAGGGAATTTGAGGCATTACGAAAGCAAGTCAAACAAATTGAAGGCGAAATAGTAGGAAAGGACAGTAGAAGGAACTTAGAATCACAGATAGCAGAGGGGTATGAAGAAAGTAATTTATTTCATTTACGAGAAGCAACAAGAGAGCGCCAGGCGCGCGAACTTGACAATAATCGACATTCGGACTGGGACAGCCGCGGTAGGTCTTTGTCGCCACGAGGCGAAAGTTTTGACTATAAACACTTTTTGACTGTTCGGAAATTTACGATCGTCCGCAATTCTAAGAATGACATACATCCATGTTCATGGTTAGATCAATTTATGTACGCACTTCTACCAAATTGGCCACTAAGTCACAAACTGGAAATTATGTGCGGCTATTAATGTCCTCAGGGAATTCACTACTCTAAGTGAATATGTGCCGTAGCGAGCATAGGGCCCCGAGTTGTAGTGGTGCTATTTCTCTTTTAGTTTTCTGTACCGCTGCCTACTCTTTTACTATTCTTTGCATCTGTCAAACCAACTCTTCGACTATCAATCTATCTAGTGAGTAAGTAAACAATAACCGGATATGACTATTTAGTCCTCAGGGGATTCACTACTCTAAGTGAATATGTGCCGTAGCGAGCATAGGGCCCCGAGCTGTAGTGGTGCTATTTCTCTTTTAGTTTTCTGTACCGCTGCCTACTCTTTTACTATTCTTTGCATCTGTCAAACCAGCTCTTCGACTATCAATCTATCTAGTGAGTAAGTAAACAATAACCGGATTTGACTAATTTACCCAAAAGTGATTTCGGAAATTACCATATGGAGTTACTGTACCTTCAGCATCATTCATTCATAGCTTAAATGAAATTTTACCTGTTCTTCTTCGTGACAATATTACTTCATATGTTGACGACATTCTTATTGCTAAACATTCTTGGAGTGAGCATAACAAAATTTTGGATTCATTATTACGTATTTTTGCACGAATTGGCATTACAGTGATCTTAAAAAAAAAAATCTGAATTTGGTCGTTCTCAGGTGAAATTTCTCGGTCACATTATTTCTACAGAAGGTATTCTCCCTGATCCAGAAAAATTAGACGCTATTCGTAATTATGCTGTTCCTACCACAAAACGTGAGGTTCGTAGTATCCAAAATTTTTGTGGAATGATATACTTTTGAAAACTTTTTGTGGAATGACATACTTTTGAGAAACCAACAGCTAGATGTAAACATGCGGAGAGTACAAGGATACCGCGCTGTGTTTTGGCGGCGGCACATACTCAAAGCAACAGTCAAGTCTGCGCGCCGCACAAGGCAGTCGTTGACCGCGAACAGTTGCTTCCTACGTCACGCGCCTACAGCTGATCGAGCGCTCAGTGCGAATGCACTGACAGCCGTAAACAAATACACAGTTTAATTTCTCCGATTAAATTCAGTACAAAGCTATAGTGACTTGATGAATTATGTTATTAACATTCAGTATTTTTCAGGATACGGTTGTATAAAATATTTAAGAACTTCAGGTAAATTCTGTGTGTCTCCGACGTTAAGAGGACTTGCTATCGAGAAATTTTCAGGAAGAATGTAATTTCCAAGAAGAAACTAATAAACTAAAAAAGGTAATTATTAATTGAGTTTATTTTTCAGGTAACATATTTCCACTTAGGTACGTACTTTAGACGTAATTTGCTGCTCGCGATTACGTGATTCATACTTTGTGCTAAATTTCATGTTCTATCAAATTACTTGTGAAGCGACGTGCTTGCGTACGTTAACTGATTTTGACAATGATTATTAATGAACTGGGTTGTAACTTGTGTATATTATGCATCGCTTGGCTGCTCTGCTTTTTCACTGATGTCATATTTTTTTAATTATGTGCCTGCTGTGCTTATTTATTTAAATTATAATTGTAACCTGATTAGTTGTGCTGATATGTATGTAAGTTATACTTTGTGATTTAGCTGCTTGCGCCTTCATGTTTACTTATTAAGATGACATATGAACATTTATTTGCTTATGATGAAATGATGTTTACTGCTTTACGTATGGATTGCATATTTATACATATCTGTTGTTGTCATAACTACTCTTTAATTTGGTGTATAGAAATGCTGATATACTGTGTACAAACAGAGAGTTTAGGTCACACTATTGGATTAATTATAGATTGTTCGCTTGGCAGAGCCTCGTTGTAGGAATTGTGCTGCATCCACTTGTTGACATTCTGTTCTCTACTGGTATATTTACTCGCTAGTGCTTGTTTTGCTTACGCTCAGTGCCTTATATTTTTAAGATAAGAAAATGAACTGCTGAACTGCTATAATTCGACGAACGACATTGGTACAAAGAACTTCGTTGTGGTCACATGAGCTGGAGGTTTTATGGAAGCTGTATAACTTTATGCTAATAGGAAGGAAGCTAACGTCATGACATACCATTACTAGGTTTAGACCATTAACAATTATTACACTGCATTTTTCGCGAGCAATTGAAATAGGAAGTGACACTTGACACAAGAAATACTCCACATGTTTGCTTCTGCCATAATTCTTGAAGTGATGTACACACTGTGAAATATTATGATCATTCACACTCCGTAATCGTATTTAATTACTGAGAGTTATTCGAACTAAGTCTGTTAGAGGTCATGTATGCATTTCTTTGTTTATAATTCATAATGAGCAGAAGATTTGGGTCAGATGGATTACACAGAGGTTGTGTGTTGACAATGTGTCTTCAGATTGTGTGGGATGATGAACTGAAGTTTGCACTAGGACTTTATCTGTGCTTGTTCGAGGAGACTGACTCCTCTAGTCAGAGTTGTTATGGAAGTGAAATGATATTAATAATAAGGTTTATATGTATCGACGCATTGAAGAGGTATTATTGAGGTATTATTGAGATTATGTGAAGTTGATGATTATTGGAGTTTTGCTGGACAAGAGGTAAGGTAAATGCTATTAATAATAAGGTTTATATGTATCGACGCATTGAAGAGGTATTATTGAGGTATTATTGAGATTATGTGAAGTTGATGATTATTGGAGTTTTCGTATATAAGAGGTAAAGTAAGTGAGGAGCATATTTCTTTTGTTGGTCTTATGGAACAAGGAGGATGAAGATAGCAGACTAGAACACTAAAGTAGAAGGAAGATAGTCTATACACACACTTTGTTAAATCACTAAGCAGTATATACTTTTTTTTTGAAGAGAGGAAGTATTTGCATATCTTGGCTCACTGACAGTTGTTCAACAACAGTACATTTGATCTGGCTTCGCAAACATTGGTCTTGACATGATGACTATGACGTTGACTTAACTATTATTGACTCTGATACATTGCTGCCATTACTACTTGATACACATGATGAACATCAGATTTGGACAGAATTGGATTTACACAGTTAACACTATTCAATTACACAGTAGTACTTAATGTGGATGAAAGATGAATGAGTGTGTTTTGTGTGTTTTCCCTTCCTAATCCTACCCACCTATCTCGTAAATATTATTTTATTTGTTTGTTGTGGCTTGCACTGACACCAATAAATATTATAGGTTTATTGGTATTTGAGTATTTGTTATAGTTAATATGACAATTATCTGACATCATTTGTGTGTTTATTAGAATTCGTATGTTTAGTGTACGAGCATTGTAAAAGCATTTGTATGTGTATTCAAAGTATTGTTCATGCCTGAACTGTCTGATTAGTGATGGTACATGTTATGAACTGTTACCTGCACTTTTTCAACGTAATGTGTGACACATAGGAATGACTAATTTCTGCTGATGAACTGAGTGATCAGTGATAGTGACTATTATGGACTGTTACTTGCACGTTTTCTACATGATTGGTGCCACTAGGACATGTTTAATTTCTGCTGATGAACAGTGTGATTAGTGATTGTGAATATTATGAACTGTTACTTCTTGCTGTCTGCACCTGCTCAACATTACTGGGTCCACAGATGAAGATACTTCCATGGAAATGATGTCACTTGTTGGTGTCTGCACCTGCTCAACATTACTGGGTGCACAGATGAAGCTACTTCTATGGAAATGATGTCACTTGTTGGTGTCTGCACCTGCTCAACATTGTTGGGTGCAACTGATGAACTGTTTCTACTGAAATGATGTCACTTGTTGCTGTCTGCACCTACTCAACATTGCTGGGTGCCACTGATGAACTGATTCTACTGAACTAATGTGACTTGTTGCTGTGTGTACCTCTTCACTAATGGAACTGCTTCTTCTGAAATGAAGTCACTTGTTGGTGTCTGCACCTGCTCAACATTACTGGGTGCACAGATGAAGCTACTTCTATGGAAATAATGTCACTTGTTGGTGTCTGCACCTGCTCAACATTGCTGGGTGCAACTGATGAAGCTACTTCTATGGAAATGATGTCACTTGTTGGTGTCTGCACCTGCTCAACATTGCTGGGTGCAACTGATGGACTGCTTCTACTGAAAAGATGTCACCTGTTGGTGTCTTTTTTTGTATAAACTAATCATTGAAAGCATTTTATGTGAACATTTGTATAAACTGATTTTTTATGTATTGTGTAAACTATTATGTAAAGCCACATGTATGAAGAGAATTTGTATTGCCTACTGTATTTTATATATTAGGTTATTGAAAGGTCAGTGCAAAGCCAAAATTTTAACTAACTATGTGATATTCAGGTATTAATATTATCTTTTATTTTTGTCTGTATTTTTTCTGGACGAATTTGGTGGTATTTTCACCACCAATGCTGGCAAAAATACCATCAAGTTCTGGCATGTGGAGGAGGGGCATATGAAAGGTGGCTACACTGAGCCACTGCGCCAGAGATTGCGCCAAAGAGTATTATTAAGCCGCCTCCACAGTGCTTGTCGAGAGCTCGTAGAAGTCAGTGCTTGTTGAGAGCTCGTAGAAGTCAGTGCTTGTCCAGAGCTCGTGGTAGTCTGTGTTGAGATGTTGTAGCAGAGAGTGATTATTGAGAAGTAGCGGCAGGCAGTTCTTGCCGAGAAGTTGTGGTGGACACTGCTTGTCGTGAAGTCGGAGTGAGATGTGATAGTGGAGAGTGTTGTTCCATGTTTTATGCAGTTATTTGATGGGAGAGATAGCAGATGTTATTCTAATGGAAATACTGTAACGATCAGAGTGCTTTTCGTCAATATATATGAAGGTAAAATATTGCGTGATTTTTCATTAATTCCATGTTTTAAATAATGCGTCATTACAGGTTCAGTCAACAAAGCATCTGGCGTGTGTTCTTGTATTAGAGTTTAATTCTGCTTTCCTTACGCAATTGTAGTATTTGTAATTTTCTTTTATCACGTCAGTATAATTGGTATTTAAAAATTCTTGTCTTGTTGGAGAAGAACCGTGCCAGATGTGTACGTTGAGTCACACTCCCACATACAGAACAGTTATACTTGTGCTTTGGTTTCGTAGATTTTATAGCTGCTGGGGACTTAATTAATTAATTGTGTTAATGAAAATTTTCATTTCATTCTTTGTTGTTGTTCTAAGCAGTCAGATTGCGTAATAATAACAGTCAGGGCCAACCGATTACGAGACACAGCGTAATCGGACTTACAGCTACCAAAAATATAAAAAGTATTTGCAATCTTATTTAACTAAGCCCCCATGCAGTGTTCACATCGTGAAATATTATAAACCTGTTTATCTGCCAAAACATGTGGAGGGGTAAGCTTGTACGCCACAATGAAAATGCATTTGTTTTCTACATTTTCTTAGTGTGTTCAGTGTTAGACAATCTTACTCCATCTGTAATCAGTGTTCCAACATATGCATCAAATTCTTTAGCTGTCAATGACTTCCGTACTTTCGCTGCTCCTTCTGAATTGATCTTATTGTTTGTGAATACCTCATTTGCGTTCCTGTCGGTTTGACGTATTATTATATCACATATTTTCCTCTGTATGCCCTTAAAAGTGTCTTTTATAGAAAGATGTTTTGTTGTACACATTGGATGAGCGCTTTCCACAGAGTATTATGCTTCAGCAACTTTCTTGTCCCAAAAGGTTCCGTATGCCATTAGTTCCATCTTTAACACGTAGAACGCCTGCAGAAGACACTATCGCTTCACTATCTTCGTCAGCCCTGTTGTGTTTGTCGCTACTGTTATAACTTGCTTCTGTTTCAACTTCAGTATCACTACAAGCATAGCGACGAACATTCTACAGACGAATATATTCCGAGTAAGTTCAAGTAATGAATATGTTCTCACAACTTTTCCTTGATAAATAACAACATGCTTCTCTTGTCACGTGCAATGTTCAACAGTCACTAAGAGCTTTACTCAACAGTCTGGGCCAGTTTATAATATTTACAATAATAATAATAGAAATGATAACGATGAATCAGTACAATTTTTTATCTCGATAGCATTATGAACCTAATTCCCGCTAAGGTATGGGGGCTTTACTTTGGAACCTGACATAATTGCTCTCGCGCTGAATGACGAATTTTCAAGACCTGAATATGAACAACACTTCACTTTCAAAACTGTCAAGACTAATTGTAAATTTACTCATCGTGAACAACTTGACAGGATTTTTTTTGCTGACTAAGTATCTCACAACTTTAACTTGAAATTAAACTCAATTTTGTCTTATTGTAGCGCTAAGGATCACAGAAATGTTTTTGAGAAGTACTTAGACAGCCCTAGAACAAAGTCTGCGAAGCCACCGACGCGGAGGAATATTCTCAGAAACGGCAGGAGGTCCGTATGAACTGTATCCGAGGACCTGAGACGAGGGACTGGGGAAATTGCTAATTTCCTTTTACGGCAAGCAGCTGTAGCTTCATTGTTCTTACAAGGCTGCGTAGGTCTCGCGAAGTTCATTGCCGGGAGAGACCGATCACAATCTTCCAGCCACTGTGCTTCGGTACAAAGACTTCGTTATGACCCCGAGTGAAGTACCGGCGTTCACAGCTGTGGCATATAATGGGGAGGAGAGAAACTGCAGCACACTTTCTATCTGTTCTCGCCCACTCCCATCTTCTAGACTGTTGATTGCCTTCTTGCCTTCAGCTGTATCTGTAACATTGTACGTCCGTTGATTTACAGCATACGGCATGTATAAAACACAAATGGAAAATTTTTGGGACACACGCGTGAGGAATCCACTTTTGCACTTGAAATCGGTACTACATAAAAAATAAGGTGTTTAAAAAAATCATTCCAAATCACAGCACTGTACAGGATGTCCTAGTGTAACGTTAATTTATTATTTTCTTTTTTAATTGAAATCCCCTAATACGTAGACACGATATAGTTTTATTCTGTCATCGAGCTATAACGACAAGTGAGAATAGAGACCATAGAAGATTAAGAGAAGTCTAAGAAGAATGATTTTGTAACTAGTAATAAAAAAATATATCCTTATCATTTTAGTAGATAAAACGTTTATTTTCTATGTTATCGTATCTTATTGTCTTTCGGATGTCGTCCAGATAAAAGGTGAATTCTAAGTGATGTTCTTTTAAATGAATGAGAATCTATTTCGAGTTTAATTGTGTCGAGAACCCGTAAAAAATAAAGTTTCTTAAAAATGAACGAGAGAAATAATCTAGTAATGTTAAATACTCCACTGTTTAAAATGTAATCGATTTGTTTCGTGTGATAATTTTGAGTTCCATTGGGCTCCAGTTTCTTCATTACCATTTTAAAAACTGAGCCTCCAGAATACTGTTCAGTAATCACATGGTCACGCAATTAATAAACAGGTCGAGTCCATAAAGAATATGAGCTTATCTGGTATTTTCCAATTCAATTAAGTTTGAACGAAAATTCCGCTGACGTATAAAGTACTTCATTTAGAAGGAGGAATAACTACTACTATCATTATATTTAGACTTGTAGTGAAGGCAAAGATTAATTTTATTTTATTTTTCTTTCTTTGATACGGTTTGACCATACTATCATAACTTTTAACTAAGGGAAAGGGGAGGGGGGGGTCTACTTATTCATTAGTAGTAGTAGCACTCGTCAAACAGGAAAATGGCCAACATTTAGGGATGTTAGAGGAACGATTATCGAAGCAAGAAAGTCTAGCGAAAATATGCCCTAAAGCGCTTACCTTAAGAACTATGAGATCTTGTTCATCTTCTCTAATGTGAAACACATCTCTTCTACAGAATAAATGCTGATAGGCCATATCGTGTGCATTTCAGAGCCCATGTTTATTGGGCACTTGTTTCTGGTTTTGTCCTTACTATAACCTCTCAAAAAGCGGACAGCAAAGAGCTTGCAGCAGAAGAACTTGTTTCACAAAACTGAAGATGACTTAAATGCTCATGGCTCTTAAAGTGTGCATTTTAGAACCATTGTTTGCAAAACGTTTTCCCTGCGAATGATCGTTCCTATCATATCCCTGAATAATGACCATTCCTGCTGGGTCACGGTGTATATTCTACAGAAATGAATACAGAACTCACGCATGTGTGGTCCATGGTAGCATCAGGTTCCATCACACAGTCATCGATTCGTTGTCCAGCCTGGACATGATATGCCATGTTTCCATAATTATTTTAAATGGTTTGTGGCCTGGGCCTACAGATCTGGTTGAAAAAGTGAGTAATTCTCCCACGAAGACAGGTATATTCCAGTTTCCGTTGGAAATAAACGAAGTAATTCTTGGCATACGGGCGCTACTGACAGGAAAAGGAAATGACCATTGTAAAAGTCTGAATTGTGTTCATCCAGCAGCTAGTGAAATCGAGAGGTCCAACGGCGTTCCTCCAGCGCGTCTGAGTCGTCGTCCCTCTAAGGCCGACGTACTGATAAGAGAGAACTACTGATTTCTGTGTTCGGAGATACAGTGATCCACCCTTATCCGCAAAGTATTTCTCCCAGTATGGAAAACTGAAAGAATTGGGAAGGAGGTTTCCTGTACGCAGGAGTCAAGTGTTTAGCTTTTCCAGGCATTTGAAAGCAACAATGCAGTGCATGTTGGCTCATGTGGTTCATACCAAGACGAGGAGTCATTAGTTAGTTGGTGGTAGGGTAGGGTCCCACATAAAGACCAACTTAGCGAGGTCCAAATGGATCCAATACATTACATTTGTGCCAGTGCAAACTACATGTATAGTGTTTTCCTTTATCTTTTAACCAGTTGAATTTGAACTGTATTCTTGTTTCCATGTTTGGTGCCTATTAGCGAACATTAGAAGCCAGTTGGAAGGATGTCGATGACGGTTTTAGAACGTTCAATAGCACGCTCATCAGCACCATTACTGTATATGAACATATGCACATCGTGGGCTGAACAGTCTTCCTTCTACGAAGATAATTTGCTGTAATAGTTCCCCAGAGGCATAAATTAGAATGTAGACGAAAGAGCATTTTCGAAAGCTAAATTTGCAGATGACAAGCTGCCAGTATCTGATAATGAAAGGAGAGACTTACACAACCAAATAAAATAAAAATTAAGATTTGAATAAAGAATGTCCATGAAAATGGGACAAAGGTGCTGAAGCATTCATTCGTGTAGATGAAAAACACGACTGTTTGCGAAACAGGCGGACCTTACATGCAGTAATTTTACCTGTAAACACGGACACTGCAAGTGCAAGTGCAAGTGCAAGAAGACCAAATGACGAATGCTGGCATGTTTCTTCTGTTATGGCGCCACAAGTAAGTGGTTTTATTTATTAAAATTCTCCATCCGCTTAAAAAAATCATCTCTATGACACACTGCGTGTCACATAGTCGTTAACTACTGATGAAAAATAGGTGCTGAGCGATGTATTTAGAGCTCATGACTTGCTCTCCCAACAGAACGCGGTGTACGAACAGCTAGTGGCGTACTTTTCAGTCTGGTCAGATTTCCGAATCTTTCTGAAAGTACTTACGTAGCTACAGGGATTTAATTACTGACCTGTGAGAAATTTAATCCTGTCTCGTGGATCAAAGCGAGCCTGGGGACTCTTATTTAGACTGAAGATCTATCCAGACCCACCTTTAAACCTTCTAAACAAGACGTGAATTAATTCGTCTTGCATGCCGCACATAATTACCAACTCGTGAGTCCGACTGCAGGTGCGAAGCCAAAGGAACTACGAGGGTGATCACAACGAACATTGTATAGCTTCATGTTTTGGTCCGGTATAATATTTCAATCTGCCGATGTGTTAAGACAGAGTTACGTATTTCTGAGACCGAAAAGAAACAAAATTGTATAAACGGAGGTAACGAAAGGACGATAAAGAAATGAGTCTTTTCCACGTAAAGAAACTAACAGATTGAACTAAAGTAAAAACAAAAAGGTAGCAGAAAAAATAAACTTAATTACGTACATTGAAAACACTGGTTTCTCTATTCCTTAGAACTATGTTGGGAAGTAACAGTAACTGAGTGTCACTGACGTTGGTGTATTTGATGTTTTTGTCTTCAGTGCGACGACTGGTCGGATGTAGCTCTCCATGTTATTCTATCCTCCTTAAGCTTCTTCAGCTCTACGTAACTACTGCAATCATCATCCACTTTAATCTGCTTACTGCATTCAGGTATCAGTGTCTCTCTATAATTGTTAAGTCCCACAGTTCAATTTTTACCGAACTGATGTTTTTGGATGTGTGCTATCAACCACTCCTTTCTTTTAGTCATGCTGTGCCATAAACAATTTCTTTCCCAATTCGATTCAGTACCTCCAAGATCCCCGTTTATTATTCAGTCTACCCATGTAATCTTCAACATTCTTCTATGACATCACACTTGAAAATCTTCTATTCTCTTCTTTTCTGAATTAAGTAAAAGGCTACACTTCAAATAAATACATTCAGAAAAGACTTCCTAACATTTAAATTTATATTACGTATGACACACTTCTCTTTTGCAGAAATGCTTTAGTCTCTTTTGTTGCAAGACTTCCTTTTATAATTTCCCCTTTCCGTCCCACATGAGTTATTTTGATGTCCTAAAATCAGAATTCATCTACGCGTTTCAGTGCTTCATTTCATATGCCAGTTTCCTCAGTATCACCTGATTTTAATTCGACTACATTAAATTACTATTGTTTTACTTTTGTTGATGTTCATATTATAATCTCTTTTCGAGACACTGTTCACTCTCTTGAACAGATTGTCCAAGTCGTTAGTGGTCTCTGGAGTTACAATGTCATGAGCCAGCCATAAAATTTTTATTTCTTCTCGGTTAACTTTAATTCCCGTTCCAAACTTGTGCTTAGTTCTCTTCACACCCTACTCAGTGCACAGACTAAATGACACTGGGCATCGGATACAGCCCTGTCTCACTCTTTTCTCAACTATTGCTTTCCTTTCATGACATTTGACTCCTTTTAGTGCAATTTAGTGTGTCTACAGATTGTAGATAACCTTTCGCTCGATGCATTTAAGGCGCTTCAGTCCGTAACCACGATGCTGCTACGGTCGCAGGTTCGAATCCGGCTTGGGCATGGATGTGTGTGATATCCTTAGGTTACTTAGGTTTAAGTAGTTCTAATGCTAGGGGAGTGATGACCTCAGATATCAAGTGCCACAGTGCTAGAAGCCATTTTTTCATTTGATGCATTTTATCTCTGCTGGCCGGCCGGGGTGACCGAGCGCTTCTAGGCGCTACAGTTTGGAACCGCACGACCGCTACGGTCGCAGGTTCGAATCCTGCCTCGGGCATGGATGTGTGTGATGTCCTTAGGTTAGTCAGCTTTAAGTAGTTGTAAGTTCCAGTGGACTGATGGCCTCAGAATTAAGTGCCATACCGCTCAGAGCCATTTGAACCATTTTATTCCTGCTGTCTTCAAAATTTTAAGGCTTAGTCCAATCCACAGTGTCAAATGCATTCTCTACTTCTACAACTACTATAAATGTAGGTTTGCCTTTCTTGGACTTACCTTTTAAGATAAGTCACAAGGTCAGAAATGTATGACGCTTTCATACATTCCTAATCCAAACTTATCTTCCACAAGAGCGGATCTCTTCTAGTTTCTTCATCCTTCCGTAAGTAATTCGTGTCAATATTTTGCAACCAAGACGTATTAAACTAATGATTATACATCATTCACACCTGTCGGCACCTGCGTTCTTAGTACTTGCTTTTATACGTGTTACAGAGATGAAAGCAATCATCTGAAACGTATTTAAATCGCTTCCATAATGTCGTGAGTGACATTTCGTAACGCAAAGTAATATTTCTTTTGCAAGCGGGGACTGGCCAGTGTACGCCAGCTGTGGACAACGGAGAAGGTTGCCTGTGCGGAGAGACCACGTGGTGCCCCGCGTTGCGCTGCGGCGCGCCGGCCATTATATTAGGCAACTTAATTGCGCCCAAACTGGCCGCAACCGCCGCCACTGGCGCCGCTGTTATAGCAACAACCAATTAAACCGTGGCGCCAGCGCCAGCGCCAGCCGTCAAAGTAAATCAAACTCGCTCCAGTGGCCTGCAGTGCGGAGTCCAGCGCAAGGGCTGGGCTGCGCTACAGGGATCCCACGTCCTGGCACGGTCGCCATCAAACTGACACACGGCGTGTGTGCCGTCTGCGGTCCCGTATCCACCAACACAGACCGTTTCAAGAGGGGGAGTGTCTTTGCTTGTATTTCCACAGTTATATAATTTTATGTTTCAGAAGTGTGACAACCTGGTGATTATTGGACTCTTTTGTAACTGGATTCACGACTGCGATACAACTGAACATATCATTCATATGAGACTAAAACTGACAGATGTGAAATTAGTTTCCGGAATACCTCCAGGCTGTGGCACACTACCGTTATTTAATGCGATGTTTATTATTAATTAGTGGGAAACTTTGGAGGCTTCTTGAGGCTATTCGCAGTCGATGTTGTTGTCAATATGAAAGTGTAACGAGAGAAGTCTGTAGCAAAATGCAAGAAGGTCCTCACAGGATCTACGATGGATGCGGGGTGTGGCAGGTGATCTCGAGCGTGAATAAATATAACTTACTGCAGATAAATTTCTAATGAGATCCACTAGCGAACGAATTGCGCTATTGGCTGCAAGTAACTGGAGCGGCAATTACAGTAAAATACCTAAAAAAATATCCACAACGACTTAAATTACAATGATCCTCCAAGAAAGAAAGCACGAAAAGCAAGTGCTAGAGTGGGAATCATTGGGAGAATCTTATAGAAATCTAATACATCTAAGAAAGACGTGGCTTGAAATAGACTTCTTTAACATATTCTTGAGCACTGTTAATTATTCTTAGTCCCTTACAGGTTGTACTAACAGAACAGATATAGCAGATCCAACGAAAATAGGCAAGTTTCGCCACGGGATCGTTTGGTCGGTGTATGTAGACCTCCACAAAAGGCCTTCGCAGCATAGATACTGGCAGATGATACGTGCCAGCAATAGCCAGTACCCACCTCCTCACGATGCCGAACAGTTGCCTCGACGAAATATTGTGCGACTTACAAAATGTCGTTCACTGACATTCCAGAGAGCCATATATTGTGCAGATACAGCAGGACAGTAACAAAACACGACTTCGTTTAAAAGTTAAACAACTTGTGTCACAATAGTCAACAACATAAAACTTTGATCCAAATAAACGACAATGTTAAGCATTAACTAAAAAGGAACTGAAGATGCCGCTTTGGCACATTTAATACTTCATTCTCGTAATTTGAAAAGATACAGAACTCTAAAACTATTTCCATACTCGTCTCTTTGTTGCTCCAAATAGCGGACGGTCTGTTGAGCAGAAGACGTCATCCCTTCTTTTTAGGTTACCTTTTCAGTGACAGTTCTGATGCAACATTGTAGTTCACATAAACTACTTAGTAATATAATAATCCATTTTGTAATGTGTTCTTGTGAACAATATGGACATAATTACTTCAAACCAAATTTAGTGCGAAAAGGCCAAAACATAGGAGAACTTGCTCGAATTAGCGAAACTATCAATAAAAAGCCACACTTATGTGATATTAATAATACGTGTCAGCCACTCTGGATAGCCGCTTGGTCTTATTATAATTAACAAAAGCTTGCTCGAGGCTACACCCCTTTGTTGTCCTGTATTTTCTCACATTACTTATTCCTGTGGTGATTTCTTCCAGTTCTATGCGGTCTCAAAGTAGGAAATATTTCGGTGTTTGGCGGATCAAGAACTTGTACAAATGTGTGTGCACTGAAAAACCCAAAATCCTAAGTAAAGTTACAATTATCTGATATGAAAACCATGCTCGAAGACAACACTTCTTTCTACAACTGCTGATGAAGTTGCAGCGTATGATCCTTGTTCAGTTTTTAACTGTGCTAATCTTCTCAGACTCCGGACTCTACAGAGGCTAGGATTTATTGAGGAGATTTCACACTTTCGATATTGAAGGAAACTGGTAACAGGAGATTTGATGCAGCTGACATTATTGTTATTCAATTTGGAAATCAGGTTAACCTAAAAGAACTGGGAAACAAAAGACTGCTTTAGGTTGAAGAGGAGAATGCATATGGTTTGCGCTACTTCATCCAGATAAGGCAAGGCGTAATACAAAGACTGTCAAATCTTTGATTCAGGTGTCCCGTTACTTACGTTTTGGCAACTTGATGAACCTTTTCCTCACGAAACACTGATATAATACTTAATTTTGGCATGCAATTAGTAAACACACTATAGTGAAACATTCTGTCGAAGGAATTTTCATTTACTACACTAGTACGGCATTTATGTAAGAGGAAAGCTCTAAGATTTGATATAATTTTACTTCACTTAAATTTGGGGAGCTGAAAATATGTAGCAACATAAGATATTAATTTTGTGTTCCACAGGTATTTGTAATAATGGCATATCAATACATTAATTTCGTTCTGAGCGATTTTTCCAAAGCGGAACATTTGTACTCACCTTGTTCAAAAACGTGTACCTTCAGTAAGCATGGAAACGTGTGTGTGTACCCATAAAACATTTCTTAAAAACTACACCAAATTTAGTTACATTGCCTTGAAAACTTGGGTTTTATAAGGGTTTTATCAAAGTATCGAAGTTCCCATAAGTCCACTCTTAAGCGAGAAAGTATCTACGCTACATGAATTAGTGATAATGCCTTTCGTGTGGGAATGATGACCCACGGTACGCGAGATGTATGTAATTGACGTGGATTCAGACACATTCGATTCAGTTCTGGATCTGAGCACTACGGGACTTTACATCTGAATTCAGTCCCCTTCGATTCAGTTCCGCCTAAACATAATATTACAGTATATATTAACTGCAAGAAAATGTATGGAGACAGCAATTCTATACGAGAAAATGTTCATCTAGGAGTCCAGTAGACATCAAATGTAGCTGACATGTCTCACATCTACCTCGTATTGATCTAAACACATCAAAACGAGAAACTTTTAGGTATGTACAGCACGAAATACAGGGCGAAGAAAAATTCACGTGATTCCTCACATATTAGCAATACAAAAATATCTCTCTCAAAATTTCGTCCTGCGCATATTTCCGGCAGTAAATGGATGTTAAAGATTTGCAATCTGGCAACACTGTAATCACATGTACGGTAAATACATCTGTCACCAGGTAGTAGGAGTTCTGTGCAGTTGGTGCAGTGGACAGCGTTTAGGATTATTAGGCAGGAGGTTGAGTGTTCGATTGTGCGTCGAGGAGTGTTTGTTTGTATTTGCTAAATGTCGTCTGCGTGATACGGTATATAGTATCTTACTCGTCATACGGCAATTACTGTGGGTCTTCTACAAAAAATTTGCACTTATGTACTACGAATACAGAAATGGAAGTAGAATCGTTTTCACTGGCTAGCTTTTAAGGAAGCCTTTTGCAGGTCGTGGACGCGAATTGTTACAGATCACTGCATCTACTAGGCTCCAAACCTGTTTTCTGTCAACCCTCGCGCAATGGCCCCATCGATTAGTACTATTATTCTCGCCACATTCACGTTCATTAAATTTCGTTAGGGCCTAGGTCTAGCAACGTGCTTTACAAATAATTTCCCAGCACGTACTAAGTAAACGTCGGATACATGTGGATTAAGAAACGGTGTATACTGCGGTATAATACGCCAGAATGAAAAATGAAATTGACAAAAAAAAAATACACTAAGGACACAGTATCGAACCCTTGACCTCCTGCATGCCAACCCAAAATGGTATCAACTGCACGAGCTGCACGTTGCTAGAATGCCAATCTTTAACGTCGATTTACTGCCAGAAATACGTGGAAGACAAAATTTTCTGACAGACATTTCTGAATTGCTAGTACGAGAGGAATCGCGCTGCGAAATCCGAGTGAGGAAAATTTTCTTCACCTTGTGTAAGTGGACACTAGCACAGTTGTGATAGTGTGTACCGTATGAATTTAAATAGCATCTTGGTTGCACAGCATGGGTCATAATGTCTAAAATCGGCCAAACAATTAAATTTCCAACCCAGCAATGTCTGTGGGAATATGTTGGAAGGCTTGCCGCTATTTCAGTTTTCCTTAAGTGTTTGCCGCACCCTTCATCGCCTGCCCACAGGATCAGTACTCTATAGAATAAAAGGTGAGCTTTTCGGCACGATCCCTGGCGCCAAAGATACGAGCACATGTCTTTGCTCCATGATGTGGAAGGTATTTGGGCGGCGTACGAACCCGGAAGTGCCACTACCTGGCGAGACCCCATTCGGCTATTAGCCGATCTTCCCACGATTTCGTTTCGTTCTTACAGAGTCATTTTTCATACTCTACGATTAGAGAGGAACGACGAATTAGCTTTCCACAAAATAAATTTAATTTGTGATCGACAAAGTATACTTTCGTCACACACCGATGTGCTACACCGTGGTCGATCAGTATACTGTGGATTGGCTTGAATACATTTATTTCATGCATAAATATCTGAATGTCCGGAATATTTTCTTTAGATTACCTATCGCTGTACTTCCATACGGCCACTTACTTTATTTCCAAGGCCACGCATATGTCCCCACTGACTGTGACCGTCACGGCGGCGTCGTATCAGTCAAGTCACGAGGTCTTTTTAGAACTACATCTACATGTACATCTGGATGATTACTCTGCAATTCACAATTAAATGTGTGGCAAAGGGTTCATCGAAACACCTTCAAGCTGTTTTCCTACGGTTCCATTCTCTAACAGCGCTCTGGGAAAACGAGCAATTCATTCTTTCTGTGCGGGTCCTAATTTCTCTTGATTTATCACGATGATCATTTCTCCCTAAGCAGGTGGGGGCCAAATGAATATTTTCCCATTCAGAGGAGAAAGCTGGTGACTGTAATTTCATAGAAGATCCTGCCACAACGGAAAACGCCTTTGTTTTAATGATTGCCACCCTAATTCACGCCTCATGTCCCTTGCACTCTCCCCCCCCCCCCACCCACCCACCGCCCGCCATTTCGCGATAGTACAAAACGAGCTGCTCTTCTTTGACCTTTTTCAGTGTCCTCCATTAGTCGCATCTAACGTGGATCTCACACCGCACAGCAGTACTCCAGAAGAGGGCTGGCGAGCGGGGTGTTTGCTTTCACCTACAACATTATTTATGTGATCGTCCCAATTGAAATCATTCGTAATTGTGATCCCTAATCACATAGTTGAATTTACAGCTTTTAGATTTGCGTGATTTAACGTGGAAAAGAAATTTAGCGGATTCCTTCTAGTACTCGAGTGGAAGACCTCACACTTTTCATTATTTAGTGTCAACAGCCACTTTTTGCACCACACAGATATCGTGTGTGAATCATTCTGCAGTTGGTTTTCATCATCTGATAACTTTACAGGACGATAAATGACAGCATCATCTGTAAACAATCTAAGAGGCCTGCTCAGATTTTATCCTGAACAGCGGAGGAGCTATAACACTTCCTTGGGGAACACCAGATATTACTTTTGTTTTATTCGATGACTTTCTGTCAGTTACTACGAACTGCAACCTACCTGACAGGAACTCGCTAATCACTCGCACAACCGAGGCGATACTCCATAGGGTGCAAATTTATTAGAAGGCGATGGTTGAAAGCCTTCTGGAAAACTAATAACACGTAATCAATTTGATAACCCCTGTCGATAGTAGTTATTACTTCGTGAGAGCTAGTTGTGTTTCACAAGAACGGTTTTTCCTGTATCACAATCACACTGTATTCACCGTAAATGTGGGTAAACTCCTGCAACCAGTCAACATATGACGCTCATAGAATGGCGCGCTGTATGTAGCCAATCCCTGACAATGTGACACCCACGGCCGAGAGCAGTACCCTACTCTTAACAGAGTTACTGGTGCTGAAGGGATGTACGCCATGACGGAGCGGTTAGCTGAAGCTGTAGCAATTCATTATCTCTTAGCTCCACCCACTCGCTCCCTACAGAAACGTGGCTCTTCTCCAGTGACTAATAGCACTCAGGGGACTAATAGTTGTAGTACGTTGTTTTTAACACCACCACGCCTCACTACTGCGTCGGCTCGCTCATTTCACTGCATTTCAGCGATACCCGGCAACCACAGGACAGCGCCACCTACTTCCCATGCCATTGTTGTATTTGAGGAACCAGTTGTATAATTGGTTGCTGATTATTTCGCTATATAGGACTACAGTTGCACAACAGGTATAAAATACCAAAGTAGTGTAGGATGGCTGTCTTGTACGATGTGTATCACTTTTCAGTGCAAAATTGCTGAACTGTCTGAAGAGCACTTAAGAAATCATAGTATTTGAAAAAATATGATATCGACGTGTAACCCTTAGTGAACGACTGTTAAGTAGCCTGTAAACCGACAGAAAAAAAATACTGTCTGGTAAAAGCACTCATCAACCATACTGTCCAATTTTCATAAATTGGACAAAGCAGGGATACAGAAATTTCTGAGATACTTATTTTCGAAGAGCGCTTTTTAGTGATAAACAAAGTTTGTTTTTAAGTTACGCTAATAACTCGTGATGTTTCACGAACGGTTCAAGTTACCGAAATCAGTTTTTACAAATGATAATATACAAAAGGGAGGAGTATTTCGTTGTAATGTTAATAGATGTACCCGTCTTTATGTTCCATATGTTAAAGTGACGATATTTTGTTAAGGTGTTACGATGTACCTTACTTACGGAATATGGCAGCGCTAGGAAAGGGTACCACGCCAAAAAAAATTGTTAAGGCTAGACGAACATACCTTAAAATTAATGTCGAAGGATTTTTGTGTATGTGACCATCAAGGTTTAACGCAAACACAGTCTTACTATATTTACAAGAATATAAAAGAGCAAGTAAGATTCTCTGGCTTCTTTAGGAGCTAAGAACATCACATTTAACGTATTTTCCACAATATTTTTCCGAGAAGATTCACTTTAAAGATTAACAGCCATTCCAATACTAAACCTTCATGTAGTTTTTGTAGAGTATAGTTAAGAAACGCCTATACATCCTTTGAAACAGAGGAACGCACGTCATACAGTGGGTCTGTAGAAGAAAACCTTACATCCATTAGTAATAGACGAACGTTTTGTCATTTCGCGTGCGTTCACTTGCCAAACTTTGTTTCATCCTTTTTCTCTCTTCACGAATTATCATCCACGTACAGAGGTACTTATTCGCCGTCCTTACTACAACGTAAGCCTGTTCTCAACATGCAGGTAGGCTACAACACTCAATCAATTACTAGACACTGGCCACCTACCTCTGAATTGAATCACCAAACAGTTTACTGATCTAACAATTTCATGTGCAATCTGAACCATGGTGTGAATTTGCATTTCCAAGGTAAATAAATTGATGCAGAAGTGAAAAAAGCAAGAGAAGAATATTTATTTCATCCGTGAGATGAAATGTGAACTAACTGCACGACTGTTGTAAGAAAGAACTAGCGGCAACAGACCACAGTAGCCACATTTATTTGGCCATAGTCTGGGACCTAAATCTTTAAAGAAACAAGTAAACACCATTCATTACTTTATGTTAAAATATTGTTCACTGCACTCTTTCGCCACAAGTAATTAAAATATCGTTACATGTTTACAAACAAATAAACACTGCAGGATATTTGTGTTACTGGTTACTTAATTTTTTACAGAATATTATTCGCCATTGTAGGGGTGAGAAAAATTGTTGGTGGGGCAGACACGTAAGTAATTTTCTTTAAAACCGAAGCGAATGCGTCGTTTTAGTTACTTAAATATTCAACAGTTACAGCAACGTCCTTTGCAAATAACTGCATTTACCTAAACCGTTACTACTGGTAACATTACCTTGTATTAAAATCCCATCAAAAGGCCACGGGGAGTACCAGAAGTAAGAAAACACTTCAGCTGAATTGGTGTTACGTGACATTTTGTGGAAACGCGAGGCAATATGAACATATACATTACATTAATGTTCAAGGAAGGAAAGAGGAAAGATTGGGATTTAACCTCCTTTCGGCATCGCGGTTATTAAGGACGGATCATAAGCTAGCATTGTTTCAAGGACGGATGTGAAATTGGCTACGCCCATTCAAGGGAACCATCCTGTCCTTTACTGTTCGTTGTAGACCATTACCAAAATTCATATAGGAGGGTAATAATGTCATATATTTGGTGAGCATCTTCCTTTCAGAGACTTCCTGAAACCTTGGAAGTTCCGCCGCCGGGTTACAAGTCGTATTTCAGGCGACGCCACATTGGGAGACGTGGGTATCAGTGGTGATGAGGATAACACAACACCCAAGCCACAAGCGGAGAAAAATCTCCATCCCGACCGGGAATCGAAGCCGGGCCCACTGCATAACGGTCAAATACGTTAACACCTGAGGCCAGTAGAACATTCCAGCCTATCTCACGGTTGCAGAACCTTAGAATTAATTAGAATTATACAAGTAAGAAGAAAATATCAAAACCAGTCTCAGTTTCGTCACGTGATTGATATACATCTACGTATATACTCAGCCAGCCGCCCTACAGTGCATGGCGGAGGGTACATCGTAATAATATTAGAGACCTTATTGTATATTTCACACTCGTATTGAACAAGGGAAAAATGACTGTTAATAAGCTTACTTAAACACTCTACTTCTTCTTATTTTACTGTCATGACCCCTACGAGAGATGCACAATGGTGATGAAATAGTCGTCACACAGTGTTCCTCCTGTATAGGTGATTCTAGTTTAAGTTCCCCGAACATTTCTGTTAACTTCCGTACGTATTACGCGGGCTATTCTTTTTCAAAGTCCGATTAGTGGCGAAATGGTAGCCACGATAAAAAATCATAAATGTTTTTTTTTTTTGCAACTACTTTACTCGCCACTCCGACTTGGACATTTGTCGTAGCGTGTACCAACTTTCCAATCCCCTCGTCTGTACGCTGGGCTGAAGCTCGCTGTCTATGCCAAATGCTGTTCTCGTAGCTAGCAGCTCACGTGAGAAAAGAAACGAAAATCACAGCGAGCCAAGTTCGGGCCGTATGGTGGGTGATCAAACTTCTCATCGCAAACGCCGTGGGAGCGTCTCTGTTACAGCTGCAGTGTGCAGGCGAGCATTGCCATGAGGAAGGACAATGTCTGATGCCACGTTCCTCGTCGCTCTTCGTAAAGGATTTTCTGGGATCACCTGATGCACTCGCTGAACAAGATCGTCATTTTCCTTGTCTTGCCACCTGCAGCATAAACATCTGCACGTCCGGCTTCAAAGTTCATGCATCATTGACGTGTGATAGTTACGTTTCGTGGGGTACATGAAATCAGGCGGAACCACTCAGTATGAAGAAATCGAATGACGGCATGAATCTTACACTTTGCGGGAGACTTTCCGCCCCCGGTAGCTGAGTGGTCAGCGCGACGGTCTGTCAATCCTACGGGCCCGGGTTCGATTCCCGGCTGGGTCGGAGACTTTCTCCGCTCAGGGACTGGGTGTTGTGTTGTCCTCATCATCATCATTTCATCCCCATCGACGCGCCGAAGTGGTGTCAACTCCAAAGACTTGCACCAGGCGAGCGGTCTACCGGATGGAAGGCCCTCGTCACACGCCATTATTATTATGCGGGAGACTCTATTATTCTAGATTATTCTAGGCATCTTTAAGTGCTCTTTGTGCGCTAAGGACCGAAAAGTGCGGTATGGCGCTATCGACTGGCGTCATAGAGCTACTGCGCAACACTTCTATGCAAAGCTTCGTCGGATTTTCACAATGGTTTAGATTTCGCGACCGATCGGACCTTGACAAAAATAGCCTGCCTATATAGATTCTGATGACGTGCTTCTAAATTTGTTCGATGTCTATCGTCATGTCTGAGGATTTCCGATACTGAAACAATTACAACTGCTCTCATTAGCGTCTAGTATAGAATCTCCTATCCAGATATGTTACGGCGTTTCAGAGCCATTCCACAAATCTGCTTCCCTTCGCCTTCCCTTATAGTGATTTTTTAAATACTTCAATTTCATATTGCTACTTTGTATTACCCCAAATACTTACATGAAGAACCGCGCGGGATTAGCCGAGCGGTCTCAGGCGCTGCATTCCTGGACTGTGCGGCTGGTCCCGGCGGAGCTTCGAGTCCTCCCTCGGGCATGGGTGTGTGTGTTTGTCCTTAGGATAATTTAGGTTAAGTAGTGTCTAAGCTCAGGGACTGATGACCTTATCAGTTAAGTCCCATAAGATTTCACACACATTTGAACATTTTTTGCCGACCAGTGTGGCCGAGCGGTTCTAGGCGCTTCAGTCTGGAACCGCGCGACCGCCACGGTCGCAGGTTCGATTCCTGCCTCGGGCATGAGTGTGTGTCATGTCCTTAGGTTAGTTAGGTTTAAGTAGTTCTAAGTTCTAGGGGACTGATGACCTCAGTTGTTAAGTCCCATAGTGCTCAGAACCATTTTAACCATTTTTTGAACCTTTCTTCACTTTCTTGTGATCGTTCGACTATGATACTTTGTTGTACACACATTTATCACCAGTGAACAACCGTAAAGGGCTGCTCATATTTTCTGATAAATATTTTACGTTTAATGAAAATACTGGACATCACTTTATCGTTTACTGGGACACAGCTGATGAAACTTTCCTTTCTGTGGAGCATTTGATATCCAGCGTAAACTACTGGCTCCTGTGACCCAAATGTACCTCGAATCAATCACATAACGGCAAAGACAATTCATGTAATGGAATCGTGGTTAGCTGCCGATGATATAGTAGGGTGTCGAGGGAATTTACCAATTCACCTGGAACCGTTGTTTACAAGATGTCATGTATGGATAAAGCAAGTTCTGATTCATTCGGGTAGTTATGTCAGAAAACGTGCTCATTCTATGAGGGAACATTGTTTCCCTCCACAGACATCATGTCATTTGTGCTTAGTTAGAGGTCAGCAATATTGGTTTGCAATTCTGTGTGTCCGTTCTTTCTCCCTTTTTTATAAACAACAGTGAAATACAGCGTTTCAAAGTCCTATCCGCTGCGGAAGAGTTTCTCGAAAAACATTCTCCGGAACTGGCCTCTGAGGCCGACGTTGACCTTCAGACTGCAGTATACGTAGGGCATCCAAGGTAAACACAGATTTTCATGCAGAGAGAACCTGTTTTTTCTAATACCGAGGGGCGTCCGTATATGACGCCGAAAGGGAAACTGACCAGATAAGGAACACAATAGTGAAAAAGAAAAGAACACGTAAATGGAAGGATATGGACTTACCGCACCACAGAAAAGTTTAAGGTCATTAAAAACCTGTAAGGTAGTGGTTCCCAATCTTTCTGATACCATTGTGTGAAGGCAATAGGATACTGATTAAAATTTCAAGCCTCACCAGTATCACCATCATCATCAACATTAGCGCCTAACTAGACTTTAGAATGCAAACATTTTCTTTGAAGACTGCTTTTTTTTGAAATGAAAGATAAGTGATATTAAATTTCGTAGGTGTATTATTAAATCACGAACTAATGGCGCAATGGTACCTCTTATTTCTAACAACCTTTTTTATGCAATTATTGAGTAATCCTCAGTGCATCGGGGGTTCCACCGGGAATTCCTTCTCAGAAAAAAAATCTGACTACCCACAGTGAGGGTAGACACCAGACACTTGTTCCAAAAATACTTCCTCTGCACTACTCCGTTCCCTAGTGACAGTTGCTTCACCCACGCACTGTACACCCGCCCCCCCTTCCCCAAATTTAAAATAAATGTAGTTGAAATGTGTGCACTACATGGAGGTGACGAAAGTCATGGGGCCCCGCCTAGTATCGTCTCGGATCTACTTTTGCCAGTCGTAATGCAGAAACTTGACGTGGTACGAACTCAACAACAGTTGGAAGCCCCTTGTAGAAACAATGACCTATGCTGCCTCTACAGCCGTCCGTAACCGTGAAAATCTTGCCGGTACGGAATTTTGTGCACGAACGGATCCCGCTTATGACCCACAAATATTTATTAGTTTACTCACACTGAGTACGAGGGGGCGATCTGTATTTAGTTCCTTAGGGGAAGAAAAACGTCTTAGTCAAGATCGCAATGGTTGCGATATGGTTAAGAACTTTTTCTTCTCCTAAGACCATACATACTCGATGGGATTCATGTCTGTCTATCAGGATGGCCATAACATCCGGTGGCATTGTCCAAAGTTTTCTTCAACCCAATCGTGAACAACTGTGGTTCGGTGACATGGAGCTTTGTCATCCATAAAATTCCATGTTTTGGGAACATGACGTACATGAAATGGTCTCCAAGTACCCGAAAATAACCATTTCCAGTCAATGATGGCTTCACTTGGACCACAGGACCCAGTTCATTCCACGTAAACACAGCTCAAATAATTATGAAGCCAGCACCAGCTAGCACAGTGCCTTGTTGACAACATGAGTCCATGCCTACGTGGGGTCTGCAGCACACGCCAAGCCTGCCATCACTAATATCAGCCCTGACCAACTGAAATCGGGACTCATCTGACCAGATCACGGTTTTTCAGTCGTCTAGGCTCCTACCGATATGATCACGAGCCCAAGAGAGTTGCTACAGGCGATGTCGTTCTGTTAGTTAAATTTTGCTCTGAGCACTATGGGACTTAACTTCTCAGGTCATCAGTCCCCTAGAACATAGAACTACTTAAACGTAACTAACCTAAGAACATCACACACATCCATGCCCGAGGCAGGATTCGAACCTGCGAGCGCAGCGGTCGCGCGGTTCCGGACTCAGTTAAGACACTCGCGTCGGTCGTCTGCTGCTGTAGACCATTAACGCCATATTTTGCAACACTGTCATAATGAATACGTTCGCCTTTCGTCAAACAATAATTTCTGTGGTTATTTCACTGATCACTCTACGCAAACACCACTGCTCTCGGTCGTTAAGTGAAGACCGTCGGCTACTGCGTTGTCCGTGGTGAGAAGTAAGGCCATAAATCTGGTACTCACGGCACCCTCTTAACACTGTGACTCTCGGGATACTGAGTTCCCTAACGATTTCCGAAATGGAATGTCCCATAGATCTAGCTCCAACTACCACTCAGCGTTCAAAGTCAGCTACTTCCCGTCGTCCGGAGATAGTCACGTCGGAAACCATTCCACATGAATCACTCGAGTACAAATGACAGCTTCACCAAACCACTGCCTTTTATAGTTTGTGTATGTGGTACTCCCGCCATCTGTATATGTACATATCGCAATCACATGACTTTTGTCACATTAGTGTATAAATGTTGCTCGTAAGTCGCTTGATAGGTTGGACTGCTTACTTTCAGAATTGACAGTTACTGGAAGACTATAAGTTGTTTTGTATCCGACCACTACCGTTAAAAATTAAAGATGTAACCATCACCTGATTGTATCACCAATATAAGGCTAATAATTAGAAAAAAGGAATTATTGGTAACTTACGCAATCTGTAATGCACTCTTATAAATAGTGACTACAGTTAACACGTTTTAAAAATAATTAAGCGTCAGGACTGAAATACAACAGAACCAGTTCTTTTACAGCTTAGAAAATTTCATTTTACCCTTGAAGGAGAGTAATTACCCCCAGGCTGGGAACCACTGTTCTAAGATAAACGCTCAAATGACGAGGTGATGCAGGCAATCACGTGTGCAGACACTCACTGCCTGCCAAAAAGAAGGAAGCGTCCAGAAGTCTTGTGAATGTAGCTTCGTACACATACACTACTTGGTAGTTATGCTAATGACTGGAGTAGCAATTTTCTGTGACCAGTAAAATGGACAACAGATTGAACCTGTGTTTTTGGTGTTTAGTATTGTTAGCAGACTTCGTAGGAAGGGCGTGAACAACGTCGGATTTTGTGAGACCACTTCGAAGGTTACCGAGATGCCGAGTAGTCGTGTAAGACAGCAGTATCAGGAACTGACATGGTTTAAATTGGGCCTTATTGTGGGTCTCCGTTTAGCTGATCGAATTGTGCAATATTGACACCTGTAAGGCATTCGAATGTAGCCTGGTGTTGAACTGCATGGGAGCATGATGACAGAGTTACTGATCATCAAAGTTCCGGTCGCAGTACCGTGCACCAAGCACATCGTAGCCCCTTCACATCTGCGGGTGCCATCTGATCAATGTGATGGAGCCCCTGCATCATTTTGTGTAATCCTGCACCATTGCTCCAGATTAGCAGCAGCCAGACTATGGAATTACAGACCCATGTACAAGCTGCCAATAAAACCACAAAACTGCGTTTGCAGTGGCGCCGTGAGCGGGAAACATGAACTTCTAATGGATGACATTGCAGTCCGTTCAGTGACGAGTCCAGAATCTGCACAATCCTCGAAGACCGTCGTCGGTCAGTGTGTGAGCGACAGGGGGAGAGGCGCCATTTTCCATTGCTTTGGAGAGGCACAACATTGTCGCTCCTAGCGTTATGCAATGAGGAGCCACCTGTTGTTATTTCAGGTCAAGAGTGGTAGTCACTGAAAGATCCCTGACATCACTTCGGTACATCATAGACACTCTGTGCTCACACGATTCTCATTCGAGAGCATTTTGGTGTCTTTTGTCAAGAGGGCAATGCTTGTCCACTCGTGGCACCTGTCTCCGCAAACTGTCAGTGTGTTATGGAGGCACTCTTGTGACCAACAAAATCTCCAGAATTGTCTCTGATAGAACATGATCGTGACCAGCTCAGACGTCAAGGACTAGTCACATTTGTAGGTCAGCTTGCCCGCGAGAGGACAGAAGAGCTCAATGACGCCCTTCCCATGTGAATCAATGAATACAGCTAGGCCAGAGAGAGTGCAACGTCATAGCAATAAGAGGGCTCGTACACTGAAGACCCAAAGTAACTGGTGCACCTGCCTAGTATCCTGTAGCGCCCCGCCAGCACGCAGAAGTGCCGCAGCACGACGTGGCATGGACTCGACTAATATATGAAGTAGTGCTCGAGGCAACTGGCACCATCAATCCTGCAGGGATGTCCATAAATCCGTAAGAGTACGAAGGGGTCGAGATCTCTTCTGAACCGCACGTGGCAAGGCATCCCACACACGCTCAATAATGTTCATGTTTGGGGAGTTTGGTGGGCAGCGGAAGTATTTAAACTCAGAAGAGAGTTATTGGAGCCACTATATAGCAATTTTTGGACGTATGGTGTGTCGCCTTGTCCTGCTTTAATTGCCAAGTCCGTCTGAATGCACAATGGACGTAAATGGCTGCAGGTAATCAGACAGGTTGCTTACGTACGTGTCAACTATCAGAGACTTATCTAGACGTGTCAGGGATGCCATACCACTCCAGCTGCACACGCCCCACGCCATTTCAGAGCCTCTAGCACTTTGAACAGTCCGCTGCTCACATCCAGGGTCCATGGATTTATAATTTTATTTCCATACCCGTACACGTCCACCCGCTCGATAGGATTTGAATAGAGACTCGTCCGATCAGGCAACATGTTTAGAGTCATCAACAGTCCAATGTCGGTGTTGACTTGCCCAGACGAGGCGTAAAGCTTTGTTTCGTGCAGTCATCAAGGGAACACGAGTGGGCCTTCGGCTCCGAAAGCGCATATCGATGATGTATCGTTGACTGGTTTGCACGCTGACACTTGTTGATGGACCAGCATTGAAATCTGAAGCAATTTACGGAAAAGGATTGCACTTCTGTCACGTTGAACGATTCTCTTTAGTCGTCACTGGTCCTGTCCTTGCAGGATCTTTCTCCGGCAGCAGCGATGTTGGAGATTTGATGTTTCACCGGATTCCTGATGTGCATAGTGCGCCCGTGAAACGGTCATACGGGAAGAACCCCACTTCATCGCTACCACGGGGATGATGTGTCTCATCGCTCGTATGCCGACATATAATACAACTCACTTTGACTGCTCAAGACACCTTGCTGTCAGTACCCGTCAAATTACGTCTCCCGATGACGTTGTTATATTCCGCAGCTTTATCTGATTATTCATCATCTGTTGTTTCAGTTGTGGACTTTTTTTATCTGTGCAGAGCATTTTTACATCTACGTGTACATACATACACCGCAACTGTACCACCACTATTAGTCCTTTCCTTTCCTTTTCCACTCGCAAATTGAGTGGAAAGAGAATAGCCTGAGTAAACATAGCGCTAGTGCACCGTTTGAAAAAATAATTGTAATTTTGTGATTATCGTCCACTAGTGACTTGATTCTGTGTTGACGTCATCCAGTAAGGTAATGCCAACAATACTCTACGAGATGAAGAATAATTATTATCGGTACTTTGGATGAAGTGCAGTTGTTTTGAATGAAAACAACAGTCTCATGACTGTACTCGTAGATAAAGGCGGTGTTCGAAGTGTCACCCTTGTATACAGATATATGCCTGTACGCTATCGCACAATGAGTTTCAGATCCTTTGAAAAACGCCTGGATCATTTCGAAATACTTCACGTGCACCGACAAGTCTCTGTTCCAATAGTTCAATCGTGTTAACCGGAATGGCATTACTAAATCGTGTAATGGTATTATATCCCGTAATGGCCTTGACATTTTGTCATAAAATTTCACCTGAATGAAACGTTAGGATATTCAATAAAAATTATTGCAACTGAAGCAAAATGCCTTTGGGCCACAGTTATTCAAATAAATTTACAAACTATGTTTATACATTAGTAAAGGAATTAATACACTAAGGTGGAAAGAGTCATGGGATACCTTCGAATATCGTGTCGGACGTCCTTTAGCCCAGCGTGGTGCACAAGCTCAAGGGGACATTAACTCAACAAGTCGTTGGAAATCCCCTGCAGAAATATTGGGCCATGCTACCTCTACTGTCATCCATATTTGCAAAAGTGTTACCGTTAGAGGATTTTCTGCAAGAACTACCTGTAGATCATATCCCATAAATGTTCGATAAAGTCCATTTCGGGCGATCTGGGTGGGTAGGTCATTCGCTTGAATTGTCCAGAATGTCCTTCAAAGCAATCGCGAACGGCTGTGGCTCGGTGACATGGCGCATTGTCATCGGTAAAAATTCCATCTTTGTTTGGGAACATAAAGTCCATGAATGGCTTGCAAATGGTCTCCAAGGAGCGGAACATAGACATTGCTAGTCAATGATGGGCTCAGTTGGACTAAAGGACGCAGTCTATGCCACGTAAACAGCCCACAACATTATGGAGCCACAGCCAGCCTGCACAGTGCCTGGTTGACAGCCTGGGTCCATTCTCCGTGGGGTCTCCGCCCACTCTCCAACCCTACAATCAACTCTTACTACATGAAATCAGAATTCATGTGACCAGGCTACACTTTTCCAGTGGTCTAGGATCCAACCGATATGGCCACGAGCGCAGGAGAGACGCTGCAGCCATTGTCGTGCTTTTAGCAAAGGCACTCGCTTCAGTCATCTGCTGCCAGAGGCCGTTAACGCCTAATTTCACTACACTGTCGTAACGGATACGTTCCTCCTACGTCCCACTCGTACGCCTAATTCTTACTACCATTCTGCGTTCAGAGTCGTGATTCCCGTCGTGCTTCCACAATCACGTGGGAAACATTTTCACAGAACTCACCCGAGCATAAGCTACAGCTCCGCCAATGTACTACCATTTTACGCCTTCTGTACGGGATGCAATCGCCATCTGTATGCGTGTGTATCGCTATCCCATGACTTTTATCACCGCAGTTTAATTTTTCCATGATCAATTAGAAAATTCTCGTAGTCGGTGTCCGGTTGCATCGTGATCCTATGAGAGAAACTCTACTGGCAGACGGACATAGATGAGAGAGGCGGAGAGAGCTACATTGCATTAAATGAATTTTATCCATAGTGGATGCTGTTGAACTCGGTGACTGTCTTTTATAGGGTGTAGAAGAATTTCCGCTACCAGTCACAATAAAAGATTATTTATCCCATTAAGTTTCGCGTGTGCAGCCGCAAGAATTCCCCTTCTTCTTCTAATATTTCGGCTTTATAAGATTCAGCCATCTTCAGAGTGAGCCGCGAGACTACCACTCCAGTGCTCGCTTCGTCCCTCTATAGTCGGGTACCGAGCAACTGCGCATGCGGCCACAGACGCAAATACGCCTCAGACGTTGGTGGGCGGTAGAGACGTGCACAATGCGCGAGTTACATCTATGACCTCGCAGTCGATTTGTGTTGGCATGTCGATATGTCGATGTATCATTGTGAGCTGCACTGTGACGACGTCTTTGTGAGTTTATTACCCCAAGTGCCGGATTCCATGATTTATCAAGGCTGAAACCACTATCTCTATTAATTAAATTCGTCGTCAAGTGAATCTCAATTGCCTCCTTCACTATCGAGTTCCAATAAGATGATGATACTGTGACTAGTGTCAATTTTCGACTCTTTCGACTCAGAAAGAAGTTGAATATGTAGAAACAATATTTTTGGATCATTTGCCAAATAAGACCAGAAGTCTGATATGTACAAACTAAGTTTTAAATCTAACCTATAATTATTTGTCTAGGACCAATCCTTGAGACTGTGTAGATAATATAACATTGTAAGAGAAAAAGAAATTTTATGGAACTTATGGCCTTACATGCAACTGGTTTGAATCATTATTAGCAAACAAAATGCAAACAATTGTGCTGAATAATTCTGACAATATTGGAAGAATAGAAAATTTTAATGTCTGGTAAAAAATGGTATAAGTGACTCCCTCAGGGTTCAGTCTTGGGCCCACTCTATTCCTTGCATATGTGAATGACTTTTGACTTAACATTCAATAAGCGGAGTTGGTACATTAAGCAGATGATGACAGTGTCGTAGTACATCAAAATTAAGGAGGCAGCCACAGGGGATATTTTTAGTTAAGTTTGTTCAACGAATTGTTAAGTGGATCTCTCAAACAGATCTCTAAACATATATTGAAAAAAAGCACTGTATTCAGTTATGTACAACAAACAGTGAAACACCAAGAACTGATGTATCACATTAACAGGAGTCAATAAATAGTGTGTAGATATTGGTGTAGATATTGATGAAAACTTGAACTTGAAGAAGCTTATTACGAAATTTCTCCAATAATTAAGTTCAGCTCCTTTTGCACTCCTTCTAAATGCTAGCCTTGGAAATAAATGAATTATAATCATGACATATTTTGCATATTTTCACTTAATAATGTCTTACAGAATAATGTTCACAGGTAATTCACCACTTATAACGAAAGTATTGACTGCACAAAAGCCAGCAGTAAGAATATTGTGTGTTCACCCATAGATATCATGTAGGTACCTGTTCATACTTACACATTCCATCACGAAATTCATCTTAAATAATCACAGCTGGAGACGAACAATGATGTCCACACTTACAACATTAGAACCCGTTAATAAAGCTGTCAGTGACTGAGAAAGGAGTTGAATATGGAGTGACAAAAGTGTTTGACCATTTGTCAAATACAATAAATTGCCTGACAGGTAGTAGAGTATGTTTCAAATCAAATGGTTCAAATGGCTCTGAGCACTATGGGACTTAACATCTATGGTCATCAGTCCCCTAGAACTTAGAACTACTTAAACCTAACTAACCTAAGGACATCAGACAACATCCAGCCATCACGAGGCAGAGAAAATCCCTGACCCCGCCGGGAATCGAACCCGGGAACCCGGGCGTGGGAAGCGAGAACGCTACCGCACGACCACGAGATGTGGGCATTTCAAATCCAATCTACAATTATTTCTCCTGGGCAGTTCGTTCTATTCCATGGACGAATTTCTATTTGAAAGCTGGTAGCCTGTATATAGAAGAAAAACTTTTTGTTAAGTGTAATTGAATGAATAAGACTAAAAAATAATGAGTTTGTTAAGGTTAACAGTAATTATGCATACATATCCTGCAAACTGTCTCGATCCACGTCTCTTCGATAAAAGAATCGTTCAACCGGTTTATGGAACACGTAACTAACCAAATAACTAACTGAATGAGACTCTTAGCTCGAATCTACATCGACTGATTTTGTTGTGTTTTAAACTTCCTCGACACTCAAAGAATCTCTCCTTCAATAGTAATTGCATATTATCGGTTCTGATGCACGACATTTCTTGGAGATGAAGTCACAGCAAGATAAGCAACCTGACTGTATGGTGTTTATTTGCTAGTAGCACCTGATTGGATTCGCAGTGACTACCTCAAATTCTCCTGAGGTGTCAAGTTGTTGAAGAAAGTTTAGTATGCCTTGTGAGGCTAACTGGAAAGCTGCTGGAATATAAAACATCGAAATTGTTGCCCAAGTCGCAGAAGTAGCGTTACGTTGGAAATTTTGGACCTGGCTGGGCAACACACGACTTTCATGTTTAGCAGCAAAGCATCACACGTGAGTTTTTAAGCTACCGAGAGAGATGTTTGGGACGTATAATGTCTATGGATTATATTCTTTACTATTTTCCAGATCAGTACTATAATATTTATTAGGTCTAAATGAAATGAGAGCGGTAAGAGGAGAATTATTTTGTAGTATAATAATATCAGTGGAATAAAGTGGAGAATGCTGGTACTCCTTCATTAATGCCAAAAGTACGGCTGTCCTTTACGTATCTTTAGTTTCTTCCTGACCATTTACGCATGATATTCACCAGTTCTCCTTTTCTAGTCATAGAGAGGAAGTAAACACGAAACGAAACTCTCCATTCACATAAATGAAACCTTTCCTGTCATTGTATGATAATAGTCTTGGCACAGTCACGTATTCCCATTGTAATGTGTATGAATTCACATTTCGCGTAAATTAAACACTGGTTACTCCAATCCGAATGCTTCATTTCTTCGTAAAAAGTGTTATGAAGAATATTCTTTTAGGAATTATAACTTCTCCTGCGCACACGACGTCAGGCTCACTTCTTAAATTCCATATAGGGATCTGTTTTTCTCAGTTTCTGTGCTAACGTGGAAGTCCAGTTCGGTGCGAGAACAGCTGTGAAGTTTTTGCATGAGTGATATTTCCTTCTACATTTTATAATATAACAGAAATACGTCGACAGCATCGGTGAAATAATTATTGTCGATTTTTGATTCCTGTGCTATGTACACTCTAAGACAAAAAGTACGACGGACCACGAAAGAATTATCCGAATGTAGCTGTGGTGTGCGTACTGTAAGACCTTCGGTACACACACCATCAGATTATTTGACTTGTCGCTCTAACGAAGTAACGAAGTAGACGAGTGTCAGCAATATGTCTCATGGTCTTATCGTGGCGTGTTTATCTTCTGCCGTTAGGTCATACGATAGAAATGCCACTTGCACGCTTAGAGTAGCAGATTGACAGTGACCAACTTTAAACAGAACTTGATTATTTTTCACACACATTTATTAAAATAATAAAAAGCATAGACATTACGTAACTTGATTCTGGATGCTGTTACAATTGACAATCTGAAGTTCCTTTGGTCTTGGTACATTAATCTTATTCTCACATACCTCTGATACTTGACAAAATATCTATACATTTATCTTCATGGCTATGTCCAGGAATATGATAACCTTCTTAAGTGCAGACTGAAACTTGATTATAGGCTGGTACAGACTAATGTAGACTGGTGCAGAATGCTGCAGACAAATGCAGACTAATGCAGACTGACTAATCGGAGGTCTATACACTTGTTATAATACCTCGCGCGTTCAGGTATCACTGCGCGAGTGTGATCCGCGAGGAGAAAAGGTTCCACGTTAGCAGCAATCTCATTGGCTGCGTTACATATTAATACGCGGATCGGCGGAAGCAGAATATGGTCCGTCTCTAAGACAGCGCCATCTCGTAGTGCGGAGACAGACGAGTGCTGCGCCTGCGCTGTTGTGCTTAGCGGGGCGCGCTCTAGTGGGAAAGTTGTGTACGTGCTGACTACGCAGAACTATGTACACAACAGTAACAGAAATCGATATATGCGATACATGTGATGTACAAATACAAAACAACTAATGATTAGCATTTCAGAAAAATTGGATGATTTATACAATATAAAGGGCTTCACAAATTGATCAAGTCGCTAACGAGTTGATCCGCCTATGGGCCTTTTGCATAAAGTTATTCGGTTTGGCATTGATTGATGGAGTTGTTTGATATCCTCCTCATGGATATCGTGCCAAAATCTGTCCAACTGGCGCGTTAGATCGCCAAAATCCCAGACTGGCTGGAGAGCCGTGTCCATAAATCCTCAAGCGTTCTCAATAGGAGAGAGATTCAGTGACTTTACCGGCCAAGGTACTGTCTGAAAAGCGCGGGGACAAGCGGAAGAAACTCTCGCCGTGTGCTCGCGCGCTTTGTCTTTGTGAAGTGTAATCCGAGGATGGCTTGCCACGAATGGCAAAAAAAAAAAAAAAAAAATAAAAAATAAAAAAATAATAATAATAATAACAGGGCGTCGAATGTTGCCGACCTACCGCTGTGTGTAAGGGTGTAGCGGACGACGTCCAAAGGAGTCCTGAAATGGCATCCCAGATCATCACTCCTGGCTGTCGGGCAGTACGGCGGGTGACAGTCAAGTTAGTATCCCACTGCTATCCAGGGCGTCTCCACACACGTCTACGCTGGTCAACGCCTCTCAGTACGGAGCAGGACTTATCACTGTAGGCAGTTCTAGTATAATTAATGAGATAGCAGGTAGGAAACGTGTTGCCCCATCTGGCATGGAAACAATGGCTTCCACCAAATAGGGGTTTTCCAAAGCAGGAATTACAACCTGTACGAGGGGTCCTATAGGCTCTCTGGATATATACTCTTCAAAGAAATTGGGACCGAAATAACGTTGAATGCGCCTCCACACCACACAGTCACATGTGGCGATTGCAATGATTCTTCGTGCACAAGACGCGGTTTAACAGCACAACAAATTCGGCAGATCCGTGTACTGACTGCACCCCGTAGTGCAAAATAGGCCAGCCACATGCCATCAACTTCGGTGCTTTACAGAAACCGAAGAGCAAATTCCAAATGTTCCTGCGGATCGTAAGTGTTCAGCTAGTGCACCATCTGGATCTTGTGGGAGTACCGGTGCAATTTTGACCGCAAAACTGTTGACCACGGGATGGACAATTCTCGGGACACTGCACGAGCACTAGCACTAACTGGAAGACGTGCTGCCTCGTCATGTACTTCCACCGGGATAGGGAGCTTTCCTCCTGCATGTGCCACACTATTCTCACCCGCGGTTTCGAGTTTCATTACCACCTTCATTAAACCACATAATGACATCGGGTCTCTACTCACTCTTTTCAGTCAGTGATACTCTCTAAATGCTACACTGTAATTTCTTCTTTACACATAAAACAATTTCATTTACAGCGCATGGTCTCCATTTTCAATATCCGCACTGTTGACTGACGTTAGTGCTTGTCAGAGGTCAACGTGGGTATCATATCGTCATACAAACAGTGTACATCGGCAGATTTGCACCGTGTGGCCAAATTTGTAACTAGTTTGTTTCCCAGCGTAAATAGGTTCCCCGTTAACGCATTAGCGTATCTATACATCTTAGCTGTCATACGATAATTACAGCCAATTCTAGAGCACGGTGAGTAGCTGCACTTTGATTACAACAACACGGTATGAATTGCAGAGTAACCGTGTAGATTTGGATCGCAAATAAAGCCATACATTATGAGCTGAGAAGTACTCCGACGTGGGCAATGTTATCCGTGTGCGGACCGCGCGGAATGAGTCGTCTCGCGGAAGCAGACCGAAGCGAGACAAATGCCAGCCGGTGGGCAGCAATTTGCGTGGGCGGCCGACCGCCTGTGTCAGGAAGCAAGCGAGCGAGAGAGCGGGCCCGGGTCTAACGTATGGCTCCGGCGCTGATTGCAATTAAAAGAACCGCCCGACCGCCCCTCCTTTGCAGACGGTGACCAGCCAGGGAAATACGTGGCCGCAAAAAGGCATTAATCACAGTGGCCGTAACCGCCCTTCTGCGTCTCCTCTGCTGCCAGCCTTCTCTGTGCCCGAATCTCGCGATCGTGGAATCTGTATTTTTCAACTGTTTCGAGAGCAAACATTTAATTTGCTAAAGCGTTTTTGGTTACTTGCAACAATTATGTGGACGAATAGACCAGTTTTTCTCTTTCTCGCTGTTTAACATAATAACTAAACAGCTCATTAACCTGGAATTGCTCAAGTGTTCATTTTGCCAATTTTCTAATAGATGCGTGACAACTTCACGCATGATGCGGCAACTTTTTCACGCAGGTCAGTGTTTATGACGTCGTATCTCCTGATATGTGTGGTACCTTGATATACTTTCGTGGATGCATTTAGCGTCATTTGAGGATAGTGCAGCCGAGATTTATTTCGAATACAGGTAGCGGCGTAGATGTAATACACTGTTCAAAAAAAGTTTTTCATCTCCCCGGTTCCCAGAACTCCTGAAGACAGACGTTGACTGTGGATATTGTATCACAGACACAGTCCCTTTGACTGTTCAGAGAAATCACCAAACCCTCCCAAAGATGTAAACAACCATGCCTATTAGACGGAGGGGGTTTTACAGCCGATCAGTTCCGGTCATTCCATCAGGAAGGAGGTCCACGGCTAGTGTTGTCTGTAATTCAACTATGCCTAGACGGTCAATACCGCGGTTCGACCGCGTCCGTATTGTTACTTTTTGCCAGGAAGGGCTTTCCACAAGGGAAGTGTCCAGGTGTCTCGGAGTGAACCAAAACGATGTTGTTTGGGCATGGAGCAGATACTGAGAGAGAGGAACTGTCGATGACATGCCTCGCTCAGGCCGCCCAAGGTCTACTACTGTAGTGGATGACCGCTACCTACTGATTATGGCTCGGAGGAACCCTGACAGTAACGCCAACATGTTGAATAATGCTTTTCGTGCACCCACAGGACGTCGTGATATGACACACACTGTGCGCAATAGACTGCATGATGAACAACTTCACTTCTGACTCCATGGCGAGGTCCATCTTTGCAACCATGACACCATGCAGCTTGGTACAGATGGGCCCAACAACATGCCGAATGGACCGCCCACGATTGGCATCACGTTCTCTTCGCCGATGAGTGTTGCATATACCTTCTACCAGACAATCGTCGGAGACGTGTTTGGAGGGAACCCGGTCAGGCGGAACACCTTGGACACACTGTCCAGCGAGTGCAGCAAGGTGGAGGTTCCCTGCTGTTTTGGGGTGGCATTATGAGGGGCCGACGTACGCCACTCGTAGTCATGGAAGGTGCCGTAACGGCTGTACGACACGTGAATGCCATCCTCAGACCGATAGTGCAACCATATCGGCATTCGTATTCATGCACGATAATTTGCGGTCCCATCGTGCACATCTTGTGAATGACTTTCTTCAGGATAACGTCATCGCTCGACTAGAGTGACCAGCTTGTTCTCCAGACATGAACCCCATCGTACATGCCTGGGATAGATTGAAAAGCACTGTTTATGTACGACGTGATCCATCAACCACTCGGGGGGATCTACGCCGAATCGCCGTTGAGGAGTGTGACAGTCTGGACCAACAGTGCCTTGATGAACTTGTGGATAGTATGCCACGACGAATATAGGCATGCATCAATGCAAGAAGACGTGCAACCAGATATTAGAGGAACCGTTGTGTACAGCAGTCTGGACCAGCATATCTGAAGGTTTCGCTGTATGTTGGTACAACATGCAATGTTCCCTCACTCTATTTGCGAGTGGAAAAGGAGAGGATATGCCTAATGGTGGTGGCACAGTGTGCCCTCCGCCACAAACCGTACGTTCGCTTTCGGAGTATGTATGTTCATGCAGATGTAGAAAAGCTCTGAATTGATAACAAAAATCCACAACTGAAACAACCGATAGCAAATAATGAGACAAAGCTGTGGAATATAGCAACATCACTGGAAGACGTAATTTCACGGGTACTGCCAGCGAAGTGTCTTGAGCACTCAAAGTGAGTTGTATTATACTATTTTTCTATTCTTGTTGTAAGCAGACACTTCAGTCAGTGGCTCGTATAGATGTGTGACATGTGACAGTGTTCCACTTGTAAGAGTACAGGAATGTACGCTGCTACTGCCTCGTTTATGTGCTTCTCAGATGTAAACAAGACGTTGCTACCACCCCAGTCAGGTAAACAATTCGCCTTGTTGAGCAATACAAGGAGAGAAAAGAAAACAAGCCAAAGGAAACGAATAAAAGAAAACAGATTAATAAGGGAAAGACAAGAGTGGAACAAGCAATTATGAAAGACGATGAAACGGTGTTAGGTGGGACATTTAGAGTGGAGAACAAATGAAAGATAACAAAAGAACGTGCTCTTATACATTCCAAACAATAAGAAAACAAAGGTGACGAAATAAAGGAAAGTGGGAAGAAAATAATTTCACGGTTCTGTCTGTGGCCTGTTCAGACTTTTTTACACAGTGATTATCACACTGTTCGATATTAATTAATGAGATGTGTCACCACACGGAATTACTGCTAACACAAGATGCAGTTATCACCACGTCTATTACACACTATTGCATTTCACATCTTCGGTTAGGTTTGTTGCTTAATAGTGAGCCAGCGTTTACCCCCACTGCTGGTGTGTTTACTTTTTAGTCAAATGGTTCAAATGGCTGTGAGCACTATTGGACATAACAGCTGAGGTAATCAGTCCCCTAGAACTCAGAACTACTTAAACCTAACTAACCTAAGGACATCACACACATCCATGCCCGAGGCAGGATTCGAACCTGCGACCGTAGTAGTTGCGCCGTTTCGGACTGAAGCGCCTAGCCACCGCAGCCGGCAACTTTTAAATAAAGCCAATCTCTATCTCCGAAGATAGATTACGGAAAGGTAAACCTACGGTTCTGGCATTTGTAGACTTAGAGAAAGCTTTTGAAAATGTTGACTGGAACACTCTCTTTCAAATTCTAAAGGTGGCAGGGGTCAAATACAAGGAGCGAAAGGCTATTTAAAATTTGTACCGAAAGCAGATGGCGGTTATAAGAGTCGAGGGGCAAGAAAGGGAAGCAGTGGCTGGGAAGGGAGTGAGACAAGGTTGTAGCCTATCCCCGATGTTATTCAATCTCTATGTTGAGCAAGCGGTAAAGGAAATAAAAGAAAAATTTGGAGTAGGAATTAAAGTCCATGGAGCATAAATAAAAACTTTGAGGTTTGCCGATGACATTGTAATTCTGTCACAGATTGGAAAGGACCAGGAAGAGCAGTTGAACGGAATGGACAGACTCTTGAAGGGAGGATGTAGGGTGAACATCAACAAAAGCAAAACGAGTATAATGGAATGTAGTCGATTTAAATCAGATAATGCTGGGGGAATTAGGTTAGGAAATGAGACACTTAAAGTAGTAGATGAGTTTTGCTATTTGGGCAGCAAAATAACCGATGGTGGTCGAAGTAGAGAGGATATAAAATGTAGACTGGCAATGGCAAGGAAAGAGTTTCTGAAGAAGAGAGGTTTGTTAACATTGAGTATAGATTAAAGTGTCAGGAAGTCTTTTTTGAAAGTATTTGTATGGAGTGTAGCCATGTATGGAAGTTAAACATGGACAATAAATCGTTAAGACTCCTAGAGAATTGAAGCGTTCGAAATGTGATGCTACAGAAGAATGCTGAAATTAGATGGGTAGATCACATAACTAATGGGGATGTACGGAATAAAACTGGGGAGAAGAGGAATTTGTTTCACAACTTGACTAGAAGAAGGGATTGGTTGGTAGGACATGTTCTGAGTCATCAAGGGATCACCAATTGATTACTGGAGGGCAGCGTGAAGGGTGAAAGTCGTAGATGGAGACCAAGCAGATTCAGAAGGATGTAGGTTGCAGCAGGTACTTGGAGATGAAGAAGCTTGCACAGGATAGAGTAGCATGGAGAGCTGCATCAAATCAGTCTCTGGACTGAAGACCACAACAACAACAAGTCAACCTCATGATTTCACGAGCACCACTTCTGTTTCCACCGACGTCCCACATCATCCTCTCCTCTGCTGTCAGTCCTACGTTACACGACTTGACTACCAAGAGAAAGTTGTCCGATTGACTGTTGAATACTGACTTTGTTGCTAAAAGTATTCAAAAGCCAAGATCGCATAACTATTTCTTTATTTTAGACCACCGGTTTCGACAGCCTTTGCTATCATCTTCAGGCCTACAACAAAGTGCATACATGGAATATGTTTCATAGCATGCACTAAGACGTAATATTTGAGGTGAAAGTGTTAGTTTGAGATTCAAGAAAACCAAACTGGGATTGTGCATTTAAATATCTTAAAAAATCTCTTTGTTATCCAGCGTGTTCATTTTAAGTTCTACCTCATACGAAGTTGTCATGTGGACAATCTTCAAGGTTTGTCATAGCTAAAATATTTAAAAACATACAGCAGCTTGTGCAAATAGCCATATCCAGATATACGCCGCTCATAATCCGTTTAAGCTGGATTTTCAATGTTTAAAGTATGCTTAACTTATGCAAACAGAAGCGCTACTCTGTACTGTCTTTTTGTGAGGTAACTATCATTTGTGAGCGGTAGGGACATGGCCATTTGCATAAGCTCCTTTATGTTTCCAAATATTTCAGTTATGACAAACCTTGTATAGTGTAGTGATTTTTATCGTTATATAGAAGTTTTCTTGAGGTCCAACGAGTTGAACATGCTGGATAATCAGAACATTTTAGGGCATGTAAATATACAGTTCCACTTCCGTTTTTTGTTATGCCAAATTAAAACTTTTAGCTCAAATATTACGTCGTAACTCGTGTTACGTGCGATGTTCCACACATATACACTTTTTTAGAGATATGAAGACAATTGAAACCGGTTATTTTAAATGAAGGAATAGTTACGCGATCTTGGCTTTAGAATGTATTTAAAAACTAAAACAGATCGCTCCTTCGGTCTTCTCAGAATGAGAAAATTCATCTGAATTCGTTCCTGTACTTGCAATCGATGATCACAAAAAATTTTCGTCCGATTATTTCACTCCACAACGACCATCAGACCATCATCAAATCTGATCGAACAATCCACGGCCGAACTGCCAATTCATAATGTCCAATGGGTACAATATTTCTGTGATCAGATACGTCGCTGAGAGTCTTCTTAATCAAACTTAGTGCTACTTCCCAAGGCTTGCTAAGATGATAGCCGCAATATCGGTTGATGAGATTGTCCATGGTGCGAATTTCTATGGTCTCTCTAACGACGCTGTCCCAGTATTTGAAAGTCTGTGCCAAGATGCTTCTGCAGCAGCAATTCTAGCAGCAGCTGGCACCACAGTGACACAAATAACTGTTACAAATCGGCTGCTTCAACGACAGCTTCGATCCAGACACCCTGTAGTGTGGACATCACTGATCTCAAACCATTGCTGTCTTCGGTTTTAGTAGTGTCAAACGAGTGCCCATTGGAGGGCGTGGTGGAGGTCTGTCGTGTTTGCTGATGAAAGCCGGTTCTGCCTCGGTGCCAATGATGGCCGTGTGTTGGTTATAACGATGATGCGTGAGCGCCTGCAATCAACCCGTGTGCTTGCTGGACACACTGAACCTATACCTGCAGTTAAGGCCTGGCGATTTAGTGTGAGAGCTTGAGCATTCAAGTCGTTACCCCACGAACCTCGACTGAAATTTTGTATTTCAGTCTGACGATAAGACATGTTGCGCTTCAATTCGTGAACAGCATCCCATTAGGTGTTTTCCAACAGGATAATACTCAGCCACTCACCGCTGTTGGCACCAAACGTGCTCTACGGAGTGTCGACACGTTTGCTTTGCCGTACTCGATCACCGAACCTGTCTCCAATCGAGTGCATATGGGACAAAGTCAGACGAAAACTCCTGCGTTATCTACAGACAGCGCTAATCGTCCCTTTACTGACGGATCAAGTGCAACAGGCATGGAACTCCAGCCTACAAACTATTGTCTGGCACCTGTACAACACAGTGCATGCACGTTTCACCTCATCTACATCTACGTGATTACTCTGCTATTCAGAATAAACTGCCTGGCAGAGGATTCAATGAACCACCTTCAAGATGTCTCTCTACCGGTGCGTAGGAAAAACGAGCACCTAAATTTTTCTGTGCGAGCCCTGATTTCTCTTCTTTTACCGTGATAATCGTTTCTCCCTATGTAGGTGGGTGCCAACAGAACGTTTTCGCTATCGGAGGAGAAAACTGGTGATGGAAATTTTATGAGAAGATCCCGTCGCAACGAAAAACGCCTTTGTTTTAATGATTGCCACTCCAATCGACGTATCATGCCTGTGGCTCTATCTCCACTATTTCGCGATAGTACAAAACGAGCCACCCTTCATTTTTCGATGATATCTGTCAGTTCCACCTGATACGGACCCCACACCGCACAGCAATACTCCGGAATATGGCGGACAAGCGTGGTGCAAGCAGTTTCTTTAGTAGACCTGTTGCACCTTCTAAGTGTTCTGCCGATGAATCGCACCCTTTGGTTTGCTATATCCACAACATTATCTATCTGATCGTTAAAATACACGTCATTCGTAATTGAAATCCTTACGTATTTAACTGAGTTTACTGCCTTAAGATTCGAATAACTTATCGGGTAATCGAAATTTAGCGGATATCTTTTAGTACTCAAGTGATTAACTTCACACTTTTCTTTATTCAGTGTCAATTGCCACTTTTCACATCATATGGATATCTTATCTAAACCATTTTTCAATTCTTTTTGGTCATCTGATGATTTTACAAGACGGTAAATGACAGCATCACCTGCAAACAAACAAATAGGGCTACTCAGATTGTCTCCTATATCGTTAATATAATTCCGGAACAGTAGAGGGCCTATAACATTTCCTTGGGAAACGCCGGATATTACATCTGTTTCACTCGATGACTTTTGTCTATTACTGCTAACTGTGACCTTTCTGACAGGAAATCACGAATCCAGTCGCACAACTGACGCAACATTCCATAGGAACGCAGTTTGGTTAGAGGGCACTTGTGAGAAACGGTGTCGAAAGCCTTTTGGAAATCTAAAAATATGGAATCAAATTGACATCCCCTGTCGATAGCGCTCATTATCTAATGAGTATAAAGAGCTAGTCGTGTTTCACAAGAACAATATTTTCTGAAACTATACGAGGTGCATTCAAATTCTAAGGCCTCCGATTTTTTTTCTCCGGACTGGAAAGAGATAGAAACATGCGCATTGTTTTAAAATGAGGTCGCGTTCATTGTCAATACGTCCCAGAGATGGCAGCACACTAAGGCAGATGGAATTTTACCGCCAGCGGCGAGAATGAGAACTGTTTTAAATACTTAAAATGGCGACGTTTTCCTTACTTGAACAGCGTGCAATCATTCGTTTTCTGAATTTGCGTGGTGTGAAACCAATTGAAATTCATCGACAGTTGAAGGAGACATGTGGTGATGGAGTTATGGATGTGTCGAAAGTGCGTTCGTGGGTGCGACAGTTTAATGAAGGCAGAACATCGTGTAACAACAAACCGAAACAACCTCGAGCTCGCAGAAGCCGGTCTGACGACATGATAGAGAAAGTGGAGAGAATTATTTTGGGGGATCGCCGAATGACTGTTGAACAGATCGCCTCCAGAGTTGGCATTTCTGTGGGTTCTGTGCACACAATCTTGCATGACGACCTGAAAATGCGAAAAGTGTCATCCAGGTGGGTGCCAAGAATGCTGACGGACGACCACGTGGCTGCCCGTGTGGCATGTTGCCAAGCAATGTTTGTCGGTTGTGACAATGGATGAGACGTGGATGCCATTTTTCAATCCAGAAACAAAGCGCCAGTCAGCTCAATGGAAGCACACAGATTCACAGCCACGAAAAAAATTTCGGGTAACTGCCAGTACTGAAAAATTGATGGTGTCCATGTTCTGGACAGCGAGGGCGTAATCCTTACCCGTTGCGTTCCAAAGGGCACTACGGTAACAGGTGCATCCTACGAAAATGTTTTGAAGTACAAATTCCTTCCTACACTGCAACAAAAACGTCCGGGAAGGGCTGCGCGTGAGCTGTTTCATCAAGACAACGCACCCGCACATCGAACTAATGTTACGCAACAGTTTCATCGTGATAACAACTTTGAAGTAATTCCTCATGCTCCCTACTCACCTGACCTGGCTCCTAGTAACTTTTGGCTTTTTCCAACAATGAAAGACACTCTCCGTGACCGCACATTCACCAGCCGTGCTGCTATTGCCTCAGCGATTTTCCAGTGGTCAAAACAGACTCCTAAAGGAGCCTTCGCCGCTGCCATGGAATCATGGCGTCAGCGTTGTGAAAAATGTGTACGTCTTCAGAGCGATTACATCGAGAAGTAACGCCACTTTCATCGATTTCGGGTGAGTAGTTAATTAGAAAAAAAAATCGGAGGCCTTAGAACTTGAATACACCTCGTATGTCACTAAATCGTTTTCTTCGAGGTACTTGATAATGTACGAACACGCTATATGTTCCAGAATCCTTATGCAAATCGACGTTAGTGTTATGGGCCTATAATTCGGTGGATTACTCCTATTTCCCTTTTTGGGTATTTGTGTGACTTGAGCAGTTTTCCAGTCTTTAGGTACGGATCTTACTATGAGCGAGAGGTTGTATATAATTGATAAATATGGAGGTATTGTATCTGCATACATTGAAAGGAACCCGTCTGGTATACAAACTGGACTGGAGGCCTTGCCTTTATTCAGTGATTTAAGCTGCTTTGCTAAACCGAGGATATCTACTTCTATGTTTCTTATCTTGGCACTTGTTCTTGATTGGAATTCAGGAATATTTACTTCGTCATCTTTTGTGAAGGAGTTTCGGAAAACCGTGTTTAATAACGCTGATTTAGTGTCACTGTCAGCAGTGACTTCACCGTTGTTATCGCACAGTGAAGGTATTGATTGCGTCTTCCCACTGGTCTGCTTTATGTATGACCAGAATCTCTTTGGGGTTTCTGCCAGATTCCGTGATAGAGTTCGTTGTGGAAATTATTTAAAGCATCTAGCACTGAAGTACGCGCTATATTTCGAACTTCTGTAAACTTTGCAAATCTTGGGGATTTTGCGTTATTTTAAATTTGGTATGCTGTTTCCGTTGTTTCTGCAACAGCGATCTGATCCGTTTTGTGTATGATGGGGATCAGTACAATCACTTATTAATTTATATGGTATATATCTATCAATTACCTTTGATACTACCTCTTTGAAATCATTCCACATCTTTTCTACTCTTACATGATCAGATCGGACGAAGTGGAGACTGTCTCTTAAAATGGCGTTAATAGCATTTTTATCAACTTTTTGGACATATGCGCTTGACCTTTCTTTTTGATGGTTGCGGCTAATGCTGTATTCAGCCTAGCGGCAACTGCCTTGGGGTCGGTAACCCCTGTATCCGTTATGATACTCCTTATTTGTCCAGGATAATTTGTTGCTAGGAGGTCAAGTATGCTTTCGAAACCATAGCCATTGGCTATAACATATGATTTTCGCAGCATATCGAGGGTAGGCAAAAGTCAGCACAGACTATAATTGTATGAGTGGGGTACCTATTTTAAATGTGACTCAAATTTTTTTTAACTGTTTAGCAGCTATATTTTCTGAGTCGGAGGGTCGGTAAAACGATACAATTAATAGTTCAGTCCGATTGTCAAGTATAACCTCAACCCATACTATTTGACAGGAACAATGTACTTCAATTCCACTACAAGGTAAACTGCTTCTGACAGAAATAAATACTCCACCACCAACTGTATTGAATCTGTCCTTTCTGAACACTGTTGAGTCGTTTAAAAAAAATTTCGGCTGACTTTATTTCAGCTTTAGAGAGCTTTCCGTACCTATAATTATTTGAGCTTCAGTGCTTTCTATTAGAGCTTGGAGCTCTGGTTCTTTCTCAACAAAGGTACGACAATTTACAACTGCAATACCGCCTGTTTCTACAACTACCCTACTGTGTTTTACGTGCCCGCTTTTAGACGGATGCCTTTTCTGTGGTTTCCTGGAACCCTCTAACCCAAAAAAACCACCCATTGCGTTCCACACAGCCCCGCTACCCGTGTAGCCGCTTCCTGTGTGTAATGGGATTCCTGACCTATCAAGCGGAACCCGGAAACCCATCTCCAGATGGCGCAAGTCAGGGAATCTGTACCCTACACGGTCACAGAACTGCCTGAGCCTCTGATTCGGATCTTCCACTAGGCTCTGCACCAACGGAACACAGTCGGTTCTGTCGACGATGCTGTAGATGGTGAACTCCGACGTAATCTCGCAAGCAAGCCTGGCAGTCTTTACCACTTCTGCTAACCGCACAAAACCAGAGAGAATCTCCTCCGATCCAAAGTGGCACACGTCATTGGTAGCGACATGGACCACCACCTGCAGTTGGCTGCACCCTGTACTCTTCATGGCATCCGGAAGCACCCTTTTCACATCCGGAATGACTCCCCTCGGTATGCACACGGAGTGTACACTGGCTTCCTTCCCCTCCTTGGCAGCCATGATCCTAAGGGGCCCCATTACGTGACTATCGTTGGAGCTGCCAGCTACCAGTAAACCCACGCTCTGTGAATGCCCAGACCTTGCGGCCCTTCGATCAGCCCCTTGGAAAATCTTTCTTTGCCTGGCAGACTTTGGAGTGATCTCCCACTCGACCACAAGTGAGGGATCAACCTCAGTGCAGGCAGTACCCGGGACGGCCACAGTAGTGGACCGATCGGAGGACACGTGGGACGTGCTCGACGTTCCTCGCATCCCCGCGTCCGACTCCCCCTAGTGATGCCCCTTGGCAGCAGCCTCAAGCTGAGTGACGGAAGCCAACAGAGCCTGGAGCTGTGAGCGAAGGGTCACAGCAATCAAAGTTCCTTTCCATTTGTGAAGTTGCTCCAGTTCAAAGCTTGTTAAAAGGTGTAATAAACGAACGAAGTACTTGCCTTATTAGCAGCAGGATCTCGCGGTGCCCTCTCACTTTCGGTCTAACCGACACACCGACCGTTTGCATGCTTGAATTCAATATTCTGGCTGTTAAACCAGTTATTAATGTACAAGCATTTCAAATTTGCAATGGCTTATCTCGCGTTTAGATTAACCTGTGATCTTGTAACGTTAACCTCTTAATTATGTAATCTAGATAAATTTATTCCAGAAGCTTCATTATTCTAATTACTTTTTGGTGTTGCGATTTTTTTTCCATCCGTGCATAAGGTCAGTCTGTTTTAAACAGTGGTACCTCATTCTTTTTATCCATAGTTAACAATAGTGTTTTGCAAATAACTTAGTTAACAATGTAAACGGCCTATGCTTCACTGTTCATTCATCTCTCGCTCACAGCCACTCCATACACTACACATGCTACAACATCGTAGCGTCTATCTCTGTTTTCATTTTGTTTTCCACAACTTCGCAGTTGCTAGCCTGAAGAGACTACGTCAACATCGCTGTATAACAAGTAAGATATTGATCTATGAAAGGTAGGTAGGTCTCAGTATTGTACTATAAACAGTTTCAGCAGAAGTTTTTTCGAGGAAAGGGAAATAAGAAGGGAAGAATACTGTGAAATTCTTACGCGAAATGATAGATATTTTACTGTGGTTACTGTTACTTATTCCTGTTACATGTTTTACCAAACATCATTTTCGTGTTATCTAAGTAATCTTTCCATGTGTAGAATATATTGCTTAACATACGCTTTCCAACTACCTTTTCAAAAGAGTTCGTTTTAGTAGACTAACCTTCTTGAGCAGTTTATTGGGCAGTTTTGTTCCTTAGTAGACAATGCTGTTTTGAGTTTTATGTTTATTCTTTCTTGGTAAATTTACGTTCAATGCCACATTTGTTCCACGGTAATGCACATATCTGTTTGAGTCATAATTATCAGTCAATTTTGATGGGTGCACTGGCTGAGTGGTAAATGTTCTCAAATGGGACGAAGGAAAAGGGTGAAAATTGTAACACGAGCATGGAAGGCGGAGAGGGGCAATTTTTACGGCCAAAGGTAGAGTTCGAACGGAAGTCACTAGACTTTTTTTTGGGTGAGAGGAAGAATTTTGTTTAGTGGAAGAGGACAGATAGTTTCCTGTTACGGTACCGAGACTAACTCTTAGGAAAGCCTCGAACTGCCTAACAGAAGCATCCAGGCTAAACTTTACATTTCAAAGTGTTTGATAATATCGATACATTTATTAATGTCCTTATTTTTAAAATGTATCGTATGTTCTTAAGGATAAGCTAGATAGAGTAAAATAACATATTAACTATTGGGTAGGAATAATTGAAAGTGTGGGACAATGTTGCTCAAAGTCTCCCAGTCGTGGAGAGGAAGCTGGACGTCACATGATGTGAGGTGAGCGTGACCATAGCGCCACGTGCGGTCGCCCAGCAACGCGAGGCAACTGAAGAAGCGGGAAGAGACATTGTGTGTCACCCAGCACCGTGGTGGTTTTGTCCATTACAACATGGCGCAGAGGTAACATCTGGATAACTTCATACAGTGAAGAATCACAGGGAAACTGGAAGAAGGGCGGAGTGTGACGAGTGTAGCCCAGACGTATAGTATACTGCTCACAGTATTATTTCATGTGCATAGGGAGTGTTCCGACTCACAGATGCTTCTACAGTAAGGAGAGGAGGTGGTAGACCATGGTCAAAAGGAGCAGCAGATGACCGCTACATTGTGCAGCAGATAAGAAGGGGCTTACGTCAAACAGCGGACGCAGCTCAACCACATTTAAGAGGACTCCAAGACAGCCAATCTCATGCTCCACACTGACACGACGGGTGCTTGTGGTTGGTGTTTTTTGTCAGACGACCAATACATTGCGTTCCGTTGACACTCGCATACAGCGGCATCGTCTGCTATGGTGCCAAGAGCACAAAGGCTGGAGCAACGAGGAGTGGATCTCTTCTCGGATGAGAGCAGATTCGGTCTGAGTAGTGATTCCGGACTTATCTTCATATGGCGAGAGATGGGAACGAGTAATGCAGCCAGGACAACTGTCGTACGGGATCGTTTTGGTGGTCCAGGAGTTGTAGTATGGTGAGGCATAAAGTTACGTGAGCGTACTGACCTCCAGATCTTTTAAAACGGTGCACTCAGGGAATAACGTTATTGTTACACAATAGTGCTTCCCCATGTGCGCTTTTTCAGGCATGCATTCGGCCTTGACTTCATTTTTATGGATTACAAAGTGCAATCACATCCATTAGTTCATGTGGAGGAGCTCTCGGAGCTAGAGGATTTTCGATGAACGTACTGCCCGTTCACCTAACCGAAATCCCATCGAGCAGGTATGGCATGCGTTTCGGCGACGTATTGCAGCTCGTTGAAATGCGGCAGCGACCGTCCATCAGTTGTCAACCAACTCCTTACCAACCATATGGACAGTACGAGAGAGCGTTTCAGAACATACTCTGCCGTCCGTGGTGATCACACACCCTTTTCAGATGAAAATCCAACCTATTGTAATGTTATGGAGACTATAATAAATGATTCTGACTTCAGTGTAGTTATTGTATTTGAATAAAAGTTTCATTTCTGTTGGTCTAATTGCGTGTTTCTTTCAGTTACCTTCCCCACAATGCTGTGTATACTACACTGTGTATGGTCCTTCATTCCCTAGAACTATGCAACCTCGCCGGCCGGAGCGGTTCTAGGCGCTGCAGTCTGGAGCCGCGCGCCGCTACGGTCGCAGGTTCGAATCCCGCCTCGGGCTGGATGTGTATGATGTCCTTAGGTTGGTTAGGTTTAAGTAGCTCTAAGTTCTAGGGGACTGATGACCACAGCAGCTAAGTCCCATAGTGCTCAGAGCCATTTGAACTATGCTACTTCTCAGTGACACATCTTGCGGAACTTACTTTGGACACCTATTTACAAGGGTTGCCCAGAAAGTAATGCATCGCATTTTTTTTCTCAGCCGAAAACAATGCTATGAATGCGACAAGTTACGTATGTATTATTTGAAGTCTCCCGACTGAGCGCGCCGATTTTCCGTCACTTCCGATAGATAGCGCAGCTGCAGGACAGTTTCAAAATTGCGTCTTTAGGTGATGTACGTTACAAGCAACGCGCCATCATTGAATTTCTCAGTGCGGAGAGACAAACTGTGGGGAATATTCACAAACGCTTGTGCAACGTCTACGGAGCATCGGCTGTCGACAGAAGTATAGTTAGTCGCTGGGCACGGAGGGTGAGGTCAAACTGGTTCAAATGGCCCTGAGCACTATGGGACTTAACATCTGAGGTTATCAGTCCCCTAGAAATTAGAACTACTTAAACCTAACTATCCTAAGGACATCACACACATCCATGCCCGAGGCAGGATTCGAACCTGCTCTGAATCGCCTAGATCCGCTCGTCCACACCGGCCGGCAGTGAGGTCATCAGAAGGCGGTTCGGTGGAGCTACACGATTTGCAGCGACAGGAGAGACCATGCACGGCAGTCACACCTGACACACCTCACCTAGCCCCCTCGCACTTCCACTCGTTTGGCCCATTACAGGATGCCATTCGTGGAAGACATTTTGAGGACAATGAGGAGGTGATTCACACAGTGAAGCGCTGGTTCTACAACCAGGACAAGGATTGGTACCGACAGTGCATACACGTCCTTGTTTCGCGCTGGAGGAAGGCCATAGAACGAGATGGATGCTACGTGGAAAAATAAGGTGTGTGGATGAAACACCATTCTTTCGTGTGTGTAATTCTCATTATGCTCAATAAAGAACTGTTGAAAAAAAGGCGGTGGATTACTTTCTGGACAACGCTCGTAGCTAGACTTTCCTGTGCTAAGTGTAGGTTGTGTATCCAGAATGAGGCGACGTACAGGAAGAAGTAAAGCTATGAGGACGAGGGGTGAGTCGAGCTTGGGTAGCTCAGATGGTAGAGCACTAGCCCCAAAAGGCAAAGGTCCCGAGTTCGAATCTCGGTCCGGCACATAGTTTTAATCTGCCAGGAAGTTTGTAGGTTGTGTTCTTTGTTTGCAGTGTCCGCCATAAGCTTTGTTAATGATACGTACAATCGAATGGAAGAAATATTATAAACTTTCATTTGTTGGTGTCAATATTCTGGCGGTGATATTCCCACAGTTCATCGATTGTCTTAATGGATGCTTGGTCTTCGAGAGTGTCAAAGGGGCCTGTTATTCTTGTTTAAATGACGCATACTTGTCTTGCGGAGTAAACATTTTACAATAAAGTTACCCATCTAATTAATTTTACTTAGAGGTACGGGTGGACGCAAAATTCTGCGACTAAACGAGAACATCTTCATTTGGCGGCGAATTAAAGGGGTGGAACGTCCGAAACTGCTGCGTCCACGCAGAGAATTTAAACAAACCGAAGACTGAACGTGATTAGGAACAGGAAGTGGCGGAACGAACTTGCCGTGATCGAGGCCGCTGCCTGCCCGGACGCGGCCCTCCAACTTTTGTTTTATAATTGGCCAGCGTACAACTCTGCAGTCCTCGGCTTAAGGCGGCGGCGGCGGCGGCAGTGGCGGCGGCGGCGGCGGTAGCGGCGGTGCTCGCAATTCCACCAAAACTGGCGTAATTGCGTGCGGCTCGCGTCCGGATTGCGTCGGGTCGCAGAGGCGCAGGGCGGGTACCCCCACCTTTGGGTCACAGAGCCCGCGGGCCGCGTAATCCCCGCCAGATTTCAACACGTAAATTGCGTCGCTCGGGCGCACTCGGCCGGCGCTCGGCTTTGTTCGCCGGGCGTCGGCGGCGAGGGTGGCGGCGGCGACGGTCACTCGAGGGCGCGTCGCCGCCTCCCGGTAGGCTTTGCGCGGTGATCCCCCGCGGTATTACAAGACGAGCTCTCTGATGGAGGACGTGGCCAGTGGCCTGGCTGGCCACTCTGCTCTACTGTAGTGCCGTGCGCTCCCCGTTATCTGCCAGAGTGGGTGGCTGAAGGATTACCCACGTCGACCGACCTGGTAACAGTCAGTCTGGTCCTTGCTGGACTACCACCTCCCAGTCTCAAAGCTGGCCCCTGATTGCTGCATTTTGAGCAAAATTAGAGAATCTGTGCGTCTTATTCCGCATTTTCTATTATTGTCACGAATGCACGAGGGTATTCAATAACTAATTCTTTTTCTGAAAAAAGTTGGTGTTATTGAAGTTTCCAAGACACCACAATGTTCCACACACATTTGGCTACAAAACCATATTCCTGTCATAATCTCTGCTCACTGCGATGGCCTTTCGCCACCTTACTGGCAGGGCTTGTAAGCCCGCCTGGTACCACACTACTGGTCAACGTCGAACCCAACGTCTTGCTGCACCTGTAACCTCCTCATCATCCAAGTGCTGAAGTGCTGCTTCCCTCGGGGTACATCCTGCATTGGGCCATACACATGTAAGTTTGAAGGTCCGTTATCCGTGTTCTAGAGTGGATGAGGAAGAACAGTCCAATGAAGTCTTGTGAGCTCTTCTCTTGAACTATTGATCCCTATGCTTTCTACTATGTTTACCAAATGACTGTTAAATGCAATTGCTACCTGTGACTTGTTATTTATAACGCTTCCACCGTCTAATGTAGAACAAGCAGAATTAGTTCTTTTTGCAGATGACAGCAGTATTATAATCACTCCAGTATACATACAGAAATGGTAGAAATGCTGAACAAAGTTCTCAGAAGTAGCATTGATTTTCTGCGAATGGTCTCTCCCTGAATATCACAAAGACACATCATATTCAGTTCTGCACCACTAGGGATACTGCACCAGTGATAAGTGTAACACATAGTGATGAAATAATACATAGGGCAGAAATTTCGAATTTCTTAGGTGTCCATATTGTTGAGAATTTAAATTGGGAAAAACACATTTAGGTACTCCTAAAACAACTTAATTCGGCCACATTTTCCCTTAGAATTATAGCAAATTTAGGGGAAAGAGAAGTCTGTAAGATGATATATTTTGCTTATTTTCATTGGGTACAATGTTCCGGAGGTAAAATGGTCCCCCATTCGGATCTCCGGGCGGGGACTACTCAGGAGGATGTCGTCATCAGGAGAAAGAAAACTGGCGTTTTACGGATCGGAGCGTGGAATGTCAGATCCCTTAATCGGGCAGGTAGGTTAGAAAATTTAAAAAGGGAAATGGATAGGTTAAAGTTAGATATAGTGGGAATTAATACACTAAGCAGATTCAGAAGGATGTAGGCTGCAGTAGGTACTGGGAGATGAAGAAGATTGCACAGGATAGAGTAGCATGGAGAGCTGCATCAAACCAGTCTCAGGACTGAAGACCACAACAACAACAACAACAATGTCATCTGGAATAATGTTCTGGGGTAGCTCATCTTTAAGAAAGAAGGATTTCATTGCCCAGAAACGTGCTGTAAGAATAAAATGTGGTGCTCACCCTCCGTCGTGTTGTAGACATCTGCTTAAGGAGTTGGGCATTCTGTCTACTGCTTCACAGTGTATTTATTCCCTCATGAAGTTTGTTGTAAATAATCCACTACAGATAAAAAAAACAATATTAGAAGAAAAAACAACATTCATTACTCAACATTAAGGTTGTCTTTAGCACAGAAATGGGTGCACAACGCTGCAACAAAAATTTTTGACCGTTTACCAAGTGATATAAAATGTCCAACAGACAGCCAGGCAAAATCTGAAAGTAAATTGAAAAAGTTTCTCCTTCACAACTCCTTCTATTCCGTAGAAGAATTTCTATGTTTGAATGGAATTTGCAGAATGGATGTAAAATTATTCGTTCCAAATCATCACGGTTTATCGTGCAAAATGATACGTCGAACATAAAATAACAAACTGACTAATAACGTTTGTGTGGGGCCTTGCGTTGTCATGGAAAAACAAAATTTGTTTAGCATTTTTGTGCAGATGAACACGCTGAAGTCATTTCTTCCGTATCCAGAGGGTGGCTCAATACATGTCCGGGTTGATCGTCGACAGACTGAGGGGCGACAACAAACAGAAATTAAGAAATCTATGATGAGTTCCCATGGGACCAAACTTCTTAGGTCATCGGTCCGAAGGCTTACATCCTACTTTAATCTGTCTTAAACTAATTTACGCTAAGGACAACACACACACCCATGCCCGAGGGAGGACTCGAATCTCCGACGCGAGGGGGTTGGGGGGGACCGGGGGCGGGGGAGGAGCTCCGTGAACCATGGTAAGGCGGCCGAGACCGCTTTGCTACACCGCGCGGCAACAGTCAGAATGACACCTTCAGAGTCCGAGAAGACCTTCGTCATTTTGCCATCTGAGGGTGCGGGCTCTAACTTTTCCTTCGGGCTTGGGATGATGTGGCTCCACTCCATGGCTTTTAGTTTTGTTTCCGGTTCGAAATGACGAACCCAAGTTACATCGCCTGAGACGATGTTCGACAAAAAGTTTTCACGGTCATTATCGTAACGTGCAAATAATTCCGCACAGATGGTCTTGCTCTTTAGGGGGCGAGGAACCCAACCAGCAACAGGTCGACGAATGTGTCAGCACTACCAACATAGATGTCGAGTTGTGTAGCGATGTGTGCCATTGTGACCCACCGATCATTTCGAATGGGAGTGTCCGCACGTTGCAACACTGCAGAAGTTACTACTGTGTGCGGCCGGCAGGCAAGCGAGACATCGGACGCATTAGCGCGATCCTGCTACAACGATAACATGTGCCTCGCCCAACGACTCACCGTGCTTTTGTTATCTCCCAGGTACCCATACACATATTGCAAGTGCCTTTGAATATCTGCGATGTTCCGGTTTTCCACCAAAGCAACTCAATTTCAGCTCTCTGCATGGAACGCACCGCCATTACAAACACCATTTTGAAGGCTTCGTAGACCACCACCAATCGGAATTTCATAAAATTAAAGGGGCTGCAGTGGAAATGTTCCACGATGTTGCTCTATAAGTTCCGTGTTTTCTCGACCGAAAATTAAAATGCTTCAAATGACTCTGAGCACTATGGGACTTAACATCTGAGGTCATCAGTCCCCTAGAACTTAGAACTACTTAAACCTAACTAACCTAAGGACTTCACACACATCCATGCCCGAGGCAGGATTCGAACCTGCGACCGTAGCAGTCGCGCGGTTCCAGACTGTAGCGCGTAGAGCCGCTCGGTCACACCGGCTGGCCTTCTCAACCGAAAGTGACCGAGAAAAAGATGCGTTGCATTATTTATTGAACGCCCTTTGTATTTCTAAGTGACTTGTTCGTCACAGTCGTCTCTATAATCTGCTGCAGTGAGAATCCTTCCACATAACTGCAAGCAATGAAAGACGGCCCACATACTATAGTTCTAAATGACTTGTAGGACATGGTGATTTGCAGAAGTGCAGTACGTATTACATTCCTGTGCCTGATTTTTATACTGCATTTATCGTACAGCAGCCAATCGTCTTACTGTACCTTATAAGAAGAAGGGGAGAATTCTTGAGTCTGACAGTGGAGGCGTTCTTTTATAGGCACTACATACACAATCTGATAAACAAAACAAAACATCTGGTCACTCGTTAGTGGACTTTAATATGGGATGTGTCCACCCGCTGACGTTCGCCTCCATAGCTGAGTCATCAGCGCTGATGACTGTCATGCGGAGGGCCCACGTTCGATTCCCGATACTGATAGGGATTTTTGCTTTGTGGGAGACTGTTACTCGATGCATTCAGCATCGAGAGGCCAACTGAGGAGCTACACGACCGATTAGTAGCTCTTGTAAGTTCAGGTAACCCGAGAACGGCCAGGAGAGCAGTGTGCTGACCACACGGCCCCTCATACAGCATCCAATGATGTCACTGGCATATGATGACACGGCAGTCGATCGGGCAGGACCGGCCCATCTAGGACCAGAATGCGGAAAGCAGCCACCATTTGACGTTGTCTGGCCGGCCACCTAGTCGTTCACGCCAATGTCCAAAGGAACATGTACTGCCAAAGCGGTAGGTAGGTTACGTTTGGCTACTCCCGATGAAAAAGTGTTTCGTCGAAACAAGGGATACATCATCAGCTTTCTTTTTTCCTTTGAGCGAGTTAACTGAAATGCAAGGTAAACACTGTGTAAGCCGATGACGTTTGTTATGAAAAATGCTGCAATTCATTTACAGTGTCTTGCTTGTCAACATCCACCTCGTAGAATTTTTCGTAATGTGTGAGCTATTTTTAGGAGTACAATACCGTTCCCTAATGAAGAATGGGTCGACATGCTATTAATTTAATTAAAATGAGACGAAAAGGCTGCAAGAGCATTAGAACTTTATGCATAACGATTCTAAGGTACACGCTCTCCAACTCGTCCCACCGTCAAAGGCTTTGCAAGATTGAAAGTTTTTCTACAAGAAAACATACGTAGGAAAACTGCTATCAGCAAAGCCCCATAAGTAGCGGTTCCTACATTTGCTGTAAAAAGCCATCTATCATTTCTCTTCAAATGCTAAGGTAGGGTGATATCATCACAGAAACATCCTGCATCTCCGTCACAGACATAAATGTCATCCGTTTCATATTTATCTAAATCAGGAGGTATATGGTGGTGGATTTAAGAACGGTTTTGAATACTGTCAATTGGTTCTCCAGTAGTACAACTGGAAAGGCAGGAACCCTGGATCTGAAGGTGGTAACGTGCCGAGCCAAAAGACCTTCAGCAACCTTCAGTTACCTCAGCAGCAGTCAGAAACCTATTAACAACTATTTTGCCTACTTGCAAAACATGATTTAGAATAATCTACAAAAGACGTATAATGATCAAGACAATTACAAAGCCATTTTATAACGTATAACCCAAAAATATATATTTTTTATTAATTCCGTGTACTATAAGAAAATTAGTACTAATAGAAAGCGCAAAACAATAAATGACATGAGAGCCGAAACAAGTGCATTCGATTATTAATAGGGCGTTGACGCAAGGCAGCCGCCTTGAGCTTATCTTGGATATCACTCGGTCGCTTCAGATCCAAAACATACACGGCTCTGAGCACTATGGGACTTAACATCTATGGTCATCAGTCCCCTAGAACTTAGAACTACTTAAACCTAACTAACCTAAGGACATAACACAACACCCAGCCATCACGAGGCAGAGAAAATTCCTGACCCCGCCGGGAATCGAACCCGGGAACCCGGGCGTGGGAAGCGAGAACGCTACCGCACGACCACGAGATGCGGGCAAAATACACGGAGAATGCGTTAAACTAACATAATCGTAAGCCGAACAACAGAAAAATTTAAATGCCCTTTCAAACTTTAATTATGCAATGCCACTTTAAACACTTCGGCGATGTCATCTCGAATTAAATAAAATTATTATATCAGTTTAAAAGGGAACAAAAATCCAGAACGACTGACATTTTAGCACAAGAGCCTATAGAAGGAAACATAATTTAAAGATGACTACGCCACATAGTAAAGGACTTTCAGTTTTGGATATTACCACCTTTTACAAAAGACTTCACAATCTGTCTGGCATATCCTGACAACAAGGAAAACCGAGCCAACGTAGAGGGCTAAGACAAAGTTAACTGTTAATGATCTAGGCTAGGCAGCATTTTACGTGAGAAGCAAGTCATCGCACGAAGACCAAGACATTTCGTGAATGACAGTCAGACCATTAATTACACGTAAGAAAATATTCTCTCTTGCGGATGTTTGGCTGTAAGTAGCTACTGGCAGCACAGCATACACAACCAAGGCAGCAGAAATGCCGACTCTGCAGATTCAAACCTGCGACGAGGAAGACAGAGGGGAGCAGTCATTTTTCAAATGTGGTAGGCACAATTCCCAAAGCCAGCCGTAACATGACGAATAGGACATCAGTCTCCGGTGAGTGTCCCGAGCTGCTACACAGAATGGCAGGAAAACACTGAGACCATGCGGGAGCGCGCATGAGGTTCAGTCAGCTCGGCGAGTGGCTTGCTTCTATCACGGGACACTAACCAAACCATCACTTGGATTTGACGAGCAGAGAGTAATAATTAATGGTACCAATCGATTCCAAGGTATATACGATTCAACAGTAACACGGTGGAGTGTGTATTGTTTAGTGATGGCCCACATTCACAACTAAGGGGAAAATAAACTTAAAGAATATGCACTATTGGTCAATGGAAAACCCACATTGGATTTGTCACATGGTAAACCTCTGGTACTACGAGGCCTGTTCAGAAAGTAAGCTCCGATTGATTGCCAAATTGAAACCACAGTGAGCATCAGAAATGTTTTACTTCTAACAATTAGCTACACCTTTCAGCTACTTCTCTACGTAGTCGCCGTTCTGACTTAGACTTTTGTCATAGCGTTGTACCAACTTTTCAATAGCCTCATCATAGAAGGCAGCCGCCAGTGCTTTCCGCCAATTCTCCACGCTGGCCTACACCTCGTTGTCTGTGTCAAAATGTTGTCTTCAAAGACAGCGGTTCATGTGACCAGAGATGAAACTCAGGGGGAGACAATTGCGGACTGTATTGTGGGTAATCTAACATTTCCATTTGAAAACGATGCAGGAGCATCTTCATTGCCCCTGCAGAATGCGGCTGAGAATTGTCTTGAAGAAGAAACAGCACGACAGTTATGTAATGTTAGCTGCATAGCTTCAGGCGAAATTTCTCACCAGGCCCTCGTACTTGGCGGCAGACACTATTTTCTAGACATCTTTACGCACTCACTGCGAGCTCAGAAATGAGAAGAGCGACGTGATGCTAACTGGGGTTATACTAGAGACACTACCCAACACATCTGTGCAAAGCTTTATCGGATTTTCATAGTCGTTTCCATTTCGCGACCGATCGGAGCTTACTTTCTGAACGCCCCTCGTACATATCTGTACCATCCCATAGACATAAAAGTTGGCAACGGATTGTGAGGTTTCCGTCAAACAACGACAGCAGTCATGTGGGATCTGGAGGACCCAATGGAGCGTGCCTGCTGAGCCCCACCTCCACCTTCTCTGTACCACGAGCGCCCTCTGCCACCGCAATGTAGGGAGCCCGAAGCCACCCTCACAGTGCACATGCACCTCGAATCTCTTGGCCCTTCGCTACGCAGGCGCCGCCATCATCATTTGTGCTCAGATCACGCAGCTTCTTCCTTGCACAAACTGACTGACAGATAGTTCTTACTGCATTATACGTAATGATTCTTTATTTGCTTGGAGAAATACAAGCTGGGTAGACCTGTTTACTGCATTAACTTATTCGCTGATCATTTATGCTCCTGTCCAGCTTTCCTACGACCACAGTTGCCACTCCACTCCGCAGCTGTCCTTACAGATATGTACGAATTTGTACACAACAAAACCAATGACTGTGGAATGTGAATGTGTCATAGCTGGACAGTACGTTATCGATCCTTATTTCGTTGATGGCACATTGAACTTCAAAACGTACTCACGTTTTACAGTAATTGCTTGGTTCTTATTACGAGACATTTAGGCTTGAGAACTCATCAGATGATGTCTTTCCAACATAATGTATCTCCTTCCTATAATTCTTCAGTAGCAAGAGTTGCATTAAATGACTTACACTACTGCCTACAGACGCGAAATTTAACCGACAGTAAGAAGATGCTGTGGTATGCAAATGATTATCTTTTCAGAGCATTCACACAAGGTTGGTGCCGGTGGCGACACCTACAACGTGCTGACATGAGGAAAGTTTTCTACCGATTTATCATACACAAACAGCAGTTGACCGGCGTTGCCTGGAGAAAGGTTGTTGTGATGCCTCGTGTAAAAAGGAGAAATGCGTACCATCACGTTTCCGACTTTGATAAAGGTCGGATTGTAGTCTGTCCCGATTGCGGTTTATCGTATCGCGACATTGCTGCTCGAGTTGGTCGAGATCCAATGACTGTTACCAGAATATGGAATCGGTGGGTTCAGTAGGGTAATACGGAACGCCGTGCTGGATCCCAACGGCCTGGTATCACTAGCAGTCGAGATGACTGGCATCTTATCTGCATGGTTGTGACAGATCGTGCAGCCACGTCTCGATCCCTGAGCAAACAGATGGGATAGTTTGCAAGACAACAACCATCTGCACGAACAGTTCGACGACGTTTGCATGGACTATCAGCTCGGAGACCATGGCTGCGGTTACCCTTGACGCTCCATCACAGACAGGAGCGACTGCGATGGTGTACTCAACCTGAGTGCACGAATGACAAAACGTCATTTTCTGGGATGAATTCAGGTTCTGTTTGCAGCATATTGATGGTTCGATACGTGTTTGGCGACATCGCGGTGAACGCACATTGGAAGCGTGTATTCGTCATCGCCATACTGGCGTATCACCCGGCGTGATGGTACGGGGTGCCTCTGGTTACACGTCTCGGTCACCTCTTGTTCGCATTGACGGCACTATGAACAGTGGACGTTACATTATAGATGTGTTACGACCCGTGGCTCTACCCTTCATTCGATACCTGCGAAACCCTACATTTCAGCAGGATAATGCACGACCGCATGTTGAAGGTCATGAACGGGCCTTTCTGAATACAGAAAATGTTCGACTGCTGCCCTGGCCAGCACATTCTCCATATCTCTCGCCAGCTGAAAACGTCTGGTCAATGGTGGCCGAGTAACTGGCTGGTCACAATACGCCAGTCACTACTCTTGATGAACTGTGGTATTTTGTTGAAGCTTCATGGGGAACTGTACCTGTACACGCCACCCAAGCTCTGTTTGACTCAATGCCCAGGCGTATCAAGGCCGTTGTTACGGCCAGAGTTGGTTGTCTGGGCACTGATTTCTCAGCATCTATGCACCCAAACTGCGTGAAAATGTAAACACGTGTCAGATCTAGTATAATATGTTTGTAAAATGAATACCTGTTATCATCTGCATTTCTTCTTGGTGTATCAGTTTTAATGGCCAAGTAGTGTATTTCCTAACCGGTGGGTTGGATGTGCAGTTCTGTTCAGAGGCATCCAGCATAATCACCAGACCTGACTTCACTACACTTCTTTCACTGTCGTCGTACATAGCACGAGGTCTCCGAGTAGGTTCCAACGACTGTGGAACGCATGAGAGAGCGAGTTGCTGACGTTGTTAATTCTATTACTGCAAATATGGTGATAGCTGTGAGCTCAAAAGCAACGCAGCATTTACGAAAGTATCCCAATGGTGTGGGTTTCTACACTGAGTATACTATTTAAAAACTCATCAACAGAAACCGGACGGCACATAATAGGGGAGAGTTGCCTATATTCTAGTGGCTCATAATCGATAGCACTACTGTAAAATTCTTACCTCTTGTACTATATGGCATTTAGTCAGGCTACCGTGCTTCTTGCAGCCATATGATCAGCTATGCGTTGTGTGTATTGAGGGTTAGATTGTTTGAAGACAGCGTTGAATTTGTTGAAGCTTTCATGTAACTCTTTGTGTATATGACGAAGACAATTATAATTATAAGGTAAGTGAAGAAGTGAAGTTTTATTATTGGGTGAATATACATGTAATAACCTTACCTTTCAGACAGTTACGAATCTGTAGTAGCAATCTAACAAAGATAAAATGAGGACATTGTCTACAGCGTACCGCTACAAGTTTTGATATGGTAGCTCGAGGCATAAGCTTTAAAGAAATACGTCCAGCATTGTAAGCGCAAGATAATGTTTAGGGAGGACATGATAAATTTGCTAAAGCGTCCTTTATTCTAAGTTATTAAATAAATAATTACTTCATATTACCGTAAGGTCACAGAACGGCGTTATGGATGAAAGATATTTAGTTTTAACAGCCCCTCTAAGTCGGTATCGCGGATTAAATGAATGTGCCTGCATACAATATAAGCCTAAAACCCCATTTAGGACCATGCCGAAAACAAAAATACAGATGGGGACAGAAAAATTTTCGACGCAAGAAAATTGCTTTTCACCGAAGTTGAAACGAACTGGGAGAGCTTATGCTTATATCTGAAGACATAATCCTCGGTTTCAGCAAGTCGAACGTAAGGAAACTTCATTTCGACATTGCAAAACGAAACAGATTGTTCCATAAATTCATGGGTAACAATCCATAGTAGGTAAAAAGTGGGCTAAGAGTGCTCACCTAAGAAACATCATAGATTCCTATAGAAATGATGAAAATTCCATGTAAAACTTCGAGGTCTGACAGAGGAGCCAGTTAGCTAACGTGCAGCTCATACAAAAAGAACTTAACTGAAGTACAGGAGAAGAAATCTGGACAAACGTTTCACCAGTGACAAGGACGAGACGCGGGCATTTGCGAGTGCTACTAGGAAGGTAAAATGGATAAATCGATTCGATTGATGAAATGCAAATGTGTATTCATCGAAAGTGTGCAAGAGTGGAGAATGAGGAAGATAAAATGGATAAAACGATTGGATGGATGAAATACAAATGTGTATTCATCGAAAGTGTGCAAGAGTGGAGAACGGAGTGAAAAAGTTACACTGCAGTGCGTACAAATAGTGATGTAAGAATTAAAAAATTGAAAATTTAGAATAGTAGATATCTTAAGTCTCAGGTAAGAGTTTCTAATTGTGGTATAATTTATACAACCACTGGTACAAAGTAAGAGACCAGATTCCTAATTTGAACCACTTGCAGACGTTTAGGAAATTAGTTGCAGTGTGTTTTTTCAGAATTTTCATTCTTTAAATTAAATAGCAGTAACAACATCCGACTGTTGGATACGCTAATGTTTAAATAACTTTTGAAGTTACTATTTACGCAATAACAAATAATATCATAAAAGCAGCAACTCTCCCCTATTATCATTATTGTTTCATCATTATTTTACAAGGTTCGGTTCCATTTTTAATGCATTAATTGCTTTAATGAACGATTTTATACCACGTACAAACCACACAGGGTGTGTAAATATATAATAAATAAGTGACTTTCATTTAAAATAATAAATTTTATCCTGAGAATTTAAATAACTGTTTTACTAACAAACATTCTTTTGCGAGTGCCAGATGTTTTCGTAGATATCTTATTGGTTCTACACTGTGGCAGGTAAGAAGAAAGTTAATTATCTCATCTTAATGTAGTCTTAATGATTTTCCAGCGTTATAGTTTTTCTTTAATGCAAATTATGTTTAATCCTCTGTAAAATCCAACGCACAAGTAAACCATAGAGTCTTATCCAGCCGCTTAAGTTTCCTTGGAGAAAGGCATAGACTTCTAATGGCGGGTCATTCGACAGCCATAGAAACATCAGAAAAATTCCTATGTTGAATGTGGTTTTACTGCTGATTTCGTATGGGGTCAACAAAAGAGATGTATTCACGTGAAGATCCGCTATTCTGATGCTAAGAAAAGGCATAACACAACTGAAAATATTTGATGCCTGTATATCGGTTATTAATGAAATTGCGAGAACGGATTTTTGTTTTGTTTTATGAGCACTTGGTCACTCTTCGTATACCTGAAAACAGATTCCACAAGCCCGTGTCGAAAGTAACTTGAGGTAGAAAAGATAAGCACCTCTCCTTGTATATATTGCAAGGTTGTACAATCTTAAAAATCGTAAGAAGAAACAGTTTAATTAAGATATTATGTTATACGTGTATGGGTAAGGAGCGGGATTACCTAGTTCTAATGCTGTCTGATACGTGACGTGTTTCATGTCATGAAGAATATGATTCACTCAGATGTATTGCAGATGCCACTCGAACTTAAGTGCTTGCAAAGTCTTTAGGCACAGTTGCATCGAAAGATAATTTCAAGATGCGATCGTAAATGATAAAACACAGTGTCTTCTACACGACGAATGAAAATATCTCTACAAATTATTATTTCACTTAGCTATAGTGAAAAGTCTTGGCATACATATAACCCGTGTTAGCTATTGCTGTGGCTACATACAGTGAGCAAAAGAGTCACAATTAGATGACGGATACGAAATTCGTCTACCTTCGTTTCTCAAATTTTACAGCGCAACGTGCTACAACAGCCATTCTGTGACGGCAGCGTAAAGACAGTCATTTGCGACAGACGTCTCTCGGCCCGAAACGACGCGCAGCGGCTGTTGCAAATGGTGGCTTCTTATCGACCAAGTAATTTCGTTAGTCCCCCCAAGGACCGTAATCGAGAGCCATTTTCTTCACGGCGTTACCCGTGCTATTGTTTTATTCTTGCCTTCCATCACTGAAATCAACATCGAAGAAGATGGATGAAGTGCGGTTATCTAAAGAAAAATGTTTTCCACATTGCTTGAAATGATTTGTAGCCAACCATAAAAAATTCTCAGGCTGTCTCTCCATTAATATTTTACTACCAAATCTATAGCTGTTGTCGCACAATATAATTTTCTTTCTCATGAATATCAGTGTGATTTATGCTCTATAGCGTAGAAATGCTACAATCCAGCAAATGTTAAATTTGAATCAACGCCACAGGACATTTACACCTGCACCTACATGGATACTCTGCAAATCAGATTTACGTGCCTGGCAGAGCGTCCATATAATCACCTTTACAATAATTCTCTATTATTACGGTCTCGGAAAACGCTCGGAAAAAGTGGACACACATATTTTTCCGAGCAAGAACTTATTTCGCTTATTTTATTATAGGAAGTCACGTTGTTACGAAACCATTGCAAATTATACTACTTCATATTTTGATCAAAGGAAGTCATAATTTATAGTTTACGCACTAGTTAATTACCATTATAAGGTTTCCAATGGTATGTCACATACAAAATTAGTACGAAGTGTCCTCTTTGGCACCCTATACTGACAACTGATAGGGAACCGGGAATTGGTACCAACTGCAGTCGTAAATTTTACAAGGGTTTAGTAACGTATAGTTAAACCAAATCGAAGTTAACGACTTAATTAATTATGGCCCTTGAATATAGTGCTGTTCATTCAACAATAAGTACCAATTAATTGTTGGTCGTCATTCGTCATTATGATGCGTAATAGTAAATTGAGGCCACAGACAGAATCTAAAGTAAATATAAAAACTTTGTTCACTGTTTGGATCTTACATCACAGTCATTCTATTGAGTGAGACTGCTGCCTTTTGTCGCGAGAATTTGTATCTCGACTGATAAATGCCTGGTACACAATAAAGCTGACAGAGACGTACGTTGCTATCCATCCAAGAAATTTTAAAGTACGCTCATTGAGGAAGGATCAGGGCTGGAATATGAGAACGTTCCTCGATACACAACCGAAGGTCCATGCTTCACTATAGCCCTAAGTGGAGCAATGTGCCATGGCTGTTTAGTTGGTATCGGTAAGAATGGTAGGAAGTTTTGCACTTGACTGCCCGGACCGGCCAACCAGTAACTCATAATACCCTATAGTAAAGTTTATGACCGCGAAGCCTGCACTCTTACTTGTGTAACGACAGTGCAAAACCCTGCTTGCGAAATAGAGTGTGGGAAATGCTGTATCAGAGGAGGCCATTCCATATTTAAACGCTGAGAAGTGAAATCTGTCCTCCAAAATAAGACCTATTATTATATTATTAAATGAGCACCGTTTTGTATACAACCCTTTACAGTCTTGTGTCTGAACTACCCCTCTATGTACACATTACAACAAACTTAATGGCACTGAACCGTTTCATGACGAGTGCCGCAGCGGCAGCTGCTATATGGCTAGCTGTTCAGGAACGCTGTCGTAGCATTATTCTGTCCTTTTCTCCGTGTAACTCTTCTTGCATAGTTATTGCAAATTATAAAACATTCAGTCTATCACTCCATTACCTTTTACGTTTTGAGTTTTTGAATAAGAGATTTTGTAAAATGAAACTTTCTTAAATAAACACGCGGGCTTTAATTAAAATGCTTCTGTGTGTTCCACCCCATCACATTGTAAAATAAGTAAAATAGTACAACATTAAAATTATCTACGTTTCGACCGAGTTGCGGCGATCTTTTTCAGGATGCAAACGGTTTTTGAAGAAGGTGGGTACCTACAGAAACTGCTGTAAAGTGCACAGAAGTGAGCAATCCCAGGTAAAATATGGCTAGATTCTGAGGATACGATTGAAATGTAGCTTACAAGTGCTTAATACTATGATGCGGCAATAAGTAATGAGACTTATGAAAATTGAAAACACTTTTTCACTATTCTTTTCTGCACTATAAATATAGCTGAAGGGGTAACTGAGGGAGAATGGCTGCAAATGTCAGCAATATGACTCTTCTGAACTACCCCTCTATGCCACACAGTTTGATTTTAAAAACATTATATTTTGTAAAACAAATAAAGTTCGGACTTGTTTTCTTACAAGTCTTACCCATAATGCTTTCCAGCCAGGTTATTTTATTGTTGAACGAACCAGGAAAGAAAGTATTTCAAACTGACAAGTATTACCCGCAATAGATTCAACAGGTTTCAGGACGACTCTAAATAAAATACGAATTACGTTAAAAATATATAATCGTATTAATTTTCAGTCACCATCATTTCGTAGCTACACACACACACACACACACACACACACACACACAGCATCGATCGTACAAACTCTGAAAGTCCATGGCAAAGCCTTCAACGGGAATGATGTTCAAAACTACCGTTACAATCAGTTGAATCAATTCAATAGTCGCGGAATCCTCCGTCTTGAGAGGAGATCTGAGTTTGATGATAAACGCGGAATCCATTCGGGACAAATCAGGTGAATTTATGAAAGGTGGAGGGTATTTCTGGGACTGTTACCTCCTTTTTAGTCAAACACTCACGCACAAGAGAGCTACTGTCGACCTGAAAACAATAGTGAAGAATAAACACTGACCACCGCAGAATTCGGGAACCGAAAAAGAGCGCTGCCGATAGACAGAAAGAAATATTAGCACAAGCGCTTTAGTTCATATCACATGGAGCAACATCGGCAACTGTTGCTCGTGAAAAATTAACTTCGGAATTTATTGAACTAAATGGATGTATTCAGTTTAACCATTGTGGGTGTGGCGAGTTCCACAACTATATGTGTTGACATCAGCAACATCTCCAGTTTTAATGCCTCCCACTTAAGAAAGACTATGTGTTTACACACTGCAATGCATGACATCAAGGACATATTCAATCAGGTAAACAAAAATGTAAGTAAAAGGTAACAGAGGTAATAAATTTTACATCTGGATGTGCTTCTGTTTGCCAGAAAATGGCATACTAATAGCCAGCAAGACACATTCAATGTGTTCACCCACTGTTCTGCCTGACTTTACATTGGTCCACTGATTTGACATTCATTTAAGTTCTGAGAAATTTAGTAATCAATTTTAATATTTCAGTTTATGTAGCTCCAACGATGCAGTTTTATATCCATAAGTTTCATAGGGTTTTAAAGGTATAATTTCTGCCTTCATAACCATCATCTATTAAACGTTACACCTAGAAGCTTATCATTCACTACGTTTGTCTGAACTTTCCTTTATTTCTTCGATTTTTGATTCCCAATGTTATCATCTACTTTCTACGGTATTGTATGATGATTTTCCTACAGAAATCTCTGCAACAGAAATTCTTAAATGGGCAACAGAAGACGCCAGCTGAAGTGTGAATCAATCGTAAGTGATTCATCATGCATTTTAAATCAGTGATAATTAATTTCAAAAATATAATGATGTTTATAAAAACATAGAATGTATTGTAGACAGTACTTCAATACTAAAAGAATAGCACAGGATCAGCAAAAGTTCTCTAACTTTGGTAATACTGAGCTCCCTAACTTAACTGTATTATGTTGACATTGTTGTTCTTTTTGTGGAGGTGGTCTTCAGTCTGAAGAGTGGTTTGATATAGCGCTTCACACTACTCCTCTACCTTTCAAGCCACTTCATCTCTGAATAACTTCTGTAAACGGCATCCATTTGAACCTGATTGCTGAATTCGAGTTTTAATCACGGTCCACACCTTTTACCTGCAAAATGTACCTGCATTACCAGAGCAACGATTCCTTGATTCCTCATGATGTGCCCCATCAATCGACCGCTTGTTAAAGTCATGTTGAAAATTGCTTTCTTCCGCATTTCGATTCAATTCACATTATTTCTTTGATCTGCTTGTTTAATCTTCGGTATTCTTCTGTAACATCACAATTCTAAATTTATATTCTCTTCTTGTCTGAAATACTTATTGTCAACGTTTCAGTTCCGTACAGGGTTACACTATAGGTAGAAATACCTTCAGAAAAGACTTCCTATCATTTAAAATTACATTAAGTGTTAACAAATTCCTCTTTTTCACAAATAATTTCCTTGCCATTGACAGTCTGTACTTCATATACTCTCTACTTCGACGACCGTCAATTGTCTGGCTGCGCAATTAGTGAAACTGATCTACTTCCTTTAGCGTCTCATTTTATAATTAGATCCTCTCGCCATCGCCTATTTTCATTCGGTCACATTTCATTAACCTTCTTTCATTTTTTATGTCCATGTTGTAACTTGTATTAAAGCCGCTATAATTTCCATTAAGCTGCTCCCCCACGTCCTTTCCTATCTCTGACAAAATTACAATATCGTCCTAAACTGTCAAATTTTTATTTATCCTCTCTAAACTTCAATCCCTCTCCTAACGTCTCGTTGGTTACATTTACGTTTCCTCAATGTACAAATTGAATTCCATCGTGGACAGGCGACAATCCTGTATCACTCCTTTCTCAGTTACACCTTCCCTTCGATGTTGTTCGACTCTTATAAATGCAGTGTGGCTTATGTTGTAAAAACCTTTGCCCCACTCCTATATTGTCTCTGCTACGTTCACTATTTTATCGTCAAATGCTTTCTCTACATCTACTAATACTATGAATGTAGGTTTGTCTTTCTTTAACCTATCTTTTAAGGGTATGTCTTGAAATAATTGCGCAGTCTTTTTCCAGGAATCAATGCAAATTATTTTCTCTAATATCTATTGCTTACATAGTCCTGTCTCTTGCTTGAATATTTGAAACTGAGAGTTTTATCTCAAATCTGTTCATCCTGTTTATTCTTGATCTCAAACACTAACCGTTACGAGTTTATTAGATGTTTGACATTTCGCATATGGATGCCTCTTGAGATTCCAGAAGAGCTGCCATTTTTTAAGTTAGCGTAGTTCCAAAGTGCATATTTACGGCTGCAATAGTCCGTTTATGTGTTTTGTTTCTCTACTGTCTCCGAATATTGTGGAATCAGTACTGCTTGATGTGACATATACTACAATACAGTTTGATTGATTTCTTAAACGCCTGTGCATAGTATAAGAAGTCACTTAATAAGAAGAGGCGGCATGTGGAGGCATGGACAGGAAACTGAGGAAGAGACTAGCGAAGTGCTTTGTATGGAGCGTGGCATTATAGGAAACTGAGTCATGGATACTCAGGAAAGAGGAAGAAAGAAGAATAGAAGCATTTTGGATATGGATTTGTAATATGTTACAATGGGTAGACTAAGTGAGATGCGAGGATGTGTGGAGATGAATGGTGGTAGAGACAGAAATTTTAAAGGTAATCTGGAAGAGGAAACACAGTTGACTGGGGCACTGGATGACAAGAGGTTGTTTACTAATGGATGCTACGGAAGGAACGGTGAATGGAAGAAGACGTAGAAGATGCCACATGATGGCTTGTGTAAGGATATGAGACAACTATGAGAAAGCGAAGAGGGTAGCAAATGCAGCACCGTATGGAGAGCTTCATGTGAAGATCAGCCCTAGGGCATAAGACTGATGATGATGATGGTGGTGTATATGGTAGTGGAAGTGATTCAATAAATAAGTAACAGGGGTTTATGAGGACGTTTCGTGGTAAAGGGAATGCTCTTGTTTAAGCAGTGTATTCGAAGCTCTCGCTTTAACACGCAGTGGGGTCGCGTACACCGAGGTGGCCCATTAATTATTAACAGTCCACGAGGCCGCAAATCCTACGACGTAGGGCGCAAAATGAAATGCAGAGAGATACGAGCGCGGCGGGCGGCACGGGCACAGAGCGGGTGGAAGTCGTCCCTGACAATGGCAGCCTGCTTAATATGCACCAAAGCGGGTGTGAGAGTCAATGAAATTCCCTTGACGAAAATCCGAGGATGAAGTTACAAACGCATGCAAATCTATGTCACTTGAATTGTTCCGCCGCTCATGGCTTGACGCCCCCTGGCCTGCGTCTCGGGTAGGCAACCCGGCGCACTATCTGAGGTTTGCCTGGATTACTTGCGAGGAGCAGGAAGAGGAGTAGTGAAGACTTAGAGCACCAGCGCGCATGATAACGAAAACAGCTGGAAGAATGACATATACACCAACGAAAACACAAATCGTAACACCAAAAATAATTATACAATGTTAATAAAATTCGCGAATTCATTTGTCTAAGTAACATATTCATGTGATTAACTTTGCAAGATAATATGTTAATGTAGGCGTGAGGTAAACCACAGCAAATATGAAATGCTAGTACAGTAATAACTGGTGTAGCCACCAGAATGTTGAACGCAGGTTTGCAAATAAGCATGCGTTGTGCTGTGCATGTGCCGGATGTCAGATCGTGGGATGGAGTTCCATGCCCGTTTCACTTGGTCGGTCAGTAAAGGGATTGTTAATGCTGTTTTGTGAATGACACTGGAGTTGTCGTCCGATGATGTCTCACATGCACTGGATTGGAGACAGATCCGGCCACCGAGTAGGCCAAGGCAAAACTCTGTTGAACATGTTGGGTTGCCTCAGCGTTTGTAGCGCTGTTCATGAGCGACAACACAACGGGTCGAATCACCAAGCTGAAATACAAATTTGCAGCCATAGTGAGTGGGACAGCGAGTAGAATGCTGCTGCTGTCATGCTAAATTCCACCCAGACCATAAATCTAGGTGTAGGTCCAGGTTGTCTAGCAACGGGGCAGGTTGGTTGCAAGCTCGCAATTTGCCTCCTTCTAACCAACAGCCATCACTGGCACGGAGGCAACACCAGCCTTCATCAGAAAACAAACCTGACCTCCATTCTTCTCTCCAATTAACTCTCACTTGACAGCACTAAAGTCACAAGTAGCGGTGATTTAGTGTCAGTGGAATGCACGCTACAGGGCACCTGGCTCGAAGATGTCCTTGGAGTAACCGATTTGTAACAATTTCGTTGTGTTACTGTGGTGCCAACTGCTGGTCAAATGGTCTCCCCGATCGGTAGTGCCATGTGGACGTTCGGTGCCTGGTGCTACTGTGATCATATATTCCCATGACTGTCGCTGCCAGCAATCATCTACAGTGGATACAATCCTGCCAAGTCATTCTGTAGTATCGCAGAAGGAGCAACCATCTCCTCGTAGCCCTACTAACGCCACTCCTATACGACTGACCCGAAATTTGAACAAAAATTGTCTTTCAGATGTAGAAACATGGCAATTAACTTTCTTTTATGTCGCCGAATTTCGTCTTGGTATTTTGATTTTATTTCTGTCAAAGTAGTAGTCTCTCTGGCCTAGAACCACTCGACCACAGTGGCCGGCGTCGTAATAGGTTTTGGAGAAATGAAAAGTGGGATACGGTAAGGGTATGAAGTAAAAGTAAGTAACTGTATGATGACTGTGTAAAGCAATACATTTAATCTTCGAATGTTGGTTGATAGGCTTTGTTTTCTGCCATGTTGGCTTCCCGAGAAGCCGGCCGCTGTGGCCGAGCGGTTCTAAGCGCTTCAATCGGGAACCGCGTTGCTGCTACGGTCGCAGGTTCGAATCCTGCCTTGGGCAAGGATGTGTGTGATGTCCTTAGGTTAGTTAGGTTTAAGTAGTTCTAAATCTAGGGGACTGATGACCTCATATCTTAAGTCCCATAGTGCTTATAGCCATTTGAACCAATTTTTTGATTCCCGAGAGATTGGGCACGGATAACTGAAATACTCTACAAACTCAAGTGTGAGATGTTACAAGACAGAAAACACAGTCCATTACCGAAACACTTGCCTATTGTAATGAGCAACATAGTAAAATGATAGCAGTTCATTCTCATAGGAAAGTGTACTGATAGATGTTACTTCTTTGCAGTACATTACGAGTTCAAAAGTATCTGGGCACGTATTGATGTACGTTAATATTACGAGCGTCGATGCATCGCTTTTATGACTGCATGAATGCTTCTGGAGACCTTGCAATGACGTGTCTGAAAGTCTGCGGGGAAATGGCAGTTGTACCAAATAAGGTGATTTGATTAATTATTACAACTGTGGAATTCACTGAAAAATAAGCATTATACGACCCAAGGATGCTCAAATGGTAATCAACATCTGTTGTAAAACTAAAGCTAAGTGCAGTTGTATGTAGCATGATACTGTCCCTCACCTTTTTTAAAGCTGTTGAACATCACCTACACACAAAAACTTAATTGAAAAATATTTATGTTACAACCACTCGATATTCTACCAATGAGGTTTCTTCTGTATTTTAAGTCGAGATGAGGGAGATAGTTCTTCAGAACGAAATATGGATGAGTTGAATGAATGTAATATAATGGATGATCATGTAAACAGGCAGAATACGACGCTGCGGTCGGTATCGCCTATATAAGAAAACCGGTGTCTGGCGCAGTTGTTAGATCGGTTACTGCTGCTACAATGGCAGGTTATCAAGATTTAAGTGAGTTTGAACCTGATGTTATAGTCGGTGCACAAGTGATGGGGCACAGCGTCTCCGAGCTAGCGATGAAGTGGATATTTCCCCATACGACCATTTCACGAGTGTACTGTGAAAATTAGGAATCCGGTAAAACATTAAATCTCCGACAACACTGCAGCCTGGAAAAGATGGTGCAACAACGAGACGAACGACGATTGAAAAGAATCGTTCAACGTGACGGAAGTGCAACCCTTCCGCAACTTGCTAGAGATTTCAATGCTGCGCCATCAACAAGTGTCAGCGTGCGAACCATCCGACGAAACATCATAGATATGGGCTTTCGGACCCGAAGCTCCAATCGTGTACCCATGATGACGGCGCGACACACGGCTTTACGCTTCGCATGGGCCCATGACCACCGAGCTGGTGGAGGCTTTGTTGGAGTGATATGGGACCCCTGACAGGTGAGACGTACGTAAGCATTCTGTCTGACAGGCTGCATCCGTTCATGTCCACTGTGCTTTCCGACCGGCTTTGCGCAATTCCAGCAGAACAATGCGACACGCCACACGTCCAGAATTGCTACAGAGTTACTCCAGGAACGCTCCTCTGAGTTCAAACACTTCCGCTGGCCACCAGACTCCCCAGATATGAACATTACTGACCATATCTGGAATGCTTTGCAACGTGCTGTTCAGAAGATACCTCCACCCCCTCGTACTCTTACGGATTTATCGACAGTCCTGCAGGATTCATGGTGCCATTTTCCTCCAGCACTACTTCAGACATTAATCGAGTAAATACCACGTCGTGGTGCAGCACTTGTGCGTGCTCGCGTGGATCCTACACAGTATTTGGCAGGTGTAACAGTTTCTTCTGATCTTCGTTGTATTTCTGATATGAAGTCTCTTGTTCAGTATCCTACAACAATCCATAAGTCTTCGGGGTAAGGTTTCACTTAAAGTGTTTTATGGGAATGGTTTGTGCTCATGTTATGTTGTCAAATAGCCGCATGTTTCTGTCATTATTTCAGGTGGATTTCGTAACACTGACGGGGATTACACCATGTGGATTGTACTTCATAATTAGAAACTTGCGAATTATTACTTAATCTTTTAGTATCAAATGATACTCAACAGACAAAGACAACATATAGCCTTTGCGGTGACAGACAGACTTAATGTTGCTCTGTATCGACATATGTTGTTCCAGTGCAGTGCAAACCAGTCACTCGAGAACTGGACTGTGAAATGAATCACTGGTAATATAATAAATCCATAGAAGTTTTGTAAAATTTCGGTATCACAAACAAACATTTATCTTGAGTCAGCTTCGTAATTATGTTATAGTTACTGTGAGAAGTTTAGGAAGCCATTTCGAATCAAACTGAAGGAAATAAATCATGTTAACGGCATAAGAGAGAGTACATGAAAAAAGAGGCTTGCTTTGAGCCAGCGAGAATCGGTTAGCTTGGTTTGGTTTGGCCGGCTGGTAGCGGCCGTGCTGTGTGTTGGCCTCGGATGATCGATCGTCGAAAGTTTATTTGCGAATTATCGACGTATCTACTAAGTAGATTAAGGAAGCCGTAAAGCTATAGCCGAGTAATGGCAGTGTTAGTTTAGACATGGTGGTATGTGAATTGTGTATTTACACAGTCGCCAGAAACAAAATGTGCGGAGGTTCAGCAGACGTTCAAGCCGTGTCACTAAAAATCTGTTTGAATTATGGGAAACTACCGTAAAGGTGTTTCATTTTTAGGAGTATACACTATTTCTGTGGTATCTTTAAGCCATACATACGGAATCCACAGATCTTTCGCATAGAGGTCTTTGGAATAATCTTTCTTGTTGAGATTTCTCTTCAATAGAATGCTCCATCCTGTGACATGAAACTGTTATTCCATTTATTTACCTCTAGTCATGATCATTATGTAACGTACCCGACGTTCTCCTAGAGGGCTCGGCAACCCTTTAAACACTGAGGCGCGATAGATTTGCATATGTACAAGGCGTTTCCTCCCCGCACTGCTTCGATCACAAGACTGTCGACAGACGGCAGGACAAGCGCAACGAGAGGTCCTCCGTGCCAGGGACCTATTTCCTCCGCCGTGTGACGTGGCCGGACTGGATTGGCACCAGTTCCTCTACGCCCCGACTATATAGGGCGGCGGAAGTCAACATGACGGCAGTTCGCACCACCGGACCCCTGGGTCCTACTCTAAACAGCCCATCAGTCAGAGTCCGGTCGGAAGCCACCGCAGTGGGATCTACGATTTTCCTGCTATATCCTCTGTTGTTAGGGAATATCAGTAGCATAGGCTTCACATCGCACTACATTTATTCGCTGTGTATTCCAGGCGTATGCATGTTAGTGTCTGAGACGTTGTATTATGTTTTTAATGAGAGTTTTCCTTTGTTTTAAATCTCTTTACTGTGGTCGTAATAAATCTTTTTTTTTAACCTGTGTCTTATTATTTCCTATCAAACCTCTCAGTGGTAGATATAGCACATAGCACATTATTCCTAGAACGATTTGGTCACCGAAAGACACAAGGAAAGGACTGGAAAGATTTTTGGTTCGTTGCAGGTAGGTGTTATCAGAGGGCAATAAGGCAGCTTGGGCTTGTAATCTAGACGAGCAGATTTCGATAACTATGGTGCCGTTACCATACAAAGGTTTTGAGAGGCTTCAATAAGCATTTCAGGGTATATGAGGTGAGGTTCCATCGATGACTAACCGATTGAGGAGTATCGTGATTTATCGTTAGTGAGCTGTACGTTGATGGATAGGTAAAATGTAATCAGGTTTTCTTTCATTTCATTAATATGTGTTTCATGCATTTATAGCCCTTCTGTTCTTATTGACAGCTAAAATCTGTTTTCAGCCGAATTGAGTTTGTAACTCAAGCACAGCCTCTTCGTATGTGGGGAATTGTAACTGAACCAGTAAGGTTTCGACATCACTGGGCCTTTCCCACACTTGAGTTTTATATGCAACAGTGGTTTTTGATGGGCATTGATAATATGTTTCCAACCAATTATATCCAAGACTTACACAGGGCTACTATAAGTGATTCATTTCGTTTCCAAACGTCAGTATTTTCCAATGCATTACATTTGGAAATATGACCAATGCGTGAACACCGAATTTGCACTGTGCCCACCAGTTGTCGTTACGGATGTAGTGCCTTGACAAATTGAGGACTGAGCAAGAAAAGAGCTTTGGGTATTGGACAATGCGAGAAGTTTATCTGTTACAAAAGTGCAGCATGCATTAATAAAGAATTGGCGGTTTTTTATGCTAGATTGTTTCGGGAAAGTGCAGAAGAGATTTCAGTTTCAAAGGGTGCAGGACGAACACAGGAAGAGGGTGGACATAGGAACAAACAATGTTTTAATTCTTAACTATCGAAGCTGTGGTCGAAAACAACCAGGGCTCCAAGCGCTAATAGACAGCACTGAATCGTAAAACGTTATAGGTACGGAAAACTGGCTAAGACTGGCAATAAATTCAGCCAAAAGCTTTACAAATGCCTAACCGTGTTCAGGAAGGATAGATTAAATACAGTTGGGAGCGGAGGGTTTTTTGCTATCAGAAGTTGTGGAAACTGTAGTGGATAGTTCCTGTGATTTAGTATACGTTATACTTGACAACAGGAACAAACTAATAATTGGTTCATTCTACCATCCTCCCCTCCCCCTCCCCGGCTCAGATGATACAGTTGGTGAATAGTTCAAAGAAGACTTGAGAGTCATTTCAAAGGGGTACCTCACTCATTCAATTTTAGTTAGTAGTGAGTTCATTGTAACCTCGATATGTTGGCGAAAGTACTTGTTTAAAGTCGTTGGTGATCCATCTCAGAAAATTATTTTGAACCATTAGTTGAGGAGCCCATTCGAAGTGTAAATGATTGCGAAAACATACTTGACCACTTAGTAACACTTAATCCAGACCAAATAAGGAGCATCATGAAAGATACAGTGTTTAATAAACACACAGGCATTGCTGTTAGATTGTATAGCGTATCATTCAAACAGACCAAAAATAAATGCAAAATACATCTATTTAAAAAGCAGATAAAAATTCGCTTGACCCCTTCCTAAGAGACAGTCTTCTTTCGTTCCAACCTACGTAAGGGTAGACCAGATGTGGTCTAAATTCAAAGAAATAATATCGGTGGCTATTGACAGCTATATATAATGTAAATTAACAAGAGATGGTACTGATCCCCATGGTACTCAAAACAGTTCACATCACTATTGTAGAAGCAATGTAAAAAACGTGCCAAATCTGAAAGAACGCAAAATCCCTTGCATTGGTCATGTTCTACGGAAGCAAAAATAAATGCGTCATGCTTTCAATTTTTTCCACAACGAAACTTTGTCTTGAAATGTAGTATAAAACGCAAGGTGATTCTGTTCCTACATAAGGTACACCGGTGACAAGACGCAATCAGTTCATTCACTGTGCAGTAACAATGGTGATGTTATTGATGACATCGTCACCAAAGCAGAGTTGCTAAAAACGGCTTTACCGAAATTCCTTCACAATGGAAGAAAAAGTAAAATTCCAGAATTCGAATCAAGAACTGCTGCCAACATGAGTAACTTAAAAGCAGATATCCTTGACGTAGCGAAGCAGCTTAAAACACTAAAGAAAGGCAAGGCTTCCGGTCCAGATTGTACATCAGTCAGGTTCCTTTCAGAGTACGTGGATACAATAGCTTCATACTTACAAAGCAATCCCATACAACCACTCGCTTGTGGAAAGATCACTACCTAAAAATTGTGAAGTTGCACAGATCACATCAACATCCAAGAAAGGAAATAGGAGCAATCAGCTGAATTACAGACATATCACTAATGACCGTATACAGCAAGATTTTGGAACATATACTTCGCTCGAACGCAATGAATCACCTCGGAGGAAACGATTTATTCACAAATAGCCAACATGGATTCAGAAAATATCGTCTTGTGAAACACAGCTAGCTCTTTATTCTCGCGAAGTAATGAGTGCTATCGATAGGGGAAGACAAATTAATTCCATATTTTTAGATTTCATGAAGGCCTTTGACACCGTTAATCTCAAGTGACTTCTAATTAAATTCCTTGCCTGTGGAGTATCGTCTGCGTTGTGCGACTACATTCGTGATTTCCTTTCAGAGAAAGGTCAGAGTTCGTAATAACTGACGGAAAGGCATCACGTAGAACGGAATAATGTCGGGGGATCCCCAAGGAAATGTTATAGGCCCTTTGTTGTCCATTACCTGCATAAACGATTTAGGAAACAATCTGAGCAGTCCATTTAAATTGTATGCAGATGATGCAATCATTTACCGTCATGTAAAGTTACCAGAGGATCAAAAAGAATTGCAAAATGTTTTAGATAAGATATCTGTATAGTGCTAAAAGTGGCAATTGAGTGTAAAAAAAGATTGTGAAGTCATCGATATGAGCAGAATTCGCTAAATCTCAGTTTATCGATAAATCGCACAAATCTAAAGGCTGTAAAGTCACCTAGATACTTACAATTACGAATACCTTAAATTGGAGCGACCATACAGAAAATGTTCTGGAAAAAGTGAGTCAACGACTGCGATTTATTGGTAGAATACTTAGAAAATGCACCAGGTCTGCTAAAAAACTGCTTACACTACGCTTTCGGGCCCTTTTCTGGAGTATCGCCGTGCGGTATGAGGTACGTGTCAGATAGGATTGAGGGAGGACATCGAAAGAGTTCATAGAATGGCAGTTCGCTTTATATTGTCGCGAAATAAGTGAGAAAGTGCAACCGATATGTTACACGAATAGAGCTGGCAGTTATTAAAACAAAGGCATATTTCCCTACAGCAGGACGTTAGGGCGTTCTCATGAAATTTCAACCAGCAGTCTTCTCATTAGAGTGTGAAATGTTTTGCTGGTGCCTACCTACATAGGGAGACGTAATCAACACAATAAAATTAGAGAAAGACGTAATTGTTCGTTCTTCCCGCGCGCTTTTCGAGTGGGTAACAGTAAAAAAGTAGTTCAAAGGAAGGTCTACATCTACAATTACCTGGTTACTCTGCAATTCACACTTAAGTGCCTGGTAGAGGGTTCATCGAACCCTTTTCATACTACTTCTCTACCATTCCGCTCTCGAAAGGCGCGTGGGAAAATGGAACACCTCAGTCTTTCCGTTCGAGCTCTGATTTCTCTTATTTTATTATGATGATCATTTCTCCCTATGTAGGTGGGTGTCAACAAAATATTTTCGGATTCGGAAGAGAAAGTTGGTGATTGAAATTTCGTAGATCGATCTCGCCTCAAAGAAAACCGCCCTTGTTTCAGTGACTGCTACCCCAACTCGCGTATCATATCAGTGACACTCTCACCCCTATTGCGCGATAACATGAAATGAGCTGCCGTTCTTTGGACTTTTTCGATGTCCTCCGTCAATCCTACCTGGTAAGGATCCCATAGCGTGCAGCAATATCCCAGCAGAGGACGGACAAGTAGCCTACATTCCACTTGTCCGTCCTCTGCTGGAATATTGCTGCACGCTATGGGATCCTTACCAGGTAGAATTGTCGCATCGTTTAAGTGTTCTGCCAACAAAGCGCAGTCTTTGATACGCCTTCCCCACAAAATTATCTATGTGGTCTTTCCAATTTAAGTTGCTCGTAATTGTAATTCCTAGGTATTTAGTCGAATTAACAGCCCTTAGATTTGTGCGATTTAGCGTATACGCAAAATTTATCGGATTACTTTTAGTAACCGTGTGGATAACCTCGCGCTTTTCTCTTTTTAGTGCTAATTGCCACTTCTCGCACCATACAGAAATGCTCTCTGTATCATTTTGTAATTCGAATTGATCATCTGATGATTTTACTAGACGGTAAATTACAACGTCTTCTGCAAACAATCTAAGGGGGCTGCTCAGATTACCACCTAGATCATTTATATAAATCAGGATCTGCAGAAGGCCTATGACACTCTGGACTCGCATTCGGGAGGACGACGGTTCAATCCCGCGTCCGGCCATCCTGATTTAGGTTTTCCGTGATTTCCCTAAATCGCTCCAGGCAAATGCCGGGGTGGTTCCTTTCAAAGGGCACGGCCGACTTCCTTCCCCGTCCGTCCCTAATCCGATGAGACCGATGACCTCGCTGTCTGGTCTCCTTCCCTGAAACAACCAACCCACCAACCTATGACACTACCTTGCGGAACGTCAGAGATCACTTCTGTTCTACTCGATGATTTACCGTCTATCACTACGAACTGTGACCTCTCTGAGAAGAAATCACGAATCCAGTCACACAACTGAGACGATACTCCATATGGACGCAGTTCGATTAATAGTCCCTTGTGAGGAACGGTATCAAAAGCTTTCAGGAAATCTAGGAATATGGAATCGATATGAGATCCCTTGTCAACAGCACTCATTACTTAATGTGAATAAAGAGCTAGCTGTGTTGCACAAGACCGATACTTTCTGAATCCATGTTGGTGATGTATGAATAAGTCATTTTCTTCAAGGTGATTCATAATGTTCAAGTACAGTATATGCTCCAGAATCCTACTGTAAATTGAGGTCAGTGATATGAGACTGTAATTTAATGGGGTACTCCTATTTCCTTTCTTGAATGATGAAGCCTATGGAATTATGGAGAAGAACCGCCCTGTAAACAGAGCGCTGTATGCTGTTATCGACAACTTAGGGACTCTGATTGTCGCTGTAAACAGGAAAGTACCAGTCGACCAAGTGTGTCAGATGCAACAGTGAAGAGGGCGAAGGAAACTTTCGTACGCAGCCCAATATAGTCAACGGCCTTAACGCGTCACTAACATGGAATACCGCAGCAAACAATGTGGAAGATCCTGTGACAGCATTCTGATTCGTACCGTCCGCAGCTCGTGCAACAACTAAAATTGGAAGATTATGGCCGGTGCCTTCTTTTTTGTATCGCAATGAAGAAAGTACTTGAGGATGTACATTCCGCCTGCAAGCTGATATTCAGCGTCGAAGGTACCTTCCATTTATCTGGAAACGTTATTTGCCACACCGTGGGAGCGTGGGGCACTGAAAATCCTCATGAAATTCTCACGTGTGAACGTGATTCGTCGAAGGTTAATGTTTTCTTCGCAATGTCGCAGACGAAGCTGTGTGGGCCGTTTTAATGCTGTGAGAAGTCTGTGACGGGTACATCTTACCTTAATAGTTGCAATTGTGATTTTTTCCACTAACTACTGATGATTTCGACAATACCATCCTCCAACAAGACAGGGCACGTTCTCGTTGGAGCTTCGATGTTCCGTATCGCCAGATTGAGCGCAGTGATGAACTGAAATGATCGTATGGCATTGATGGTCGGAAGTCCCCTCCTGGGAAAGTTCGAGCGCCGAGTTGCAAGTCTTTTCATTTGACGCCATATTGGGCGACATACGTATCGTTGACGATGAATTGATGATGAGGACAACACAACACCCAGTCTCCAAGAGGAGGAAAAATCTCTGACCCCGCCGGAAATCGAAACGGAGGGGTAGGGGCTAGTCGGTCAGAGGTCTCCACCCGAGGCCTGGCCACAATGTCCCGTACCCACCCTTCAGGAACCAAGGGAAGAAGGATAGGAAACATGGAGTAAATTACAGTGAACATCAATGGCTTATTTATTTATTTTCCTGCGGGCCCTCGGAGTCTTTCGCGACGGCATACATGAATAAAACGTCCTCGGTTTTCAAGCCGCGTCAATTCGATTAAAGTCCTCGAGCTTTCGATGACCATCTCCGCCATCGTCGTCAGGCGTCAGCAAGACGTCAGGCTCATTGAGAAACGACTCAGCTAGGGCGGCGGTTGGGGTGTAGTGGTGAAGATGATATAGCTTTGCTCCATTAATCAACCACGTCATCTGAACCATCGCGTTGCTACTTTCTCTTTTGGGGGTATATTAAGGACCGTGTTTACGTACTCCCACTGCCAAGAGCACTGGAACAGCTAACAGAGCGCATCAGTGTTGGTGTGTTGACCATCGACTGTATGTTGCTGCATGAGGTGTGGAACGAAGTTGACCAACCTTGGGCGTGTGTCGTGTGGCCAGAGGGGCACTCAGAGAAAATTTTTAAGTGAAAGATGTCAGATAGGTGAGTTTACTGCTGTATTCGTGCATCGGTAATGTTTGTACAAGTCATATATTTGAAAATATAGAGCTCTGAAAAGGAATTAATCATTTATAGTGACCCCGTAACATGGCTGTCGATAGGATTTACACATACTTCCGCATGTATACTCGAGTGTAGTCCTGTCAAAATTTGACATGTTTAATATACCTGTTAGTGAAAGGCTAGAGCCCTGAATCGCATCTGATGCATTTGTACCTGATCGGTATCCAACAGTCGAGATAACGTCGTATCGAACGAGGCCTCAGGCAGCAGAACTGGCCTCTGTCCTCAATGTTACACAACACAGCAAGCACAGAATCGAAGTAGCGTCTGACACGTATTTCCCCCTAAATGTGGGAGTGTTTGAAGTGATCGACTGAGGTGGAGCAACGGAAAGACTCTACAGTGCTTTCAGCACGACGACGGCTCAGATTCCTGTCGGGATATGAAGATTAAGGTTTTCCATGGTTTCCATGAATCGCCTAACGCAAGTCTTTGGATAGTAGCTACAAAAAAGACGTGAGTTATTGAAGTGATTTAATAAAATTTCTAAGATTTTAAAGGCACCTAATGCTCATTACAGCTGGTAAATTGATTATACAGTTTTTTATTGAACTAACGATCGCAGATGACGTTTCGGTAACAAAATTACTATTGTGGTCGTACAAACAGTATTGTGAAGACAATATGCATCCCCAATAATGCTGTCATTAGGTTTCCGCTGCGAAACGCGCAAGTTTGAACGAAATAAACAACGCGATGAGTCATGAGACTAACTCAGTTAGGATTCCTCGTCCAATATCACACTCCTAAGTACCAAAATTGCACGTAGTTCGTGTCATCTCTGCAGTCTGTTTCTCAGTAGTGGAGCACTGATCGTGTTCCTAGAATTTAAGCGTATAGGATAGCTTAGAAGTCCTTCTATAGACATTAAGACTACAGAGAGAAAAATTTAAACAACTGACTCTTAACAGCCATTACAGAAAGTGCTCTCGCAAAAATTTAAAAGGAAGCAACATGAAACTTCCTGGTAGATTAAAACTGCGTGCCGGACCGAGACTCGAACTCGGGACTTTTGCCTTTCGTTGAGGAGTGATCTACAAACCCAAGCACGACTCAGGAGCCGTCCTCACAGATTCAGTTCTGTCAGTACCTCGTCTCCTACCTTCCAAACTTCAAAGAAGCTCTTCCGCGAAACTTGAAGAACTAGCACTTCTGGAAGAAAGGATATTGCGAAGACATGGCTTAGCCACAGCCTGGATGATGCTTCTACTATGAGATTTTCACTCTGCAGCGGAGTGTGAGCTGATATGAAGTTTCATAAACAAAAAATAGGTATTTATCTTACATTAGTCGCCGGCCGCTGTGGCCGTTCGGTTCTGGCGCTGCAGTCCGGAACAGCGGGGTTGCTACGGTCGCAGGTTCGAATCCTGCCTCGGGCATGGGTGTGTGCGATGTCCTTATGTTAGTTAGGTTTAAGTAGTTCTAAGTTCTAGGGGACTTATGACCTAAGATGTTGAGTCCCATAGTGCTCAGACCCATTTGAACCATTTTTTTTTCTTACATTAGTCTTACTCCATGACTTCTGCGGAGAATGCTCACTGGGATGAAAAAAAGAATTACAACTTATTTTATTTCATTTGTAAAGATTAAAATGAGGTTACGAAGTACTATAGTAGTACAGCTCAATTTCTATTGATAAAATAATCGAAAACATAATTTTTTTAAGATACCCATCAATGGATTTGAAAGACGTAGTTATTTAACACTGTCTTAAACTATATCACCTTCTCTAGATGAAATTTAATGTGCCCTGGCAAATTTCTGCATGTACAAGGTGAACCAGAACTCCACCGACCAACTTTCAGAGACTAAAACATGGGCTTCAAAGCGGATATCTTCAGATGAGCACTCGTTCATCTCGAGTATTGTAAAACGTATCTCTTGTACTGAACAAGTGTTCATAGTTCATAAGGTATACGTTTCATAGCCCATGTTTACTCATTATTTTTTACTTGTTTTTCTCTACACTACCTTCTCTCAAAATACGTAACCCAAAGAGATTACGTTAGTAGAGATGTTTTTCACAGTATGCGTTTAGACTCCATGTTCACTACATTTTTGTTGTTTCTTTGGACCACAATAACCACCTGAAAGGTTGTCGATGGATTTCTGGTTCAGTCTGAATGTGTATTTATGAATCTGATTCCTTTCTGTAACAGCGTTATCATACAGAAGTCACTGAAAGGCTATTTCCGAATATAATATTCACAGTTTTCACTATATTTGAGAAAAGAGAAACATTAATAATAGCAAAGGATGTTAATGAGTTTCGATATTATGATTTAGTTGTCAAAATACGAATACTTTTCTTTGCGTAGATCTCTCTGCAGGATGTTGCCAAATTAACACCAGATATAATTCTTATAACCAGCTTGTGTACTCTGAAAGTACTACCACTGAAGTCACGTCCCCCTCCCCCTTCACCGCCACCACCATCGCAAAAAAGAAGATTATATAACTATTTAGTGGATCTAAATATACAGAAAGGGCTAGTTTCTTTATTTTTAAATCACCTAGAGCAGTAATAATGCATACTTCAAATGTAGCAGAACTAAGGCTCTGCATTAACTCTAGGTACAGCCTTCTCCATTTAGTTTTCTGTTCTATGTTGTACATAAAAGTGAACACTCTCTACTTCTGCCCTGTCATTATCTGAAAAATTTATTGTGGAGCTGTATGAGGACTGCTGAAGTGTACATACCTTGTCAGCGTTTTCTGTTAAGTGCGCGTGTGTGTGTGTGTGTGTTTGTGTGTGTGTGTGTGTGTGTGTGTGTGTGTGTGTGTGTGTGTGTGCCTGTGCGTATGTGTGTGTGTCTGTGTTGCAGAGAGTGATCCGGTTGACATACTTGTTTATCACGTACAAGTTCCACAAAATGATGGGCAAAACTGATAACGAGGGACTGTAACATCCGTTTCACCTCTTCCCACTCTGCCCGGGATCTTCCCAGTGGGTTCTGCTGTGGCAGCTGAAGTATTACGAACCACGCTTGTCTGCTGCCGAGAACTGAGGAAGAGCAACAGCCACCAGTGGCTGCTGGGAGATGCGCACTCGCAGAAACTTGCCTGGCAACGATGAATTATTGATGCCGCGTTGCCATGTCGTAGGCGGCAGCGAGACCATCGGCCACGTCGAGCATTCCGACGCCGGCGTCCGAGTTCGTCGCCGACGCGCACTCGTCAAGTCGATATGGAATGCCAAGGGTGGCACAGGCAAGCGGGCGGTCGGGCAGCTAGGCAGGCAGGCAGGTAGGCGGCGAATCTGCATATCAAACGCCGCTCGTTTCCAAACGACTCGCGTACGGCCGGCAGAGGCCCCTGTATCATTTCTTCCCGAAAGTGTAATTTTGGGCTGTCTTGTTGCTCTTATTTGAACTTCAGCTTGGAGGAGAGCACTGTAATTTTCATCATCTGACCTCATGAAACACGCTGAAGTTTCGTTGATGGGTAACTATACAGTTCTCTAATAGTGATGTCTAATGCTGTATTGTTGACCTGAAATACACTGTCCGATAAGGTGAACGAACCAGAAGACCCGGTCAGATGTCAGTGTAGCTTCATACACGTACAGACCATCGGGAGATATGTAAATGACTATAGTTGCAATTCCTAATGACAGGTGGGACGTCCAACAGAGTGCGTTAGTGTTGTTCGTGTTTATTCACAGAACTGGTAGAGTACAAGTTATAAAGTTAAACTTTCAAAACGCTGTAGAAACAACACCACTGGACAAATTGCAACAGAATATTACCGAAGTAGGGGGAAAAGTATGGTAGAAAATAAATATTTCGAAAATTGATCAATAGACCCGTATGTCTCAGAATACGTAAATGAAAACACCTGTCAAGTGCACGACCCATTGAAGTTGGTATAAACACGCCGGGTACACGGCTTTTCCTCTGTTCGCGTCTGCGACGTTCGCCATGACTGTCTCAATGCACGATCGCGCTCTCCTTGTAAATCTGTATTACAAGAATTGTGGCCATGCACACGTCGCTCTGCAGAAGTTCCGGACGCTGAAGGGTTTGAAAAAAGGCGTTGGTCCGATGACTGCAGTGGGTCTGGAGAAAATAATTCGGAAATTCGAAAAGACGGGTTCTTTTGGCGTGCAACCTGGTAGAGGGAGGAAACGAATTGATTGGACGTCAGTGGAAGCAGTGGCCACAGCAATGCAGGAGGAGACGAGTGGTGATGTGCAAACGTGTAGTACACGGAGGATTGCGCGAACATTGGACATACCCGTGAGGACGGTGCGTATGTCCTACGAAACTTCCTTCTTTGCTATCCATACAAAATTCTCCGATAACATTCCGTTGCAATTTGACGTCATTCCGACAAGTGGCGTTATTTCTACAGCTGTTTGAACGTTTAACTTTAATTATAATCACAAAGTATATCAGTGACGCGAACAGCGTCAAAGGTTTTGTGAACACTGTGAAGAACTTAGAGATGCCAAGTACCTGTATGAGCCAGCGTTACCAGAACCTAGTAGGACTGGTGAGATTTTAAAAGATATCGCGATCGGGTATATCAAAATTTAAAAATGTTTCACTATCGGGCCTCGATATATCGAAATTAATTATCGACGTATGATCCCATCAGCGCAAAAATATTAACGTACTAGCGTAAAAATATATCCGATGCAGATTGTAAATATACTCCCCATTTTAGAGCGATATACTTAAGTACTGATTTATTACTAAATATTCTGTACAGAAGAGGATCAAGTAGGTAAAAAGACGAGGGCTAGCAGAAATCTTTGGGTAACAGGAGATACATTGAATTTAATTGATGAAAGGAGAAAATATAAAAATGCAGTAAATGAGGCAGGCAAAACGTAATACAAAAGTCTCAAAAATGAGATCGACAGGAACTGAAAAATGGCTTAGCAGAGATGGCTAGAAGACAAATATAAGGATGCAGAGGCATATATCACTAGGGGTAAGATAGATACTGCCCACAGGAAAGTTAAAGAGACCTTTGGAGAAAATTGAACCACTTGTATGAATATCAAGAGGTCAGATGAAAACCCAGTTCTGAGCAAAGAAGGGAAAGCAGAAAGGTGGAAGGAGTATATAGAGAGTCTATATTGAGGGCCAGCATTATGGAAATGAAGAGGATGTAGATGAAGACGAAATGAGAGATATGATGCTGCGTGAAGAGATTGGCAGAACACTGAAATACGTAAGTCGAAACAAGGCCCTGGGAGTAGAAAGCATTCCATTAGAACTACTGAGAGCCTTGGGAGAGCCAGTCCTGACAAAGCTCTACCATCTGGTGAGCAAGACGTACGAGACAGCAAAAATACTCTCAGACTTCAAGAAGAATACAATAATTCCAATCCCACAGAATGCAGGTGTTGACAAATGTGAAAATTACCGAACTATCAATTTAATAAGTCATGTATGCAAAATACCAACACGAATTCTTTACAGAGGAATGCAAAAACTGGTAGAAGCCGACCTCGGGGAAGATTAGTTTGGATTCTGTAGAAATGTTGGAATACGTAAGGCAATACTGACCCTACGACTTATCTTAGAAGATCGATTAAGGAAAAGCAAACCTACGTTCCTAGCATTTGTAGACTTAGAGAAAGTTTTTGACAATGTTGACTGGAATAATTTCTTTCAAAGTCTGAAGGTCGCAGGGGTAAAATACAGGGAGGGAATGGCTATTTACAATTTCTACAGAAACCAGATGGCAGTTATAACAGTCCAGGGGCATAAAAGGGAAGTAGTGGCTGGGAAGGGAGTGAGACAGGGTTGTAGCCTCCCCCCGATGTTTTTCAATCTGTTTATTGAGCAAGCAGTAAAGGAAACAAACAAAAAATTCGTAGTAGGAATTAAAATCCATGGAGAAGAAATAAAACTTTGAGGTAAGCCGATGACATTGTAATTCTGTCAGAGACAGCGAAGGACCTGGAAGAGCAGATGAACGGAATGGACAGTGTCTTGAAAAGAGGATATAAGATGGTCATCAAGAAATGCAAAACGAGGATAATGGAATGTAGTTGAATTAAATCAGGTGATGCTGAGGGAATTAGGAAATGAGACACTTGAACTAGTAGATGAGTTTTGCTATTTGGGGAGCAAAATAACTGATGGTGGTCGAAGTAGAGAGGATATAAAATGTAGACTGGCAATGGGAAGGAAAGCGTTTCTGAAAAAGAGAAATTTGTTAACATTGGGTACAGATTTTAGTGTCATGAAGTCGTTTCTGAAAGTATTTGTATGGAGTGTAGCTATGTATGGAAGTGAAACGTGGACGATAACTAGTTTAGACAAGAGGAGAATAGAAGCTTTCGAAATATGGTGCTCCCGTTGAATTTTGAAGATTAGATGGGTAGATCACATAAGTAACGAGGGGGTAGTGAATGGAATTGTGGTGAAGATAAATTTGTGGCACAACTTGACTAGAAGAAGGGATCGGTTGGTAGGACATCTACTTAGGGATCAAGGGATCACCAAATTAGTATTGGAGGGTAGTGTGGAGGGTAAAAATCGTAGAGGGAGACCTGTAGATGAATACACTAAGCAGATTCAGAAGGATGTAGGTTGCGGTAGGTACTGGGAGATGAAGAAGCTTGCATGGGATAGAATAGCATGGAGAGCTAAATGAAACAAGTCTCAGGACTGAAGACCACAACAACAACGTTCTGTACATGAACCAGCTGGCAGCCTGCTTATTTCCCTTTGAGCAACAACTGAAAGGAGAGCGATGCACATCCCTCCTTGGCAATAACCATATTGCTAACCATAGTAACAGTGTGTAAGTTGCAAAATAAAAGGTGTCCGAAGGGTACGACGTTCCGTTTCGTCACATATCTCATTTGTCCGGAACACTTCATATCGACCTCCACCGAGCGCTGATTACGTCAGCATTTCCCTCACACGTCTGCGCCCTCCGCAAAGACGAAATTTGTATTCTGATTTTTGTTCATCATTTTCAGCAACTGTTTTTGAAGCAAGACGTGAAGAGAAAGCACACCAGTTGTGTTAAAAATGGTTTTTAATGCAACTGGTGTGCTTTTTGATCACATCGGAAATCTAGTTATTCCATTTACACGACCACCTCCCAGTGCATTCGGACTCCTTCATTTGTGCCATCTATACTTGCTTCACGCAGGCAGAGAGGACTGAAAGAGATGAAAGCTCAAAAAGTAGTAAGACTCCTTCGCACAGTGAAAGTAAAATTAGGTTCTAGTACAGTTTCAAAAGAACAATTTCAAATATTTACTGAAAACTACGAAAAAATTTTAAAATAAAGTAAAGATAAGGGTACTCGATGTAGCCATTTTCATATCGATATATTGGGGGGGAAACTGTCGCCGATAATTAGCGATTATATATATATATATATATATATATATATATATATATATATATATATATATCGTTATTTTATCAATAGCCCTAGCATCTACAGTGTATGAAAGGGGCATCATTGTGTGTCTTAATTTGGGCAGCTGGTCAATATTCAGATTTGTGGGACTTCGGGATGTGACGGTGGCACGATGTTGGACTGCATGAAAGCAGGGTACTCGTCTCCAAGGCGCTGATCGACCACGTCTCACCACCACATGGCAGGACCGCCGGATTTTGCACCAAGCACATCGTAACCCCTCCTCATCAGCGTCTGAATCCGAGAACAAGTAATGGACTCCCTGCAGCATTCTGCGTCATCCTGCACCACTGGTCGGAGACTAATAGCCGACTGGATACGGTATTAGGGTCCCATGCATTACAAAACACACCGCAGCGTTCGGTGTAGTGCCGTCATCAGGATGGATGGATTGCTCATGAATGGCTTCTAATTGTTTTCAGCGATGAGACGAGGTTTGGCATTACACCGGATAACCATCGTTAGCGAGTATAGTTTGTGACTTAGAGAGAGGTCCCATTATTATGTTGTTTCGGAGAGGCACAGCAGTTCTACGACTGAAGTCATGCTTATGGCATTGCATCCCAAATGGTAGTCATTAAAGGGCCATTGGAGTCACAACGGTCACTGGAGAGCCGCGCGGGATTAACCGAGCGGTCTAGGGCGCTGCAGTCATTAACTTTGCGGCTGGTCCCGGCGGAGGTTCGAGTCCTCCCTCGGGCATCGGTGTGTGTGTTTGTTCTTAGGATAAATTAGTTTAAGTAGTGTGTAAGCTTAGGGACTGATGACCTTAGCAGTTAAGTCTCATAAGTTTTAACACGTTCGAACATTTTTTGGTCACTGGAGAACGGCGTCCAACATGTCACTTCTCATACAACAGAATCAAAAAATGGTTCAAATGGCTCTGAGCACTATAGGACTTAACATCTGATGTCATCAGTCCCCTAGAACTTAGAACTACTTAAACCTAACTAACCTAAGCACATCACACATATCCATGCCCGAGGCAGGATTCGAACCTGCGACCGTAGCCGTCGCGCGGTTCCAGACTGAAGCGTCTAGAACCGCTCGGCCACTACGTCCGGTATATAACAGAATCGTTGTGCTATTTTCAGTAGGACAATGCTCGTCCACGCGTGGCATATTTCTATCTCTACAGATTGTATGCATGATGCTGAGATATCCCATGGACACCAAGATTCCCTCACCTGCCTGAGATAAAAAAACGTGTGGGACCACCTCTGTTGTCAACTCCAGCCAAGTGCAGTACTCAGGATATGAATGATCAGTTACAACAATTATGTGCCAGCTTTTCTCAGGAGGGTATACAAAAGCTCTAAGACGCTTTTGGTTCAAATGGCTCTGAGCACTATGGGACTTAACTTGTCAGGTCATCAGTCCCCTAGAACTTAGAACTACTTAAACCTGACCAACCTAAGGACATCACACACATCCATGCCCGAGGCAGGATTCGAACCTGCGACCACAGCGATCGTGCCGTTCCAGACTGTAGTGCCTAGAACCGCTCGGCCACCTCGGCCGGCTAAGACGTTTTCCCCAAAATAATCAGTTTCTACATCAAGGCAAGAGGGCGACACGTCGTGCTGATTAGTCGGTTTATACTGCCAAGTTCAAGGTAAATTTGAGTCTATTTTGTAATCTACATCACATCTACATCTACTCTGCAATTCTCACATAAATGAAGAGGTTTCATAGAACCACCTTCAAACCATTTCTTAATCAATGTACTCTCGAACATTTCGTGGCTAAAATCAACATTCACATTCTTTCATACGTGATCTGATTTCTCTTTTTTTATTACGATGATCATTTCTCCATGTCCACATTGGCGTCAATAAAATATTTCACACGCAGAGGACATACTTGGTAATTGTAATCTCATGAAGGGATCCCGCCGCAAACGAAAACCTCCTTTGCTTTAACGATTGCCACCCCAGTTCGCTCACCATATCCATGACACTCCCTTCCCTATTTCGCGACAATACAAAACGAGCTGCCCTTCTTTGGACTTTCTCGATGTCCTCTGTCAATTCTAGCTGATAAGGATCCCATACCGCACAGCTATACTCTAGAGAGGACAGCCAAGGGCAGTGCAGGCAGTCTACTTTGTGGGCCTATTGTATCTTCTATGTGTTTTACCAATAAAACGCAGTCTTTGATTTGCCTCCCCCACAACATTCTCCAAGTGGTCGTGCTTAATTAAGTTGTTCGCATTTGTAATTCTAAGGTATTTAGCTGAACTGACAGCCTTTAGATCGTGTTTGAACCTTCCCCAATTCTTCCAGTGACTTTACTACACGGTAAATGGCGGAATCATCTACAAACAAGCTAGAAGGACTGCTCAGATGGTCTCCGGAACCCTTCATACTTTGTGTAGATCAGAAACAACAGAAGGTCTATAACATTACCTTGGGGAACGCCAGGTATCACTTCTGTTTTACTCAATAACCTTCAGTCGGTTACTACGAACTGTGATCTTTCGGGCAGAAAATCATGAATCCAGCCACACAATGAGACAGTACTCCCTTGACACGCAATTTGATTGGAAGTCTCTTGTGAGGAACGGTGTCAAAAGACTCCTGGAAACGTAGATATATTGAATCAGTTTGAGATCCCTGTCGATGGCACACATTACTTCCTGTGAATAAAGAACGAGCTGTTTTTCATCATCATCATCATTAAGACTGATTATGCCTTTCAGCTGTCAATCTGGAGCATAGTTACCCCTATAAAATTCCTCCATGGTCCCCTATTCACTGCTAACATTGCTGCCTCTTCTGATGTTAAGCCTATTACTTCAAAATCATTCTTAACCGAATCCAGGTAACTTCTCCTTGGTCTGCCCCGACTCCTCCTACCCTCTACTGCTGAACCCATGAGTCTCTTGGGTAACCTTGCTTCTTCCATGCGTGTAACATGACCCCACCCTCTAAGCCTGTTCGCCCTGACTGCTACATCTATAGAGTTCATTCCCAGTTTTTCTTTGATTTCCTCATTGTGAACACCCTCCGGCCATTGTTCCCATCTACTAGTACCTGCAATCATCCTAGCTACTTTCATATCCGTAACCTCAACCTTGTTGATAAGGTAATCTGAATCCACCCAGCATTCGCTCCCATAGAACAAAGTTGGTCGAAAGATTGAACGGTGCACAGAGAACTTAGTCTTGGTACTGACTTCCTTCTTGCAGAAGAGAGTAGACCGTAGCTGAGCAATCACTGCATTAGCTTTGCTACACCTCGCTTATAGTTCTTTCACTATGTTGCCATCCTGTGAGAATATGCATCCTAAGTACTTGAAACCGTCCACCTGTTCTAACTTTGTTCCTCCTATTTGGCACTCAATCCGTTTATATCTCTTTCCCACTGACATTACTTTCGCTTTGGAGATGCTAATCTTCATACCATAGTCCTTACATTTCTGATCTAGCTCTGAAATATTACTTTGCAAACTTTCAATCGAATCTGCCATCACAACTAAGTCATCCGCATATGCAAGACTGCTTATTTTGTGTTCACATATCTTAATCTCACCCAGCCATTCTATTCTTTTCAACATATGATCCATAAATAATATGAACAACAGTGGAGACAGGTTGCAGCCTTGTCTTACCCCTGAAACTACTCTGAACCATGAACTCAATTTACCGTCAACTCTAACTGCTGCCTGACTATCCATGTAAAGACCTTTAATTGCTTGCAAAAGTTTGCCTCCTATTCCATAATCTCGTAGAACAGACAATAACTTCCTCCTAGGAACCCGGTCATACGCCTTTTCTAGATCTATAAAGCATAGATACAATTCCCTGTTCCACTCATAAGAAATATATTTTCGGAATCTGTGCTGACTACGCGTTTTTCTCAAGCTAATCATAGTGTTCGAGCAGAGCTGTGTTTCAAAATTCTGCTGCAAGTCGATGACAGCGATACGGATCTATAATTAATCGAATTATTCCTATTTCCTTTCTTGAGTATTGTTGTGACCAGTTTGTAGATACGGATCTTTCGTCGAGTGAGAGGCTACGTGTGATTGCTAAGCAACGTGCTGTTGTACAGCATTCTCTGAACGGCACATAATTTGCGTACAATCTGAAACAGAATACTTACTTTTATTAAGTGTTTTGAGCTGCTTTGCTTCATAGAGAATATCTGCTCCTGAGTTATTCACGTTTGAAAATCTGGAATGTTTACTTCGTCTCCTTTGGTTGAGTAATTTCGGAAAACTGTGTTTGATAGCTCCGTTTTAGTTGTACTGTCGTTGGCAAAATTACCATTGGTATCGCAGCTGGTATACTTTACATTAGAGCTGCAGATTCTCTTTGTATTTTCTGCCAGATTTCAAGACAGAGTTTCACTGTGGAAACCGTCTGCCTGCTTAGCTGAGTGGTAACCTACTTGCCCACCATGAAGGGTGCCTGGTTCGATTCCCGGACGGGTTTGAGATTTTCTCTGCTCATGGCCTGGGTGTTACTTTGTCCTCATCATCAGTTCATCCTCATCACCGGTGCGCAAGTCGCCCAGTGTGGCGTCGACTGAAACAAGACTTGCAACCCGCGGCTAAACTTCGCCGGATGGGGCCTACTGCCGCATGATGTTGTTGTGGTCTTCAGTCCTGAGACTGGTTTGATGCAGCTCTCCATGCTACTCTATCCTGTGCAAGCTTTTTCATCTCCCAGTACCTACTGCAACCTACATCCTTCTGAATCTGCTTAGTGTATTCATCTCTTGGTCTCCCTCTACGATTTTTACCCTCCACGCTGCCCTCCAATACTAAATTGGTGATCCCTTGATGCCTCAGAACATGTCCTACCAACCGATCCCTTCTTCTGGTCAAGTTGTGCCACAAACTTCTCTTCTCCCCAATCCTATTCAATACTTCCTCATTAGTTATGTGATCTACCCATCTAATCTTCAGCATTCTTCTGTAACACCACATTTCGAAAGCTTCTATTCTCTTCTTGTCCAAACTATTTATCGTCCATGTTTCACTTCCATACATGGCTACACTCCATACGAATACTTTCAGAAATGACTTCCTGACACTTAAATCAATACTGGATGTTAACAAATTTCTCTTCTTCAGAAACGCTTTCCTTGCCATTGACAGCCTACATTTTATATCCTCTCTACTTCGACCATCATCAGTTATTTTGCTCCCCAAATAGCAAAACTCCTTTACTACTTTAAGTGCCTCATTTCCTAATCTAATTCCCTCAGCATCACCCGACTTAATGAGACTACATTCCATTATCCTTGTTTTGCTTTTGTTGGTGTTCATCTTATATCCTCCTTTCAAGACACTGTCCATTCCATTCAACTGCTCTTCCAAGTCCTTTGCTGTCTCTGACAGAATTACAATGTCATCGGCGAACCTCAAAGTTTTTATTTCTTCTCCAAGAATTTTAATACCTACTCCGAATTTTTCTTTTGTTTCCTTTACTGCTTGCTCAATATACAGATTGAACAACATCGGGGAGAGGCTACAACCCTGTCTTACTCCCTTCCCAACCACTGCTTGCCTTTCATGTCCCTCGACTCTTATAACTGCCATCTGGTTTCTGTACAAATTGTAAATAGCCTTTCGCTCTCTGTATTTTACCCCTGCCACCTTTAGAATTTGAAAGAGAGTATTCCAGTCAACATTGTCAAAAGCTTTCTCTAAGTCTACAAATGCTAGAAACGTAGGTTTGCCTTTCCTTAATCTTTCTTCTAAGATAAGTCGTAAGGTCAGTATTGCCTCACGTGTTCCAGTGTTTCTACGGAATCCAAACTGATCTTCCCCGAGGTTGGCTTCTACTAGTTTTTCCATTCGTCTGTAAAGAATTCGTGTTAGTATTTTGCAGCTGTGACTTATTAAGCTGATAGTTCGGTAATTTTCACATCTGTCAACACCTGCTTTCTTTGGGATTGGAATTATTATATTCTTCTTGAAGTCTGAGGGTATTTCGCCTGTTTCATACATCTTGCTCACCAGATGGTAGATTTTTGTTAGGACTGGCTCTCCCACGGCTGTCAGTAGTTCCAATGGAACATTGTCTACTCCGGGGGCCTTGTTTCGACTCAGGTCTTTCAGTGCTCTGTCAAACTCTTCACGCAGTATCAAATCTCCCATTTCATCTTCATCTACATCCTCTTCCATTTCCATAATATTGTCCTCAAGTACATTGCCCTTGTATAGACCCTCTATATACTCCTTCCACCTTTCTGCTTTCCCTTCTTTGCTTACAACCGGGTTTCCATCTAAGCTCTTGATATTCATACAAGTCGTTCTCTTATCTCCAAAGGCCTCTTTAATTTTCCTGTAGGCGGTATCTATCTTACCCCTAGTGAGATAGGCCTCTACATCCTTACATTTGTCCTCTAGCCATCCCTGCTTAGCCATTTTGCACTTCCCGTCGATCTCATTTTTGAGACGTTTGTATTCCTTTTTGCCTGTTTCACTTACTGCATTTTTATATTTTCTCCTTTCATCAATTAAATTCAATATTTCTTCTGTTACCCAATGATTTCTACTAGCCCTCGTCTTTTTACCTACTTGATCCTCTGCTGCCTTCACTACTTCATCCCTCAAAGCTACCCATTCTTCTTCTACTGTATTTATTTCCCCCATTCCTGTCAATTGCTCCCTTATGCTCTTCCTGAATCTCTGTACAACCTCTGGTTCTTTTAGTTTATCCAGGTCCCATCTCCTTAAATTCCCACCTTTTTGCAGTTTCTTCAGTTTTAATCTACAGGTCATAACCAATAGATTGTGGTCAGAGTCCACATCTGCCCCTGGAAATGTCTTACAATTTAAAACCTGTTTCCTAAATCTCTGTCTTATCATTATATAATCTATCTGATACCTTTTAGTATCTCCAGGGTTCTTCCATGTATACAACCTTCTTTCATGATTCTTAAACCAAGTGTTAGTGATGATTATGTTGTGCTCTGTGCAAAATTCTACCAGGTGGCTTCCTCTTTCATTTCTTAGCCCCAATCCATATTCACCTACTATGTTTCCCTCTCTCCCTTTTCCTACACTCGAATTCCAGTCACCCATGACTATTAAATTTTCATCTCCCTTCACAATCTGAATAATTTCTTTTATTTCATCATACATTTCTTCAATTTCTTCGTCATCTGCAGAGCTAGTTGGAATATAAACTTGTACTACTGTAGTAGGTGTGGGCTTTGTATCTATCTTGGCCACAATAATGCGTTCACTATGCTGTTTGTAGTAGCTTACCCGCATTCCTATTTTCCTATTCATTATTAAACCTACTCCTGCATTACCCCTGTTTGATTTTGTGTTTATACCCCTGTAGACACCTGACCCGAAGTCTTGTTCCTCCTGCCACCGAACTTCACTAATTCCCACTATATCTAACTTTAACCTATCCATTTCCCTTTTTAAATTTTCTAACCTACCTGCCCGATTAAGGGATCTGACATTCCACGCTCCGATCCGTAGAACGCCAGTTTTCTTTCTCCTGATAACGACATCCTCTTGAGTAGTCCCCGCCCGGAGATCCGAATGGGGGACTATTTAACCTCCGGAATATTTTACCCAAGAGGACGCCATCATCATGTAATCATACAGTAAAGCTGCATGCCCTCGGGAAAAATTACGGCTGTAGTCTCCCCTTGCTTTCAGCCGTTCGCAGTACCAGCACAGCAAGGCCGTGCTCATCTAATTTCAGTTTTTACTGTGGAAACTATTAAAAGCATCTCCCGTTGAGGTCTGTACTAAGTTTCGAGCTTTCGGCATGCGTGATGATTGCTCTTAAGGTATGTATTTTGAAGCCTATGCTCACTTGACACTTTTGTCTGTTTTTGGTCCATACTACGATCTCTGAAAAGAGGAAATAATTTTTTTAACATTCCGTAAATACTTCATCGGCTTCTCAATTGCCATGTCCCTTATATTATCACATCACAAAGCATGTATCAACTTCTCATGACGGCAAAACAAATCATTTATGCAGAAAATCTGCAAGACCCATCCATAAAATGGAAACGTTGTAAAACTTTTTCTCAACAGTTGTTATGCATTGCTGGAGAAAAATGAAATTCACCATTCATTACAATGTTTCTTTCATTAAGAAGCTTTTCTACCTCAGTTTCCCTAAAAATTTTCATGTTAATAGTTTCCTTACTCAAATAGCGGTGTAAAAGCTCACTTCCTCTTCCATTACACTCCCTTCTCTTTTGCTTATTCTGTGACATTGTTTTGCTTTTCCTCTCTTCCTTTCAGCCGGCCGAAGTGGCCGTGCGGTTAAAGGCGCTGCAGTCTGGAACCGCAAGACCGCTACGGTCGCAGGTTCGAATCCTGCCTCGGGCATGGATGATTTTGATGTCCTTAGGTTAGTTAGGTTTAACTAGTTCTAAGTTCTAGGGGACTAATGACCTCAGAAGTTGAGTCCCATAGTGTTCAGAGCCATTTGAGCTCTCTTCCTTTCATTAATTGTATTTACTATTTCCCTTCGTTTCTCTACATCTTGCTCTCCCTTACCTTTTCTCACAGATATTACTTCTATGCATGTTTGCAATTCCAGTTCTTCCACTCTTTACCAGAAATGTTAACTTAATTTTTTCTCCTAGGACTAATAGCGTTTGTACTGTTTGCTGTCATTATCATTTCAATATCTAATCAGAGCAAGATCAGAGCTTTAAGCTTACGCATCAAAATAAAATAGAAATAAATGCAATCTCAAGAGAAACAGGCTGCCGAGTTCAATAGCATGCGATAGTAGTATTTAGATACATGTAAAGAATCTCATTTTTGGTGTACGTATTCATGGTTTACTTCTGGCGAACTGATTTTCATCAGTGAAAAATCTGTACAGAAATAGGAAATCATTCAATTATTCCTATTTTGCACTGAATAAGAGAATGTATCAACATTTTTCTACCAATAAAATTTAAGCTGTTCGTCTTAAATCATATAAAAAGAAACCTTATATGTTTGTAGCACGGAGTCAGTTTTCGATATGCGTGTTAAAATATGGAAGCTAAATTGTGGTCTAACGTACTGACGAGGTGGAGCTCTAGTTTGAATAGTTAAAAGATGTGAAACTGTGTTGACTCCGTCCTTGGGAAGAACATCCCAGAAATCACCTCAGCCGACTTAATGAAATCAAGATGATTCTAAAGCTGTGTGGCCGTTGAGATTCAATTATTATTTCTCCCACGTGTGGTTCCAGTGCCTTAATCAGTTACTGTTCAGTCGGACGTAAACATGATGGAACTACAACTCTACTGCCATTGTGAGTTCGTACATTCTAAGGATAACAACCTAAGAAAAAGAATACCTTCCTGAAAAATCATTTTCTACCATGCAGAAAAATAAAGTGTTTTCAGTTAATGTGTGGTTTGCAGAGGACAGCCTTCTAAAACGTTTTGCTGGCCTTGCAGGGTTCGTCGAAGAGGACAGCAAGTAATCTGACGTCGACAAGAGAATCACAGCTAACACAGAAATCATACAGAAAATATGGACTTAAATGTGACGAACAGAGGCAGTTCTGTGCAGCAGTCGTGAAACTGTTGGCTTACCACTGATTTAATATTGCACACTGGTGAGCTTCGTTGCCACATCAGTTAATTCAAGGAATACTTTTTCTCCTTGAGTGGGACCTGCTAACATTTCTCTTGCTTCAGATCTTCTAATTGTCATGTGTAGCCAGAATTGGCCATGCTCACGCGAATTTAATATTTCGATCATTGACGGGTTCAAATCTAATTCCAAACAAATCACTTTCGACTGCTGATACTCGCAGGCATCATACACTGAAGGGCCAAAGAACCTGGTACACCTGCCTAATATCGTGGAGTGGTCCCGCGGCCACACAAGAGTGCCGCAACGCGACCTGTCAGAGAGTCGACTAATGTCTGAGGTAGCACTGGTGGGAACTGACACCATGAATCCTGCAGCACTGTCCATAAAATTGTAAGAGTAAGACGGGGTGGATATCTCTTCTAGAGAGCACGTTGCAAGGCATCACAGATATGCTCAATAATGTGCACATCTGGGGAGTTTGGTGGGCAGAGGAAATTTTTAAACTCAGAAGAGTGTTTCTTGGGCAACTATGTAGCAATTCTGGACGTTTGCGGTGTCAAATTGCTGCAATTGCCAAAGTCCGCCGGAATACACAATGGACATGAATTGATGGTTACGTACGTGTCACCTGTCAGAGTCTTATCTAGACATATCAGGGGTCCCATATCACTACAACTCCACATGCCTCACACCATTACAGAGCCTCCACCAGCTTGAACGGTCCTCTGCTGACATGCATTGTTCATGAATTCATTAGGTAGTCTCAATAGCCGTACAAGTCCACCCGCTCGATAGAATTAGAAACGAGACATGTTTCCAGTCATCGACAGTACAATGTCGGTGTTGACGGACCCAGGCGAGGCGTAAAACTATGTGTCATGCAGTCATCAAGGATACACGAGTGGGCCTTCGGCTGCGAAAGCCCATATCGATGATGTTTCGTTGAATGGTTCGCACGCTGACACTTGTTGATGGCCCAGCATTGAAACCTGCAGCACCTGCGGACAGGTTGCACTTCTACCATGTTGAAAGATTCTCTTTAGTCGTCGTTGGTCCCGTTCTTGCAGGATCTTTTCCCGGCCGCAGCGCTGTTCGGATTTGATGTTTCACCGGATTCCTAATATTCACGCTACACTCGTAAAATGGTCATACGGGAAAACCCGCACTTCATCGCTACTTCGGAGATGCCGCGTCTCATCGCTCATGCGCCAGCTGCAACACCACGTTCAACCTCACTTAAATGTTGATAACCTGCTATAGTAGCAGCCGTATCAGATCTAGCAACTGCACCAGGCACTTTTTGTTTTATATAAGTGTTGCTGACCGCAGCGCCGTCTTCTGTCTACCTACACATCTTTGAATTTGAATAAGCATGCCTATACCAGGTTCTTTGGCGCTGCAATTTACATGCTGGTTAGATAGGTATAAAAGGTGGCGAGATGATGAAATACGATTTTTGTTTGCATCACGTTTCGGTCGGTTCCGAGACACGCAGTTGTCTCGAGCGGTTCTCACTGACTGATTGCTCGGAGGTCAGTGTCTACTCACGCTTCACACGCCTGTTCCCAGTAGCCCAGAACCCCAGTTACGCACCTACCTACATCGAGGTTGACCGCTATATATATATATATATATATATATATATATATATATATATATATATATATATATATACAGAGTCTGGGTACGGCGTGGCAGATATTGTGACGGATAAGGTCGACGCCTCCCACGCAGCCTGAATAAAACAGCTCACGTTGGCGGAGTCGCGCTCACCACTCTGCCGTAGCCACAAAGGCGCAGGCTCGGCTATTCTCGCTGTCCACCGACCTGTCAGTCGTCTCGGCCCCAAACGGCTCTAGCTAGATGTGGGGCACTGCACTTCATCACGTACACTTAGGGTAGCCTGTTTTTCCCCAAGGCGCAAGTGTGGTACTCTTAAAGCTATCCGCAAAACTGTGAAAGGCTAGACTGCAAGGCCACTTCGATGATGAAGTAATTAACTTTTTAAGAATTGATATACTGTGAAATAGAAAGACGTGACCCTACAAATATTACGTCAAGATCGTCTAAGCATCACAATATACATATTACCATTACCGGAAACTTACTGCCCCTTTCAGTAGAGATAATGTAGAAAGAGGTTTGTCGTGATATGTAGACTGGAAGTATGTTCGTTGTGAACATCATTGAATGGCACAGAAAACGTCAGTGAAATATGCATCACGTTGTCGCACGACTAAAGAGACCAGATTCCTTTTAGCATGTGACTTTTAATTATTTTAAAAATTGTGACGTGATCAAGGAGTTCACTACCTGCATTCTGGTACGATAGTATTAACTCTCTTTGTCGTAAGCAATATCTTGGATTTATCCACATGTAAAATGACCACGACCATTCACTAAATAAAGCGGAAATTCTGTGCAAAACTTTCTCTGCACAACTTCGAGGACAGTTTATACAAAGTCTGTTGTACAAAGATGTCTTTGTACGTGTATGAACACTTGTTCAAGCTGTGTGCGCTACCGGTTTTAGTATTAAGTTATCTGACGATGACCTAGGAAGCCGGAAGCCGGATCGTAGCGTACTATTAATTAAATATTATTATGGAACCTTATTTTTTGTAAAAGAAGGAATTATATAGTGTAATGAAAACTTATGTTAAACTGACAAGTTCCACATCATTATGAAATGTCGTATTGGTTCAAATGGCTGTAAGCACTATGGAACTTAACATCCGAGGTCATCAGTCCCCTAAACTTAGAACTACTTAAGCCTAACTAACCTAAGGACGTCACATACATCCATACCCGAGGCAGGATTCGAACCTGCGACCGTAGCAGCCGCGTGGTTCCGGACTGAAGTGCCTAGAACCGCTCGTCCACAGCGGCCGGCGAAATGTCGTATTGATGATCGATAGAACAACTATTAATGCAATGTATTAAAATGCACTGTGTGTCTAAGTTTTTCATAAAAGATATACTCCTGTATAATCGAATGGTTCATTTTTTTAGAAAGAATTCTTTGTAGTCCTATTCCGTAAGTTAAAATTTTCCCCGAGATTTCCTTCATTGATTAAGAATATACAGTCTTGTGAAATCAGATAAATCTTTTTGGAATACTCTGTATATACAGTTTGAAACATGGCTCTCTTTCTCAGCGACCGTATATAAGTTTCAGCATAGGGATCACATAGCCAACCTGTTGCCAGTAACTCTTTGGTATGAAACTTCCTGGCAGATTAAAACTGTGTGTCCGACCAAGACTCGAACTGGGGACCTTCGCCTTTCGCGGGCAAGTGCTCTACCACCTGAGCTACCGAAGCACGACTCACGGCCGGTCCTCACAGTTTTACTTCTGCCAGTATCTCGTCTCCTACCTTCCAAACTTTACAGAAGTTCTCCTGCGAACCTTGCAGAACAAGCACTCCTGTAAGAAAGGATACAGCGGAGACATGGCTTAGCCACAGCCTGGGGGATGCTTCCAGAGTGAGATTTTCACTCTGCAGTGGAGTGTGCGCTGATATGAAACTTCCTGGCAGATTAACACTGTGTGCCCAACCGACACTCGAACTCGGGACCTTTGCCTTTCGCGGGCAAGTGCTCTACCATTCTCATTCTGGGAACTCTTTGGTACATTGACCGAGGTTTGTACACCTTTAAGAACGTCTTCATCAGAATGAAATTTGCATACAAAGGTTACTTACGTAAAGTTACATGGAAAAGAAGAACAGCTGGTAAATTTTGAACATATTTCTAAGAACTATGGCCTCATCGTCAATGAACAGTTGCAATTGCGTAACAGAAATTTTTTTAAGTGGCTTTAATCTAGTACTAGCGGAATTTTGAGTGTCCTTTGTTGTTGCATTGTTTCCCTACCTCTGATTCCGACACATCTTTCTCTTCGAATCTCTTACATGTATCTATTAAAGTTACGTTCATGAAGATATTTTTTGAATTGTGCACCTGTTTCTAGAAATATTCTTTCATATCCTATGTTTTACCTAATGGTAATTTCTGTATAGCCTAATTGATGGAATTGTTATACTTCACCCGCCACGTTAGCTTAGGGCGCTAATGCGCTGCTTCGTGGACTCGGGTAGGCGCGCCGGCCCCGAATCGAATCCTCCCGGTGGATTAACGACGGTGTACCGGCCAGCCTCGATATGGTGTTTAGGCGATTTTCCACATACCCATAGGTGAATACCGGGCTGGTCCCCACGTCCCGCCTCAGTTACATGGCTCCCAGGCGTCTGCACACTTTCGCATTATTCCATGGATTACACTAGTCGCAGACAGTTGGGGTACACTAATTCCGTCCTGACGGGTACAGGATGGCGGCAGGAAGGGTATCTGGCCACCACTTAATCTAACAGTGCCAAACCTGATTAACCATGCTGACCCTGCGTACCTGCGGGACCAAGGCACAAGCGATAGAACAGAATGGCTTTGTTATACTTCATTTACTTGACATTTTCGTATTTCGAAAAATACATTAAGCTTTCTTTCTATGTATTTGGTTTTTGTAATTAACTGTTTTTTAGTTCAGTTACTCCCATTACATTGTCACAAATGGGGTACTCGTATTTCACTGTCCGCGTCAGATAGGCGGCGCAAATTAAATTGATTTCGTGGCGGCAACGTAAAGCCGCTGTGACGATCAGTCTGATGTTCTTCCTGGCAAGGCATACGAACCAAAGACTGAATGTGTTTAATCTTAAGTTTTGACTTCAGCCTATCTACTCGAAAATTCGACCATTGCTTTCTCACTATGTAGCTTTACGTAAATAAATATTGTATGCCATGATAATTGTCATCTTGATAAACAGCTATTGGCAGCCGGTTGGCTGCGTGGTTCCTATGCTGAAACTCTCTATTTAGTTCACTTATGAGTGTTGGTCTTGCAGTCTTCGATCCGATGAAAAGTAAGACTTACCATATGATTTTCGTATACTGCCTCATGTACTTCTTGCATGTTGCTGACTACATACATTGCTTTTCCTGTTTTAAACTCTAATTCTGTTCCATATTCTACTGTAAGTAATATCTCTACATCTTATAAAATCTTATGTTTGTGTATACGTATACTCAACACCTCCTCCGAAACCATTGGATCGATTTCAAGCAAACGTGATACACGTATCACTTGCTATCTCGAAAGAAGCGCTTTGGAGATTAGAACCACCTATCTCTCGAGAGAGTGGGGGTAGGAGTGAAGAAAGTGTAATGCACCGCTCACAAATACTGTCTACAGTCAACCAGTATTTGAGGATGAGAACACTTACTGACTTGCAGGAAGCCTTACGCGTAATTTCAAAACCTTATGAAACTTCTCGCTGCCAACTTCCAAAAAATGACGAACGGCAAATAGCTTACCGCTTACTATTTTTCCACTATTCATGCTGTAAAACTGTCTCATCAGGAGTGGGGTTTTAATTTATTATTTCTTTACTACTAAATGTATTGGCTACAAATTTCACAAACAGTATCCACATATAATACTAAATCTGCCTGCAAAATTAATTCATTGCATCATACACAGTTCAGGAGATATGACTGAGGCCGATGAAATATTGCGGCATTATGCATGAAGTTTTACATCTACATCTACTTCTACATCTACATGGTTTGTTGATTCGGAGGAGGGAACCAAATAGTGAGGTCATCGGTCCCATCGGATTAGGGAAGGAAATGCAAGAAAGTCGATCGTGCCCTTTCAAAGGAACCATTCCGGCATTTTCCTGAAGCGGTTAAGGAAAATCACAGAAAACTTAAAATAAGGATGACCGGACGCGTGTTTGAACCGCCATCCTCCCGAATGCGAGTCCAGTGTGTTGACCATTGCGCCATCTCTCTCGGTACATCTACATTGATACTCTGCAAATCACACTTAAGTGCTTGGCATAGCGTTCATCGAACAACCTTCACAATAATTCTCTGTTATTCCAATCTCTCACAGCACGCGGAAGAAACGAACAGCTATATCTTTCCTTGCGAGCTCTGATTTCCCTTCTTTTATTATGACGATCGTTTCTCCCTACGCACGTCGACGCCAAGAAAATATTTTGGCACACGGAGGAGAAAGTTGTTGACTGAAATTTCTTTAGAGGATTCCACCGCAACGAAAAACGCCTTTGTTTCAATGATGTCCACCTCAAAACTTATGTCATTTCCGTGGCACTCCCTCCGCTATTACGGGCTAATACAAGACGTGCCGTTCTTTGAACTGTCTCGATGTACTCCGTTAATCCCATCTGGTAAGAATCCCAGATCACGCAGCAGCACAGTGTACCAAGGGGGATCAGCTCCATCGTTGGTTAATTTATTTATTATAAATCTTTCAATTGCTCTCGATACTATTTCTCTGAATTCAAGTCACATCTGGTCTGCACTTACATTCTTAATTTGGAAGGAGTGGAGACTGTGAATCAGGAAGGTTTCCAGTGAGATTTTATCTGCTTTCTTGAATAAGTATATTTTTCGTTTATTTTTGGAAGATTGGGGAATTACAACTCTCTATGTTAATTTATTACTTGTGTACTAATAACCCTATTCGCAACACATTTCGCACACAGTATCCACAAAGGTCACTGAAGGTAACTGCAAAATTGTATCATTGTGCAGCGCACACTTCAGAAGGTACGACGTCATAAACACTGAGAAGCGTGAGAAAGTCAGTTCTCTTAAACTGAGCGCAAATTACTCACACTACATTCACCCAGTTCTTCATAACCAGGGCATTCAGCAACTTCCTAGAATCGTTAAGCATAATTTCGTACCTTTTCTATGCCTTATCTCCCTTACATGCTCATCGTCAAATAGGTGACGTAAGTAGCTCATTTGTTAAGTAAGCAGAAGTTAGTTGCTGTTTTATACTACTGAGTACGATTCTTTAAATAATAGGTTTCTACTGGTTGCTTACGATCTACAAAAAAGCACTGTGGGTTTAAGAGACCACCTATATCCCATAGGATTGGTAATGGAAATGGTGTGACATTTCAGCATAACTCAGGAGCACCTGGAGCAATTTCAACCAAATGTTTCCGTTTCACGACTAATTATTCTTTCAAAAATACTGTGGGAGTAAGCTACCCTACGATCACTATAGGACGGGGGTGTGGATGAGGTGAGGCAAAAATCTTCGAAAATGACCTATTGGTATTTATTTCCTGTGCTTAGTTGACACAGAATACTTTTAAAATTATGAACTGTAATTTGTCTCTTATTTCCGCTGTTCAGTGTGACAATCAGGTCGCGAAAATGAGCACTACTGACAGCCAATAAATTCTGTCAACATTTTTGGGGAGCTAAGATCAAGCCCCACGGCTGAATACCACAGATAGATTTAACATGCTCTTTGGAGTCGTATGGTGCAAAACAGCAGAAAGTCATACATATATATGTGTGCAATATATGACACATATGCATATAATCAACATCTCCTCCAATGCTTCTGGATAAATTTCAATCAGATTTGGAAATTTGTGGTAAGTTCCTATGGCACCAAACTGCTGAGGTCGTTGGTCCCTAGGCTTACACAATACTTAATCTAAATTAAAATAAATTACGCTAAGGACAACACACATACTCGTCCCGATGGAGGACTCTAGCCTCCGACGGGGGAATTTCAACCATTTTTGTAAACATATTACCTACTATCTGGAAAGAGTTACTATGGTGGTTCAAATGGCTCTGAGCACTATGGGACTTAACTTCTGAGGTCATCAGTCCTCTAGATTTTAGAACTACTTAAACCTAACTAACCTAAGAACATCACACACATCCATGCCCGAGGCAGGATTCGAACCTGCGAACGTAGCGGTCGCACGGTTCCAGACTGTAGCGCCTAGAACCGCTAGGCCACCCCGGCCGGCTACTATGGTGACTAAAAGCCATTAAAGTCCCATTGAGCAGGGGTGACACAGGGGTGATTGACATAAAAGGGCAGGAGAGGAGGGAGTAGACAGAGAGAGGGAGATGTGATAACGGACAGTGAGACGATCAGGAGAGGATTGACTAATGGAAGATTGAAATTAATAGAAGTATGGGCAGTACAGGATTTCTCAGCTTGTAGCGAATGAATAGGATGTCGTCGATAAATATTTTGCTTTCCGGAAAATGAAAATTTTGATCCTAACATTGTTGTAAAAAGTACCAGAAAGGTGTAAGTGCATGCATCTAAAATATATACCTTTGAATAATAGGATGGTTAATTTATGTAAAAAAACATTTACTCACATTACATAAGTTAAAATTGACTCCAAGATTATGTCTTCTTTCATAAGGACTATACAGTCTTGAAAAATCAGATGACTGTATTACATTCACGGCTGATCGCGACGGAGGTTCGAGTCCTCCCTCGGGCGTGGGTGTGTGTGTTTGTCCTTCGGATAATTTAGGTTAAGTAGTGTGTAAGTTTAGGGACTGATGACCTTAGCACTTAAGTCCCATAAGATTTCACACACATTTGAACTTTTTTTTGTATTTCACTCACGTGTAAGTTGTCGCTCTAGCTGTCGTCGATCCGAATAAATGTGGTACTTCCCATATAATTCATCTATGCTGTCCCATACTATTAATTTGTGCTGCTGACTACATCGGTTGCCTTTTCCTTTCACCTTGTGCTCTAGTTCAATTGCATTTTCTCCACCTTGTGCTCTAGTTCAATTGCATTTTCTCCACCTTGTGCTCTAGTTCAATTGCATATTCTGCTGCACATAATACGCATTGAGTAAATGAGGCAAATGCATATGACGAGTAGTTTGCTTTATGGAAGGCAGATAACACATCTAGATGAAAGGGCAGCCCATACCTCTTATTGACTGTAATCCAGCGTGTCTGGACTGTCTTCGTACGGCGCATCTCGCCGCCGTGTTTGGGACGTGATAGAGATCTACCGGCTGCGCGGACGCATTGTGGCGGCGCGAGCGTATAAAGCTCCGCGGCGAGTAATGGTCGCAGTTTTCACAATCGATGGCACTCAGACCGCCGTCGCGACGCGCAGCCGAGTCCTGTGGGCTGGGGCGACGCCGACGCCGAGGGCGCCCGCCCTGAAATATGCACGCCGCGACGACTCGTAGCGCGGCCGGGATCGTCGGATGTTACAATAACAGCAGCTTTTACTGTGTCAATAAAAACCATTATATCCGGGATTTATAATGTAGCGCCGCATCCATTCTTTACGGCCCGCGGCACGTTCCCTTGTCCTGGCAGCGGAGGGCGATCGCCCCCCGCTCTTCGAGACGTTTCCCAGTCGGCGCTACCCTAGCCATCCCACCGTGCCGAACAGGTACTCTCATACGATGCTATTCGATGAAGGTATACACGACTCAGTGTTGGGACAGGCATTATATACCGATCAGCCATAAGGAAATGACCACCGACTTACTATGGATATAAACCTGTTCAGGTGACAGCATTTGCCTCATTTACTCAATGCGTATGACTGCTAGTCAGACACACGCACGCTGCATGTAGTATCCGTGCGTAGAATGGGGAAAGCGCGCAATCGATCTTAGTTAGACCGAGGGCACACTTTGATGGCGCGGAGGCTCGGCAGCAGCATTGCAGAAACTGCACGACTTGTTGGGCGTTCTGGGAGTACTGCGGTGTGTTTCTCGAACACTTGGCGAAACCAAGGTGAAAGCACGTACAGACGTCGTGGGGTTGGGCGGTCAGCCTTATTACAAGTGTCGGGCGTCATATGCTGCGCAGACTGGTGAAACAGAACAGGCGGCGTGCTGTGACGGAACTAACATGGGGCTTTAATGCTGGGCAGAGCACAAGTGTTACGAACACACTGTGAAACGGACACTCCTAACCATGGCCCTCCGCAGCCAGTACCCCGTGAATGTGCCAATGTTAACACCACGACACCCGCAACTACGACTGAAATAGACACGTGACCATCGGAACTGGATGTTGGCGCTAGGGTAGAGCGTTGCACGATCTGATGAATCCCGACACCTTCTTCAACATGCCGATGGAAGGACGTGAATCCGTCGTTTTCCAGACGAACAGCTCCTTGTAACGTGCACTGCAGGACAGAGACATGCTGGCGTCGGATCCATTATGCTCTGTAAGAAAGTTCATGTGCGAATCAATGGGTCCAGTGGAAGTCGTGCAAGGCACCATGTCGTATACTGGTTGCAAACCACGTACAACGATTCGTGACTATCATGTTTCCCGACGGCATCAGCAATTTTCAACACGATAACGCGCCATGTCACAGGGCTAGGAGTGTGATTGAGTGGTTCGAAAAGCACAGTGCCGAGTTTCAGTTGATGTGCTGGCCCCCCAACTCGCTAGATCTGAACCCGACCAAACACAAATGGGATGTGATTGAACGTAGTGTCAGAGCTCATTGCTCCCCTCCACGAAATTTGTGGAAATTAGGTGGTTTGTCTGTCCAGAAATGGTGTGAACTCCCTCCAGCGACCTACGAAGGCCTTATTGCTTTCATGTCACAAGGTGTTCAGCTGTTGCCAGTGCGGAACGTGACATACCGCCTATTAGGTAAGTGGTCATGGTGTTCTGGCTGATTTGTGTATTCCATCAGCTGATAATAGTTCTCCACGTAGAAGCATGCGCTGCTTAATATGTTCCGAAACACCGAGCATAGAAACGGTCTTTTTCCCGGGCTCATCCCTCAGGTGCCATTGGTGTGCGCGCGCGCGTGCGAGTGAGTGTGTGTGTGTGTGTGTGTGTGTGTGTGTGTGTGTCTGGAGCTTCTAGGTGCTCAGTGTCGAGGTTATCAGCGCCCTTACGCCCATTACAATAAACAAATGTGGATAAAGAATCTAAAATTGTTTGATACGCTGAGGAGGGCATCCACGAAATGTCACTCATTCACTCATTCCTAGTTCACTCCCGTTGAGCCACACAACCATTCTGTCTCACATGCCTGAGGTTAGCTCATTAAGATAGAAAGGTGCTGCATCAGGGATTAAAACAGATTTAACTCCTCAAAGGAGCTTGAAGAAGGGCACAGGGAAATGTGATTAACTGACCACTTGCAGAAAACATGGGTGACCCAGTCAGGCTGTTAACACATTAAGAACATCTTTCTAAAATTTTACGGAACAAGTAGGACATATCACAAAACGTTAGGACTCTCACCAATTTCACGTGAACGTTATCCAAAATAGAGAGTATATCCATCTGGGCTGTATTTGTCGCAAAAAGTTAGGATTAAGTATTTTGGATAGCCCTTTTACCAGGGACCATTTGCATAACCTACAGAACGATCGTCATATTTGTAGCTATCCTACAGTACTCAGGCAAAGTCTGAATATTACACAGTTCCTCCAGCTTAGTCAGATGGTTCAAATGGCTCTTCAAATGGGACTTAACATCTGAGGTCATTAGTCCCCTAGACTTAGAACTACTTAAACCTAACTAACCTAAGGACATCACACACATCCATTCCCGAGGCAGGATTCGAACCCGGTACCCTAGCAGCAGCGCAGTTCCAGACTGAAGCGCCTAGAACCGCTCGGCCACAGCGGCCGGCTTAGCCAGATGGAACAAATCTGATGTATCTCTTGTTTCTTTTTGCATTCTACGGTACGCCTGAAGGGTCTTATTGAGGTTTCATGTAGATCATGGCCGGTTCCTGAGGAAAACCAAAAACATGGTTTTTGAGTACCAGAGCCGAGCTACGAATTTCAAGACGTATACCTGTATGCGCAGCAAATGGCTGTAGTTTTTAAAATATATACCTAAGAGCCTGATGTCGAACAACCTTGAAAATGTTCTTGATATCTTTATCCTTTTCCGGGATACAGAGGTTAAAATTACCCTAACTGCACATGTCAAATATGTACGTTAAATCCGATGTGAGGTAATATCTAAATAACAAATAAACGCAGTAAGCTACTCAAACATTGACATTGTATTCCCTAGGCATTTATCTAGGTGCTCCAACTTCCTGTGTAGAAAAATATTTATACGTTATCGAGAAACATTCCAAAACATGGTTGTTTTGAACAAAAACGGAGCCGCCAATTCCAAGACACTATGCACTACAAGTCGAATGACTTTGATAATTTTCATGATGTTGTTGTTGTTGTGGTCTTCAGTCCTGAGACTGGTTTGTTGCAGCTCTCCATGCTACTCTATCCTGTGCAAGCTTTTTCATCTCCCAGTACCTACTGCAATCTACATCCTTCTGAATCTGCTTAGTGTATTCATCTCTTGGTCTCCCTCTACGATTTTTACCCTCCACACTGCCCTCCAATACTAAATTGGTGATCCCTTGGTGCCTCAGAACATATCCTACCAACCGATCCCTTCTTCTGGTCAAGTTGTGCCACAAACTTCTCTTCTCCCCAATCCTATTCAATACTTCCTCATTAGTTATGTGATCTACCCATCTAATCTTCAGCATTCTTCTGTAGCACCACATTTCGAAAGCTTCTATTCTCTTCTTGTCCAAACTATTTATCTTATATGTTTCACTTCCATACATGGCTATACTCCATACAAATACTTTCAGAAATGACTTCCTGACACTTAAACCTATACTCGATGTTAACAAATTTCTCTTCTTCAGAAACGCTTTCCTTGCCATTGCCAGTCTACATTTTATATCCTCTCTACTTCGACCATCATCAGTTATTTTGCTCCCCAAATAGCAAAACTCCTTTACTACTTTAAGTGTCTCATTTCCTACTCTAATCCCCTCAGCATCACCCGACTTAGTTAGACTACATTCCATTATCCTTGTTTTGCTTTTGTTGATGTTCATCTTATATGCTCCTTTCAAGACACTGTCCATTCCATTCAACTGCTCTTCCAAGTCCTTTGCTGTCTCTGACAGAATTACAATGTCATCGGCGAACCTCAAAGTTTTTATTTCTTCTCCATGAATTTTAATACCTACTCCGAACTTTGCTTTTGTTTCCTTTGCTGCTTGCTCAATATACAGATTGAACAACATCGGGGAGAGGCTACAACCTTGTCTTACTCCCTTCCCAACCACTGCTTCCCTTTCATGTCCCTCGACTCTTATAACTGCCATCTGGTTTCTGTACAAATTGTAAATAGCCTTTCGCTCCCAGTATTTTACCCCTGCCACCTTTAGAATTTGAAAGAGATATTCCAGTCAACATTGTCAAAAGCTTTCTCTAAGTCTACAAATGCTAGAAACGTAGGTTTGCCTTTCCTTAATCTTTCTTCTAAGATAAGTCGTAAGGTCAGTATTGCCTCACGTGTTCCAGTGTTTCTACGGAATCTAAACTGATCTTCCCCAAGGTTGGCTTCTACTAGTTTTTCCATTCGTCTGTAAAGAATTCGTGTTAGTATTTAGCAGCTGTGACTTATTAAACTGATAGTTCGGTAAATTTCACATCTGTCAACACCTGCTTTCTTTGGGATTGGAATTATTATATTCTTCTTGAAGTCTGAAGGTATTTCGCCTGTCTCGTACATCTTGCTCACCAGATGGTAGAGTTTTGTCAGGACTGGCTCTCCCAAGGCCGTCAGTAGTTCCAATGGAATGTTGTTTACTCCGGGGGCCTTGTTTCGACTCAGGTCTTTCAGTGCTCTGTCAAACTCTTCACGCAGTATCATATCTCCCATTTCATCTGCATCTACATCCTCTTCCATTTCCATAATATTGTCCTCAAGTACATCGCCCTTGTATAGACCCTCTATATACTCGTTCCACCTTTCTGCTTTCCCTTCTTTGCTTAGAACTGGGTTTCCATCTGAGCTCTTGATATTCACACAAGTCTTTCTCTTATCTCCAAAGGTCTCTCTAATTTTCCTGTAGGCAGTATCTATCTTACCCCTAGTGAGATAGGCCTCTACATCCTTACATTTGTCCTCTAGCCATCCCTGCTTATCCATTTTGTACTTCCTGTCGATCTCATTTTTGAGACGTTTGTATTCCTTTTTGCCTGCTTCATTTACTGCATTTTTATATTTTCTCCTTTCATCAATTAAATTCAATATTCCTTCTGTTACCCAAGAATTTCTACTAGCCCTCGTCTTTTTACCTACTTGATCCTCTGCTGCCTTCGCTACTTCATCCCTCTAAGCTACCCATTCTTCTTCTACTGTGTTTCTTTCCCCCATTCCTGTCAATTGTTCCCTTATGCTCTCCCTGAAACTCTGTACAACCTCTGGTTCTTTCAGTTTATCCAGGTCCCATCTCCGTAAATTCCCACCTTTTTGCAGCTTCTTCAGTTTTAATCTACAGGTCATAACCAATAGATTGTGGTCAGAGTCCACATCTGCCCCTGGAAATGTCTTACAATTTAAAACCTGGTTCCTAAATCTCTGTCTTACCATTATATAATCTATCTGATACCTTTTAGTATCTCCAGGGTTCTTCCATGTATACGACCTTCTTTCATGATTCTTAAACCAAGTGTTAGCTATGATTATGTTGTGCTCTGTGCAAAATTCTACCAGGTGGCTTCCTCTTTCATTTCTTAGCCCCAATCCATATTCACCTACTATGTTTCCCTCTCCCCCTTTTCCTACACTCGAATTCCAGTCACCCATGACTATTAAATTTTCATCTCCCTTCACAATCTGAATAATTTCTTTTATTTCATCATACATTTCTTCAATTTCTTCGACATCTGCAGAGCTAGTTGGCATATAAACTTGTACTACTGTAGTAGGTGTGGGCTTTGTATCTATCTTGGCCACAATAATGCGTTCACTATGCTGTTTGTAGTAGCTTACCCGCATTCCTATTTTCCTATTCATTATTAAACCTACTCCTGCATTACCCCTGTTTCATTTTGTGTTTATACCCCTGTAGACACCTGACCCGAAGTCTTGTTCCTCCTGCCACCGAACTTCACTAATTCCCACTATATCTAACTTTAACCTATCCATTTCCCTTTTCAAATTTTCTAACCTACCTGCCCGATTAAGGGATCTGACATTCCACGCTCCGATCCGAAGAACGCCAGTTTTCTTTCTCCTGATAACGACTATTTTACCTCCGGAATATTTTACCCAAGAGGACGCCATCATCATTTAATCATACAGTAAAGCTGCATGCCCTCGGGAAAAATTGCGGCTGTAGTTTCCCCTTGCTTTCAGCCGTTCGCAGTACCAGCACAGCAAGGCCGTTTTGGTTATTGTTACAAGGCCAGATCAATCAATCATCCAGACTGTTGCCCTTGCAACTACTGAAAAGGCTGCTGCCCCTCTTCAGGAAACACACGTTTGTCTGGCCTCTCAACAGATACCCCTCCGTTGTGGTTGCACCTACGGTAAGGCTATCTGTATCGCTGAGGCACGCAAGCCTCCCCACCAACGGCAAGGTCCATGGTTCATGATACCTTTATCCTTTTCCGAGATACACAGGTTCAAAGTTTACCCTGCTTGTAAACGTAAAATAAGCACGTAAGATGCAGTGTGAGGTGAAAATGTAGTTTATAAATCGATATAGCACTGCAGATATACAGGGTGAGTCACCTAACGTTACCGCTGGATATATTTCGCAAACCACATCAAATACTGACGAACCGATTCCACAGACCGAACGTGAGGAGAGGGGCTAGTGTAATTGGTTAATACAAACCATAAAAAAATGCACGGAAGTATGTTTTTTAACACAAACCTACGTTTTTTTAAATGGAACCCCGTTAGTTTTGTTAGCACATCTGAACATATAAACAAATACTTAATCAGTGCTGTTTGTTGCATTGTAAAATCTTAATTACATCCGGAGATAATGTAACCTAAAGTTGACGCTTGAGTACCACTCCTCCGCTGTTCGATCATGTGTATCGGAGAGCACCGAATTACGTAGGGATCCAAAGGGAACGGTGATGGACCTTAGGTACAGAAGAGACTGGAACAGCACATTACGTCCACATGCTAACATCTTTTTATTGGTCTTTTTCACTGACGCACATGTACATTACCATGAGCGGTGAGGTACATGTTCGACGGGCGTTTCATAGGACGTGGAGGACGCAAAAATTGTCCAGCCCGTTCTCCTGATCTTACACCTCTGGACTTCTTTCTGTGGGGTACGTTAAAGGAGAATGTGTACCGTGATGTGCCTACAACCCCAGAGGATATGAAACAAAGTATCGTGGCAGCCTGCGGCGACATTACACCAGATGTACTGCGGCGTGTACGACATTCATTACGCCAGAGATTGCAATTGTGTGCAGCAAATGATGGCCACCACATTGAACATCTATTGGCCTGACATGTCGGGACACACTCTATTCCACTCCGTAATTGAAAACGGAAACCACGTGTGTACGTGTACCTCACCCCTCATGCTAATGTACATGTGCGTCAGTGAAAAAGACCAACAAAAAGATGTTAGCACGTGGGCGTAATGTGTTGTTGCAGTCTCTTCTGTACCTAAGGTCCATCACCGTTCCCTTTGGATCCATACGTAATTCGGTGCTCTCCGATACACACGATCGAACAGCGGAGGAGTGGTACTCAAGCGTCAACTTTAGGTTACAATATCTCCGGATGTAATTAAGATTTTACAATGCAACAAACGGCACTGATCACGTATTTTTTTATATGTTCAGATGTGCTAACAAAACTAACGGTGTTCCATTTAAAAAAACGTAGGTTTGTGTTAAAAAACATACTTCCGTGCATTTTTTTTATGGTTTGTATTAACCAATTACACTAGCCCCTCTCCTCACGTTCGGTCTGTGGAATCGATTCGTCAGTATTTGATGTGGTTTACGAAATATATCCAGCGATAACGTTAGGTGACTCACCCTGTATATTGTAAACGGTCTTAGGAATTCCAAGTTCTTGTAGTTCTGAAGGACATGCAAATTATATTTTGCACATTAAATTCGGTCTGTGGAGTAAAATTATACGGATCTGCGTTATTCCATTTTCACGTAATTAAATTATCACAATTTTACTGATCCATAAAGTTCTTTTCATATGAGTGACATTCCTGCTGTGGCAGGGAAAAGATGGGAACCAGAAGAAAAATGCTCCTATCGGAACACAAAAAATGCGAATATGTTTCCGTTTATTTATAACAGTATGACTGAAAATGGGGTATTAGCTGCCACACTCTATCTTTGTCAGCACCTTTAAAAATTTTCCCAAAGATTTTGGCATGCGAACATATTGGCGCTTTTTATTCAAAGACTAGGAGACAGTGGGGAAGCGACGGAAATGTAGTAAATTTTGGAAGATGGTAGACAGTGGTTGTGATATAGAAAGAGCGAAGGAGACAATGGCAGTATGAGAGAAAGAGGACACAGTGCACTGGAACGTACTTGATAGTGACAGGACAATGCTAGCAAAAGTGAGAACCAGTGATAATGAGCTGCCGGGGCCACGACAATAAAACGAAGAAGACTGAGAAGAGGCAGCAGCAGAGTGAAGGAATGTATCAAACAGTAGTAGTATGACAAAGCAGTATGAGAGAAGACATTAGTAGTTAGGACAGAACGAAGGAGACCATGGCAAAAGTGACGGAGAGACACATACAGATAATGTCGATGAGATCGGCTGAATGTGTGAGTGAGAATAAGCAAGTGGGACTGTATGAACACAGACGATTTACAGCCGTGAACAAGCTGCGGTAAAGGGACCTTTGGGACTGAAAGATAAGTCGTGCGTGAAAAGAGCGAATATATATTTCCATGCCCACATTTCTGGGGAAAAATTTTAAAGCGCTGAGGAAGGCAGGATGAAGGAGTTGGTATCTCATTTTTCAGTCAGAGACTTTTAATAAACAGACGCACAATCGACTTTTTTGTGCTCCGAAATAACATATTTTCCTAGGTGTCTACTGATCTGTGATCACTACATGGCAAAGTGAAGACTGAATTCTAATGTTTAGTTCGGTGGAGCAGTACTTCCGTGCCAAATTATGACGGCAAAAGTCAGCGGTTCGATCGCTGATGAGTAACAGAATTTTTATCTGTCGTCAGTTCTTTCATCTCTGGCAATGTTTGTTATCATGAAGTGTTTAGTATTTCATCCACTCTCAGCAGCTGCAGTCGTATATTATGAAATAACAAGTTACCAGTTGCTATATTCAAGCTATGCAACTGGTTGCTTATTACAGAGTGAAACTTACTGTTTTTTTTTTTCGAAAACTGACGTTTGGAGACTGTGGCTGTGTACAAATCACAACAGAATTCTTAGAAGAAAAACAGCAAGCAGCTTCGACAGTTTGTACTGCTGTACTATTGTACTATTCTAAACTGTTTTCAGAGTTAATCATCTCGTGGTTGAAGTTCTCTGCACATCTGCGGTTGCTTCCTCATAAATGATATAACATTGGAGAGCCAAAGAAGTTGATACACCTGTCTAACATTGTGTAGGACCTCCCGAGCACTCATAAGTGCCGCAGCACGACGTGGCATGGACTCGAGTAATGTGTGAAGTAGTGCTGGAGAGAACTGACACCATGAATCCTGCAGTGCTGCCCATAAATCCGTAAGAATACGAGGGGGTGGAGATCTCTTCTGAACAGCACATTGCAAGGCATCCCAGATATGCTCCATAATGATCATATACGGGGAGGTGGGTGGCCATCGGAAGTGTTTAAACTCAGAAGAGTGTTCCTGGAACCACTCTGCAGCAATTCGGGACTTGTGGAGTGTCGCATTGTCTTGCTGGAATTGTTCAAGTCTGTCGGAACGCACAATGGACGTGAATGGATGTAGGTGATCAGACAGGATGCTTACGTACGTGTCAGCTGTCAAGGTCGTATCTAGATACATCGGGTGTCCCATTTCACTCCAACTGCACACGCCCCACATCATTACAGAGCCTCTCCCATGCAGAACAGTTCCCTGCTGACGTGCAGGGTCTACGGATTCATGAGCTTGTCTCCATACCCGTACACTTCCATCCACTTGACACAGTTTGAAACGAGACTCGTTCGCCCAGTTTAACTTGTTTCCAGTTATCAACGGTCGATTGACGGTGTTGACGGGACCATGCGAAGCGTAAGGCTTTGTGTCGTGCAGTCATCAAGAGAACACGAGTGGGCCTTCGGCTACGAAAGCCCATATAAATGATGTTTCGTTGAACGGTTCACATGCTGACGGTTGTTGATGGCCCAGCATTGAAACCTGAAGCAATTTGCGGAAGGGTTGCACTTCTGTCTCGCTGTACTTTTCTCCCCAGTCGTCGTTGGCCTGGTTCTCGCAATATCTTTTTCCGACCGCAGCGATGTCAGAGACCGATGTTTTGCAAGATTCCTGATATTCACGGTACACTACTGAAATGGTCGTCCTGGAGAAACCCCACCTCATCGATACCTCTGAAATGCTGTGTCCCCTTGCTCGTGCGCCGACTATAACACCACTTTGAGACTCACTTAAATCCTGATAGCCTGCCACTGTAGTAGCAGTAAGCGATCTGACAACATCGCCAGACATGTTATCTTGTATAGGAGTTGCCAACCGCAGCGCCGTATTCTGCATGTTTATATATCCTCTGTATTTGAATGCGCATGCTTATAGCAGTTTCTTTCGTGCTTCCATGTATGTAAGTCCCAATACATAATATTATATATGTCGCAATATAACATCTAAAATCTCAATGTTCTCCGGTATACAGGAGAACAATAAAATGCAGATTGAAGGAGGTGTCCGAAAGCGTCCTCCTCCAAGGTATCAGACCATCGAATTCATAAGACACAAGGCGTTTGTACGCAACAGCTAGCTCCATCTTCTCCGCTAGCGATCGTGGGAACTAGTCGCGAACATGACACTGCGAGACGTTCCGCCTACGATCCGTCAGCACACAAACCCAAGTTTGCTGTGAAAGGGGTGGTCTAGTGCCAGGCGCCGGTGCCCATAATTTCGACGCTCTATAGCGTTGTTGGATGACGTTTCCGGATATAGCTCCCCATCCTCTATTCCCTCAAGTCACCCTCTACAATTCATCGAAGTTTATTGCAATATTTCTGGGACACACTGTATAATATTACATATCAGATTTTTATATTCTGCCCACTTCACCCCATGAGTGTCAACGGGAGTAAGGTCAAAACGACCTGTCACCCGGTGCGAGCACGAAAGTCGATAGCAATCGACAAACTTCGACTTCGAAGACGCCATATTCGTCTATTTCGTTGTTTGGATTATAACATACCACTCTCGGCACAATTTGTTGTATTTAAAAGTCAGTTAATGACAGATCAGTAGTAAAAGCCTTCGGAATATCCTAACATGATGGCAATAATGTTCAGGGTTGCCTCTGTTCAGTATGGTCTTGTGGTCAGAGGTATCGAGTTATGGACCTGAACGTTCGTATGCTGCTTTACGCTTTCTTTTATCTTCGCGTATTTAACAGGTTTGGGGATCACCAGTGACCCTTCTACACTTGATTATGACAATTTTTTTGTGTTCTTCTGAACATGTCGCGAATTCCGTGGGTATGGTTAGGCAGGAACCAGGACTCAGCTTATGATGCTAGTCAGGCTGGTAGAACTGGTATAAGTCGCAGCTTACTGGGTGGACTTGTAGTATCGACTTGCGTGTTCACATTGAACTGCACGTCATTTTGATGTCATTTCAGCATCGTATTCGAGTTGTATTAGCTCCTATCCATCCGTGCACGACACAGTTCAGAGTCACTGTTAGGAAGATGGACCAGTCCCAGGCTTCACAATCCTCTTTGTGCTGTCGCATCCCGGTGATTAGGAGGGTATGGTGAAAGGTATTGCCACAGAATTTTATATGTGTAAACTCTTAAAGCTTCTTAAATAAAACAAACTTTATTAACATTCTACATCGTTATTCTTCATGTCTCCACATTTATTTCTCAACATAGTCACCCTGACTACAAACACATTTCTCCTAACGAGAGACCAGCTTGTTGATACCGTGACTGTAGAATGTCAAACTTTGTTGACGGAGCTATAATTTGACCTCTGCCTGCACCGTGTCATCACTATCCAAGCGAATTCCTAGACGGTGTTTCGGAAACAGATGATGGAGCCAAATTGCGACTGTATGGACGATGAGGAGCGATGACAGTCAACACAAGGTGGAGCGATGACAGTAAACACAACGCGTCGGATTGTTGCACATGCCGCTGCGCTCGTTAGTGATCTGGCGTTGTCATGCTTGAAGGAGGCGGTGATCCATGTGTGGACGAAATCTTCGAAATCGTGCTTTCTGTTTTCTCAGTGACTCTCAGTACCTCACAGAGTTTACCGTGATACCTTTAGGCATGAGTTACACACGCACCACACATTGAAGATCACTGAACACCCTGAGCATATCTTTGCCGACTCATAGCATAATCTTGAACTTTTTTGCGGTTGGTTGTTCTTTGTGATGGAACTCCATTGATGGTCTCTCGTTTTCCAAGTGAAAATGGTGAAACCAACTTTCATTACCTGTCGAAATATTCTTAAGGAGCGCATTACTATCATGATCAAAACGTGAAAGAAATTGTTGACAGATGCCCAAACTTCTTTATTTCATGTCAGCAGTGAACATCCGTGGTACCCACCGAGCGCACAGATTTCTGTAGAGCAGTTCTCCAATGATGGCTTGTGCACGCTCATTGTGATATGCCACACTAACCTGTATACTCTATCCATTTTCTCCGATAAGTTCATCAACCCAATTCCGATTAATTTCGTCGGTTGCCACATGCGGTCGTACTCTCCGAACTCTGCCTCACACGTTGAGGTTAGCGCCAGCGCATTTTTCAGTACGAGCTCGAACGTCGCAGATTACTGATGTCGATAGCCATCACTGCACCCAGCTTTGACTCATTCTCGGATTTCAATTAGAGGCACGTTTCCTGCCGTTAGAAACTCTATTGCCTCACGCTGTTTCTCACGCACTGACATACACTATGTGATCGAAAGTATCCGGACAACTGGCTGAAAATGACTTACAAGTTCGTGGCGCCCTCCGTCAATAATGCTCGAATTCAGTATGGTGTTGGCTCACCCTTAACCTTGATGAAAGCTTCCACTTTCGCAGGCACACGTTCAATCAGATGCTAGAAGGTTTCTTGGGGAATAGAAGCCCATTCTTCACGGAGTGCTGCACTGAGAAGAGGTATCGATGTCGGTAGGTGAGGCCTGGCACGAAGTTGGCGTACCAAAACATCCCAAAGGTCTTCTACATGATTCAGGTCAGGACTCTGTGCAGATCAGTCCATTACAGATATGTTATTATCGTGTAACCACTCCGCCACAGGCGGTGCATTATGAACAAGTGCTCGATCATGTTGGAAGACGCAATCGCCATCCCCGAATTGCTCTTCAACAGTGGGAAGGAAGAAGGTGCTTAAAACATCAAAGTAGGCCTGTGCTGTGATAGTGCCACGCAAAACAACAATGGGTGCAAGCCCCCTCCATGAAAAACACGACCACATCATAACACCACAGCCTCCAAAATTTGCTGTTGGCACTACCGCGCCACCAGATGACGTTCACTGGGCATTCGCCATACCCACACCCTGCCATCTGATCGCCACGTTGTGTACCGTGATCCGTCACTCCACACAACGTTTTTCCACTGTTAAATCGTCCAAGCCGGTCGGAGTGGCCGTGCGGTTCTGGGCGCTACAGTCTGGAACCGAGCGACCTCTACGGTCGCAGGCTCGAATCCTGCCTCGGGCATGGATGTGTGTGATGTCCTTAGGTTGGTTAGGTTTAATTAGTTCTATGTTCTAGGCGACTGATGACCTCAGAAGTGAAGTCGCATACTGCTCAGAGCCATTTGAACCATTTGAGGAAAATCGTCCAATGTTTACGCTCCTTACACCAAGCGAGGCGTCGGTTGCCATTTACCAGCGTGATGTGTGGTTTATAAGTAGCCCCTCAACCATGAAATCCAAGTTTTCTCACCTCCCGCCTAACTGTCATAGTACTTGCAGTGGATCCTGATGCATTTTGGAATTCCTCTGTGATGGTCTGGATAAATGTTTGCCTAATAAACATTACGACCCTCATCAACTGTCAGCAAACTCTGTCAATCAACATACGAGGTCGGCCTTACGCTTTTGTGCTGTATGTGTCCCTTCACGTTTCCGCTTCACTATCACATCGGAAGCAATGGAGCTAGGGATATGTAGGAGAATAAAAATCTCGCGTACAAACGTATGATGCAAGTCACACGCAGCCACCTGACTGCGTCCCAAGTCCGTGAATTCCTTGGAGGCCCCATTCTGCTCTCTCGCGGTGTCTAATGACTACTGAGGTCGCTGATATGGAGTACCTGCCAGAAGGTGGCAGCACAATGAACCTAATATCAAAAAGTACGTTTTTAGAGGTTTCCGGATACTTTTGATCACATATTGTAGTCATGTTACACACCGCCATGTTACACACTAGAATCCGAAGCCCTCTAGCGGCAAAAGGTTACGCCATGCATCAGCGAAGCGGTAAAGTCGATCGTGTATATCGATGATATTTAATGCCTCAACCAATATCGAGAACAGAATAAGAAAATTGGAAGCATTAGCATTCTAAGCAAGGATGTTTTTGTTTTTTTTTTAAGTGCGCTTCATCAAAAATACGGAGGAAACGACTAATCTATGTTGTTTCACTTTACAGAAGCAAAAGTTACACGGATAATCGGATGTCAGAGGTGGATACGACACATCTTAAGATTAAAAGTAACAGCCAATTTAATGATAGATGGAAGTGTTGAGCTTAAAAATTGTAGAGGGTGTCAAGACTTTACTGCAGCAAGCAGTCTGATATGAGTTGCAGTAGTTATGCGGAAGTGAAGAGAGCTGCACAGAAACATTGCATCAATGCAGTCTTAGAACTGAAAACCACAGCCAAATCATCACAAAGAACATTGAAGTACAGTACCCGGACTACTATATGAAATATGGAAGCTGACGAGAATTTATGATGCTGTTCTAAATGTGTCGGGCCTCTCCAGGTAAAGGCAGAGGCGTTAAGGTCCTGTCTGCATCGACGCAGAGCAGTGAGAGTGTGACGTCACGGGAAAAAACGGATTTTCCGGAGGCAAGTGAACACGTCTGTTACTGTCAACTGGTCAGAACAAGAAACGCTCAAAAGCAAACATAATAAACTGTACACAACAACTAAGGATTACACTGTGTGAGAATAAACTATATTTGCTGGATCAAGTTAATGATGGATTTGATTAAAAATATTTCTTCTACTAGCGATGTTTTTCTTTTATTCATATTTCACACGACGTGTTCGGGAAATGATTCCCATTTTAAAGTTAGTTTTCTCTTTGTACTATGCCATTTTTACGTAATGTTTTCGACCAGTGAGGTTTTGCTTTGTTTTGTTGGGTTCACTGCAATACATAAAACACGCTATTTTTAATTAATTATCAATTTTTATATGTAGTTAGAGGCGAAATTAGGAAGAAATTGTACTTACAGCTTTCTTGCGGATCATTTGTGCAGAGTCTCACACGTGTTAAACATCACACGTAACTTTCAGTGCACAGTGTACAATGAGAATAGCTTACATAAACAAACTGTTTCAGTGATGATTTTAGATGTAGTTGAGAGAGATAAAGTTGCAGGTCTTCCTCAGACTATGTTACGCTTTCGTTCGAAGGGTATTTATTTAACCATAAGAACCATAATTTTCTTATATCTATTTTACGATGATGCTTACTTCTATCTGTTAAAATTTTAATGTGTGTGTGTTCCTATTTTTATTTAAGCATATGGCAAAAGCATGTTGCAAAAGTAACACTTAGGAATAAGCGCCACTGTAATATAGGTACAAGCAAATTGTGATCCATATTGTTAAAATAAATGCCCTCTGTACAAAAACATGTAGTACTCTGTGGAAGTCCTGTAAACTTATCTCTGTCAATTACAGCTACAACAATCTTTGTAAATATTTGTTTGCAAAAGTTAATCTCGATGTATCCTGTGTGATGTTTAACATGTGTGAGACTCTGCACAAATTGACCATAAGAAAGTCGTAAGTACAATTTCATCCAAATTTCCGCACTAACTACATATAAAAATCGATAACCACCTACAAACTGCGTGTTTTTTATATATTGCAGTAAAGTTAAAAAACCAAAGCTGAAACTTTCTGATCGAAATCATTATGTGAAAATAACATAACTCAAAGAGGAAACACTCTTGAAAATGGGAATTATTTCCCCAAATGCGCCATGTAAAATATGAATAAAAGAAATGATGACTGGCAGTAGATTTTTTGTATTGTTTTAAATGAGCAATCCCACTGTTTTCACAGCCGCTGGCTTTCACATAACCAAATATAATGAGCAAAATCAGTCCTATCATGTTAGTTTCTTCGCATGTGTGTGCACAGGCTTCCGCGACGGTAATGGGGCCGTGATAACGTCATGATTTCGAATTTATTGTTTACAGCATAATTTCAGGGTGACAGTCTCTCTGATCTAGACTGCGTGCAATAGTAGGTCATCACGACGTGGTGGCCAACTCATTAGAATTTCATAAGAATTTTATTCCCAGTTTCGAACCCAGTTGGTCTTAAAATGCAAAGAAAAAATAACTAGTTCCAAAATTTATAATGGACCTTACAATTTCAATACTTTTTCGGTTTTATGCTTTAAGTAGTCTTCATAAGCATTATTCTCCGTGTGAGAGTCATCCTTACAAAGTCGCATGTAATTCCAATTCGAATTTCTCAGTAAAGGCCACAGAAAAATCTGAGTTATATTATTGTCCCAGCTATAATTCTACTGCCTTGTCACAATCATGGTATTAGGCCATACATGCTTATCAGCCACAACAAAACTTTTAAAAACCTGAATTTTATTTAAATAGTTGTTTCATTAATTTCTACGACCACTGTTACCAATAAAATGTTTCATATCCTAGGGAAATGCTTGTAAGTTGCTGTTCCTGTCAAATTAGGCGTTTTTCTTATATTTGTTTATGGGCATTACGATCAATCACTAGGTGGTCGGTGGTAGTTTACTACAGAAGTCTGTACTAAAATTCCTTAAAAAAATTCGTCTGCATAAAAACCTCAGAAATGAATTGTCTAAGGACCCGCTGACGTCTATTTTTTCTTTGTTTCAGTATTACCAATTGTTCGTTCTCAGTGGCCTATGACTTATTCGGACTGTTGACGTAATACACTAACGCCACGCGGCAGAACAAATGTTTACATTATCCGTAATTCATACAGTTAAATTAGTAGAGCACTTATGTACACATGCTGCGCTGTTTGACGCTGTGCCCTGTACTAATGTTAACAGTGTGTGTATGAAGCGTTCTACCTGCCCTTACTATTGTTCAACTGTCTTGTTTGCAATTATCAATGGGGATTTATGAAGATTACACTAGGTATAGATCAACTGAAAAATTTATAACATATCTCAGAAATTAGGCAAAATGGAAACTTGAAATGTGTGGTAACATTTATAGATTTTAGAATGGCGTACGACTCTACTGACAGAACTATAGTACGCAACATTTATGGAGAGTTTGCTGTAGATAACAAAAATAATTTAAACAAGTTCAAGCGACTCAATAACAAAACTAAAATTTATGGGCTAATTGTCAGATCATTTTGAAATTAAATTAGAAATAAAATACGGAATTGGGGTGGCACTCTTAATTTTTAACAGTTCATTAGAAAAAGTGGTTAGAGGTTGGGGGAGAGCCATAAATAACAAACATATACAACTAGTAACAAAGCCAAACCGTATCACTCTAAATTGTCTGGAATTTGCAGATGACGCGGCATGTATTGTAGACACAGACGTAATGAGAGAAATCAAAGACCGTATCACAACCTCTACAGTAGTTCTCAGGTTATCCCGGACATACCAAAAGAAGCGAGGAATAGTGAAAAATGGCTCTGAGCACTATGGGACTTAACATCTATGGTCATCAGTCCCCTAGAACTTAGAACTACTTAAACCTAACTAACCTAAGGACATTATACAACACCCAGTCATCAGGAGGCAGAGAAAATCCCTGACCCCGCCGGGAATCGAACCCGGGAACCCGGGCGCGGGAAGCGAGAACGCTACCGCACGACCACGAGCTGCGGACGAGCAGTAGTCATCAGTATATATATTTAAAGAGGGAAGATTAAATAATATGTTTTTTATTTTCTCACATAACCGTGACTACAACTTACATTTTATGTTCAAAAACTTTTTTGTTTTCATAAACAGGTGTAGGCGAGCCTATTCACATACAGAGATATGTAAATAGGCAGAATACGGCGCTGCGGCCAGCAACGCCTATGTAAGACAACAAGTGTGTGGCGCAGTTGTTCGCTCAGTTACTGCTGCTACAATGGTAGGTTATAAGCATTTAAATGAGTTTGAACGTGGTCATATAGTTGGCGCATGAGCGGTGGGGCACAGCGTCTGCGAGGGAGCGATGAAGTGAGGATTTTCCCGTATGACCATTTCACGACTGTACCGAAAATTTCAGGAATCCGCTAAAACGTAGAATCTCCGACATCGCTGCAGCCGGAATGTGACCCTGCAGGAACAGGACCAGAGACGAATGAATGAAGAGAGTCGTTCAACGTGACAGAAGTGCACCCTTTCGCAAATTGCTGCAGATTTCAATGCTGGGCCACCAACAAGTGTTAGCGTGCAAACCCTTGAACGAAACATCATCGATATGGGCTTTTGGAGCCGAAGTGCCTCTCGTGTACCCTTGATGACTGTACGACACAAAGCTTAATGCCTGGCCAGAGCCCTTCAACGGAAACAAGTCAGCAGAGCGGAGTGGCCGCGCGGTTAGAGGCGCCATGTCACGGATTGCGCGGCCCCTCCCACCGGAGGTTCGAGTTCTCCCTCGGGCATGGGCGTGGGTGTTGTTCTCAGCATAAGTTAGTTTAAGCAGTGTGTAAGTCGAGGGATCGATGACCTCAGCAGTTTGGTCCCTTAGGAATTCAGACACATTTGAACATTTTTTTTCGGAAACAGGTTACCTGGTGGGACGAGTCTCGTTTCAAATTGTATCGAGCGGATGATTGTGTAGGAGTATGGAAACAACTTCATGAATCCATGTACACAGCATGTCTGCAGGGTACCGTTCAAGCTGGTGTAGGTTCCGTAATGGTGTGGAGCGTGTGCAGTTGGAGCAATATGGGACCCCTGATACGTCTAGATACGACTCTGACATGTGACACGTAGGTAACTTCGTGTCTGATCACCTACATCCATTCATGTCCATTGTGCATTCCGACGCACTTCATCAGATCCAGGAGGACAATGCGACACACCACACGTTCAGAATTGCTACAGAGTGCCTCCAGGAACACTGTTCTGTGTTTACACATTTCCGCTGGCCACCAAAGTCCACAGGCATGAACATTATTGAGCATATCTATGATGCCTTGGAGTGTGCTGTTCAGAAGAGATCTGCACCTCGTCGTACTCTTAACGGATTTATTGACAGCCCTGCAGGATTCATGGTGTCAGTTCCCTTCAGTTATACTTCAGTCATTAGTCGAGTCCATGCCTTGACGTGTCGCGGAACTTTGCGTGCTCGCGGGGTCCCTACACTATATTAGGCAGGTGTAACAGTTTCTTTGGATCTTCAATTTGTGTTCAAATGTTATAAAGCTTCTACATAATTTAAAGAGTTTAGATATTTTACTTTATTTGTACTGTGAAACCATGATTCTTGCCGAATTTCACGATTGTAGGGCATCGGGAAGCATCCAGTAGGACTCGATGACTGAGTTTTCCAGTATGAAAATATCCCACATAAATGACTAATCTTTTGTTTGCATTGATTTAAAAGCTTTTTTTTAAATCCCCAAGGAACCATAGACAGCAGTATGAGACGTAAATCTGAACGCGATACAACAAACCGTTCCCGAGAAAACGGAATCATAACAGACGAGCAGACAGACAGATGGAAAAAAGATGACCAAAAAAAAAAGAGTGACGTAATTACAAATTAATAAACTTCGGATATTTCTGTTTAGCCGCTCGGGATTAGCCGAGCGGTCTGAGGCGCTGCAGTCTTCGACTGTGCCGCTGGTCCCGGTGGAGGTCCGAGTCCTCCCTCGGGCATGGGTGTGTGTGTGTGTTTGTCCTTAGGATAACTTATGTTAAATAGTGTGTAAGCTTAGGGGTCACCTTGGTCTACGGGTAGCGTCTTTGATTCATAATCAAAACGTCTTCGGTCCCGGGTTCGATCCCCGCCACTGTCTAAATTTTCATAAATAATCAGCATTGGCGGCTGAAGACCTTCGGCATAAGAAGTCAGTCTCATTCTGCCAACGGCCTTGTCAAAGAGGGCGGACGAGCGGATAGAGGTTCAGGGCACTCTCTTTTCCTACGGGTGGGAAATTGCCCCTAAAGGCGGAAGAATCAGCTATGATCAACGACATGAGGATGCAGAAGGCAATGGAAATCACTGCATTAAAGACACGTAACGTGTATCCACAGGACATGTGGCCTGTAATTGAAGAAGTGTCATGATGATCTCTCCATTGGCAAAAGATTCCGGAATAGTCCCCCATTCGGATCTCCGGGAGGGGACTGCCAAGGGGGAGGTTACCATGAGAAAAAGATTGAATAATCTACGAAAGGATAACGTTCTACGAGTCGGGGCGTGGAATGTCAGAAGCTTGAACGTGGTAGGGAAACTAGAAAATCTGAAATGAGAAATGCAAAGGCTCAATTTCGATATAGAAGGGGTCAGTGAAGTGACGTGGACGGAAGACAAGGATTTCTGGTCAGATGAGTATCGGGTAATATCAACAGCAGCAGAAAATGGTATAACAGGTGTAGGATTCGTTATGAATAGGAAGGTAGGGCAGAGGGTGTGTCACTGTGAACAGTTCAGTGACCAGGTTGTTCTAATCAGAATCGACAGCAGACCGACACCGACAACGATAGTTCAGGTATACATGCCGACGTCGCAAGCTGAAGATGAACAGAGAGAGCAAGTGTATGAGGATATTGAAAGGGTAATGCAGTATGTAAACGGGGACGTAAATCTAATAGTCATAGGCGACTGGAATGCAGTTGTAGGGGAAAGAGTAAAAGAAAAGGTTACAGGAGAATATGTGCTTGTGACAAGGAATGAAAGAGAAGAAAGACTAATTGAGTTCTGTAACAAGTTTCAGCTAGTAATAGCGAATACCCTGTTCAAGAATCACAAGAGGAGGAGGTATACTTGGGAAAGGCCGGGAGATACGGGAAGATTTCAATTAGATTACATCATGGTCAGACAGAGAGTCCGAAATCAGATACTGGATTGTAACGCGTACCCAGGAGCAGATATAGACTCAGATCACAATATAGTAGTGATGAAGAGTAGGCTGAAGTTCAAGACATCAGTCAGGAAGAATCAATACGCAAAGAAGTGGGATACGGAAGTACTAAGGAATGACGAGATACGTTTGAAGTTCTCTAACGCTATAGATACAGCAATAAGGAATAGCGCAGTAGGCATTACAGTTGAAGAGGAATGGACATCTCTAAAAAGGGCCATCACAGAAGTTGGGAAGGAAAACATAGGTACAAAGAAGGTAGCTGCGAAGAAACCATGGGTAAAAGAAGAAATACTTCAGTTGACTGATGAAAGGAGGAAGTACAAACATGTCCCGGGAAAATCAGGAATACAGAAATACAAGTCGCTGAGGAATGAGATAAATAGGAAGTGCAGGGATGCTAAGACGAAATGGCTGCAGGAAAAATGTGAAGACATCGAAAAAGATATGACTGTTGGAAGGACAGACTCAGCATACAGGAAAGTCAAAACAACCTTTGGTGACATTAAAAGCAACGGTGGTAACATTACATGATTCTAGGTGAACCGGAAATTCCACTGTTAAATGCAGAGGAGGGAGCAGATAGGTGGAAAGAATGCATTGAAAGCCTCTATGAGGGTGAAGATTTGTCTGATGTGATAGAAGAAGAAACTGGAGTCGATTTAGAAGAGATAAGGGATCCAGTATTAGAATCGGAATTTAAAAGAGCTTTGGAGGATTTACGATCAAATGAGGCAGAAGGGATAGATAACATTCCATCAGAATTTCTAAAATCATTGGGGGAAGTGGCAACAAAACGACTAATCACGTTGGCGTGTAGAATATATGAGTCTGGCGATATACCATCTGACTTTCGGTAAAGCATCATCCACACAATTCCGAAGACGGCAAGGGCTGACAAGTGCGAGAATTATCGCACAATCAGCTTAACAGCTCATGCATCGAAGCTGCTTACAAGAATAATATACAGAAGAATGGAAAAAAATTGAGAATGCGCTAGGTGACGATCAGTTTGGCTTTAGGAAAAGTAAAGGGACGAGAGAGGCAATTCTGACGTTACGGCTAGTAATGGAAGCAAGGCTAAAGAAAATCAAGACACTTTCATAGGATTTGTCGACCTGGAAAAAGCGTTCGACAACATAAAATGGTGCAAGCTGTTCGAGATTCTGAAAAAAGTAGGGGTAAGCTATAGGGAGAGACGGGTCATATACAATATGTACAACAACCAAGCGGGAATAATAAGAGTGGACGATCAAGAACGAAGTGCTCGTAGTAAGAAGGGTGTAAGACAAGGCTGTAGCCTTTCGCCCCTACTCTTCAATCCGTACATCGAGGAAGCAATGATGGAAATAAAAGAAAGTTTCAGGAGTGGAATTAAAATACAAGGTGAAAGGATATCAATGATACGATTCGCTGATGACATTGCTATCCTGAGTGAAAGTGAAGAAGAATTAAATGATCTGCTGAACGGAATGAACAGTCTAATGAGTACACAGTATGGTTTGAGAGTAAATCGGAGAAAGACGAAGGTAATGAGAAGTAGTAGAAATGAGAACAGCGAGAAACTTAATATCAGGATTGATGGTCACGAAGTCAATGAAGTTAAGGAATTCTGCTACCTAGGCAGTAAAATAACCAATGACGGACGGAGCAAGGAGGACATCAAAAGCAGACTCGCTATGGCAAAGAAGGCATTTCTGGCCAAGAGAAGTCTACTAATATCAAATACCGGCCTTAATTTGAGGAATAAATTTCTGAGGATGTACGTCTGGAGTACAGCATTGTATGGTAGTGAAATATGGACTGTGGGAAAACCGGAACAGAAGAGAATCGAAGTATTTGAGATGTGGTGCTATAGACGAATGTTGAAAATTAGATGGACTGATAAGGTAAGGAATGAGGAGGTTCTACGCAGAATCGGAGAGGAAAGGAATATGTGGAAAACACTGATAAGGAGAAGGGACAGGATGATAGGACATCTGCTAAGACATGAGGGAATGACTTCCATGGTACTAGAGGGAGCGGTAGAGGGCAAAAACTGTAGAGGAAGACAGAGATTGGAATACGTCAAGCAAATAATTGAGGACGTAGGTTGCAAGTGCTACTCTGAGATGAAGAGGTTAGCACAGGAAAGGAATTCGTGGCGGGCCGCATGAAACCAGTCAGTAGACTGATGACCAAAAGAAAAAAAAAAAAAAAAAAAAAAAAAAAAAGCTTAGGGACTGGTGACCTTAGTAGTTAAGTCCCATAAGATTTCACACAGACATTTTTTTTGTTTACATATAGTGTGGACAGTTATTTTATTTTCGAAATTACATGATTCTAGGTGAACCGGAAATACCATATGGGTTTTGGTGAGTGAATTTTCGAGTTTCAAAGTATGTGACCGAAATGGCTGTATCTTTTGATTTTATTTACTTAGAAGTTTAATGTTCTTATATGCACAAGGAACATAGACTTTAGTATGTGACATAAATTTGAACGTGATACTCTGAACTATTTCAAAGAAAGGGGTCTTAGTAAACGAACAAACAGATAGACAGATAAAAAATATGGAAAAAAATACGTATTATATAATTATAAATTAACTATTTCTGAATTTTTTCCTTTTCATGTACTATGAAACCTTGCTTATTGCTAAATTTCATTATTTAGGTCTTTTTGATGAGTAAGTATCAAAATTTATGACATATTTGGTCTTATCTTTTGATTTCATAGACACAGATGTTCATAATTTTTATACTGTAGAGGGACAATAGACTTATGTCTGTGACATAAATGTGAACTTGATACACCAAACTGTTCCAGAGATAAAGGGTATTACCAAACGGACAGACAAACTGACAGGTGGATAAAACAATTACAAAAAACATATTTCTCTTTAAATATAATTACAACTTAATAATTTTCGGATTTTTCCTTCACCTGTACTGTGAAACGTTTTTTCTTCCCAAATGTTATAATTCTAAGTTAACAGAAAGCACCCTATAGGTTTTGACGAATATCAAAATATATGACATAAAAGGCTCGATCTTTTGACTGCATTGAATTAGAAGCTTAAAATTTATACCACCAAGGAATCATAGACCTTAATATGTGATATAAATGTGAACGTGGCACGTACACCCATTTCTGAAAAATATAGTTTTGGAAACTCGGGCAGGCAGACACACAGACAACATAGAAAGCCTGTAAGATTTCCTTGTTTACAGACTGATGCACAGAACACTAAAAATCACATGGTTGAAAGATGTACGAAGAGATATCGAAATTCAGGGGGTCTACTTATACACAATAACAAAGAGAACACTTTTTAAAGAGGTAATAGAAAAGATAGGCCTTCAGGACAGGGAAAAGATCAAGAAGTGGAAGAAAGTAATCACAACGGGAGAAAAAACGTAATTCTCAAAGAATGAAAGTATTGTGGGTACATAAGGAATTGCAGTTAAGTAAAAAACAAGAAAACAGAAATAATACGGATTAATCGTAAACTCTTAAAAATTTATTGGAAGTAAAGAAATGGTGACTCAGGCAAGTGATTTATTTGGAGTCTCAACGAAAATGGAGAACTCATTCACGGCCTCTATGTCAAAAGAGCGTAGGTTTTAAGACGATGAGAATTAGAAAATTGTTGTCAAGTATGTATACTGATAAATGAACGGACGATTATGTTATGAAAAACCTAGTTGTATCCCAAATGAGTGAGTAATGATAGTCATCACCAGAACATGTAATTCAAATGATTTTAGTAATATAAGCAGAACACTTTAAAGCTACAAATAAATGTCATTGCCAGATTATCATATCAAATGATATTAGCATAGTTACCAAATAACATAGCCCCTCATACAGCAATATCCTGTCGCCGTTTACTACGTTTTAAAAACAACCTGAACAGAGAATATTATTCACTATGGACGTAATTATTTCTCTGTATTTGGTAGCGAGGCAGTTCATGGTATATAGTACACATCATTTACACAGAAAACATCAGTGGTATACTAAAGGTCAATAGACATAGGAAACGCTTTCCAGACAAAACTTAATTTTTTTTCAATTTCAAAATCTTATCCTGAACTCACATATGAGATCTAGAAAGAAAGGAAAAAACGATATAGAGTAAAGCGTCACACTAGCTGTTGCTCTCAAGTAGTCGTTCACGAACACACCGCGTCTCTGGAACACGTGTGCTTTAAATAGTTATTTATTTCAATTTGAAAACCCTGAATCCAGATACAAATCTGGTCGCATACTCGGTGACCTTGTATATCGTTCATTAAAAAGAGAGTGCGGAACTGTATCGCTTGTAACGTACCATTCTGACGTGGCGTGCAAAATTTGAGAGTAGCTCCTGTCGCAAGGTGATTTCGAACACAGTAACGCCATCCATTTTACTTGTTTTATTTGTTTCTTATAGTGTATGACGGAATCTTTGCGCTAAAATTCGGTCCAAATACATACAGGTACAATTGCTATTATACAGCCCTAGATAAGCCACTTTTAAGTGCCGAAAGTTCAATAATATCGTACATACACAACACGGAAAAGGAGTTTTGCGAAATAAGCGAAGGTTGGTAGGCGTGTTTCTACACCTCAAAGATGATATCTACCCCAATTTCACGCCAGTCGCATAAGAGTGGTGTTAATAGCGCCACTATAAGGATAAGAAGCACGTTTGCTTTACGTACACGTTCTAACAGTCGTGAGCGTTAGTAACCGTGGAGATTGGACGTGGTCAGTTGACGCTAGTCAAGAATACCTTTGAGGTAACAAATACGCCATTATCAGCATTAGTGAGTCTGAACGATTTCGCTTAACGGAGCTACTATACGCTAGAGGTTTCTTTTATCATCCTGCAAAAAGACGTGGCCGGAATGTAGCCTCTGTATGTGAATGCAGGCAACGGTAGTCACAGGACTGTACGGTCGCAGGAAAAACTCGCTCCGGACGGCCACGTGGCACTACGGAGAGGAAAGACTGTCATGTTCGGCGTATGGCGTCGGTGCATCGTACTGCATCCGCAGCAGCAATCTGAGCTGCAGTTGGCACCACAGTGACGCAACGAACTGCTTCCAATCGGTTACTTCAAGGACAGCACCGAGCCAGACGTCCTGCAGTGAGCATTTCACTGGCTCCAAACAGCTATATCTGTTGTGTCAAGCGAGAGCTCATGGAGGTTGAAGTGGAGATCTGAGTGGAGATGAAAGCTGGTTCTGCCACGGTGCCAGTTATGACTTTCTGTTGGTTAAAAGGAGACCAGCTGAAGTACTGCAAACAGGAGCTGTGGTCTGGGGTTCAATTTCGTATGACAGCAAGAGCACTCTCTCGGTTATACCACGCACCCAAACTGAAAATTTGTACGTCAGTCTGGTGATCGACCAGTTGTGCCGCCATTCATTAACAACATTCCGAGGGTTGGGGAGTTGAAGGGGAACGGGGTTCTAACAAGTTAGCACTCGCCCAAATATCGTTGTTGTGACCCATCATTCTCTACAGAGTGTCCACATGTTGCCTTGGCCTGCTAGATCACAAGATTTGTCTCCAATAAACCACATGTGGGACATCATAGATCGACAACTCCAGTGGCATCCACAACGAACATTAACAGCCGCTGTATTGACCCACTTGTTGCAACCGGCATGGAACTTCATCCCAAATACTGGCATGTACAACACAACACAACGCACGCTCGTTTGCATCTTTCATTCAACATTCTAGCGGTTACAGTGGTTGTTAATGTACCATTGCAATGGCTTACCTCGCGCTTACATTAACATGTATATTCGCAATGTTAATCGCATAAATATTTTACCCACACAAATGTATTCCCTAAATTGCATCACTATACATAACTACTTTTTGATGTTGTAATTTTTTTTCCATCAGTGTATATAATGTATGGTGGGAGGAAACAACGTTTGAAACATACTAGCAAAAACACTGAATGACTGTGTATTGTATTATTACACAAATTGCCTCTATTTTAGGTCTGGTAAAGTGAGAATTGCATACAACACAGAGCTGCGGCAAAATTTTAGAACTTGCATGATCTAATTTTAGTCCTTAATCCGTGACTGGCATTATCGTCCGCAGAAAAGTCTTATTTCAGGCCATGTGCAAGTCTCTGACTCGAGCTAACCAACCTATCCGTTTTTTTTTTTAAATTCTGTCCCGGCTGGATCAACCAAGAGACATATTGTTCTTCTTGAATTCAGATGTGGAAATGGATCAGTTGCGCAACTGACTGCATAAAGAGAAAGATCTGGTCCTCTTAAACGAGTCGCCTACGTCAGCTCTTGAAGAAAATTATTCATTCGGAATATCAACCATCTACTGAAGTGAAAGTATTGGCCCAAAATAACCCCAGTTTTATTCGTCCTATGTAAGCACACACATGTAAAATGTAGAAGGGTATACATTAATAAGAATAGGAAGGATTAAAAGAAAGTTGACAAACATTGAACAGAGGCATGATTTAGCTGAGTATTAGATCGGACCGGCAAGACCTGAAGTATGTTAGCATGTGAGTGGCCAAGATTCCAACAGGTCGTTCACTATAATTCATTACTAGTGCTGGACATGAATGATTTCCGTGCTGGTGTCATGAAAGAAGGTGAAGATGCACGTGCAGATGCATAAAACCTCTTTTGTCTTGTGTGAGTCCTCAGCTACAAGAGTAGACTGAACCACGCTACCCGAAATATTTAGAGTCAGACTAACTCAAAACTCCTAATCATGATCCTCCTTAACAACCCATACTGCAAGCCACTCTCACCAGAACCGGTGGCTCAAGGAGACAAGACCTGCATCTGCCACAGCGTGCCAATGGCAAAAACATGTTAGTGGTGGTTTGAAGAGCTAATTAACGAGATACTACACTACAGTCTTGCCCATGGCTGGCGGTCAAGATCGTTTCCTCCCACAGATCATCCCACGACTCTAGCTAAAGTGTCTTCTTCAACGCTCCAATCCAGATTGCTAAAAATACTACACTTCTTCTCTGCACTGCCCAGAAGCAGTGTTAATGAACTTTCACCAACGGCAATGGCTTGAACAATGATTAATCATGAAAATGTTTACGATCTACATTCCAGCACCTCACCTGGCAGGTATATTTTTACTCGCCCAATAAGCTGAGCTGTGTTCTTCGCACGAAATCTTGAGAACTAGAGCCCAAGTTTCTCACCTAGTTGAGGTTTTTAAAGTTAACATATGAGCTGCTCTCCTCCACTGCAAAACAGGAACATTTTCGGTCAATATGGAGTGTTACCCAGACATCATCAAATCTCTCCTGCAAGTGTGAGAAAAAAAATTTATCTATGATACTTATCTCATAAGTCTGGTCAGCGGAAGACAGGGCACCAGCAAGTCCCTTGAGCACAGATTCTGACTCATGAAATAATTTATTTTACATTGGCCCAGCCGGATGGCATTGTTCCTCCAAGCCGAGAAAGAGACCCCGACTCCACACCAAAGGGCCTGCAGTTCACAAGAATTTTGCTTGCACGCACTTAACTGGAACGGTAGCAGACAATATAACATGTTTCGCATGGTTTACCCGCCACTGAATACTCGGACCAAGACCTCCTACTTGTAGCAGACATTTCTTTGGAGGTCACCCTTAATCCCTCAGGGGCACGACCACTGCCCACGGCCAGCTTCCCCTAAAGCCTGACGTGGCTCACCCGCGACTCCCTGATTATGCTATGAGGAAGTAAGATTTTGCCACAACACATTTAATATTCTTTTAGATTTATTTTTATATTAGATCACTGTTTATGGTGCACAGTCAGATTATTAATTATTTCGTTGGCTCAAACTGGCTGGAGCAACATACTTATATCTATGTAGAGCTTCATATCTGGGAGTTAATATTACCTGAGCACTGACAGAAAGGGCGAATAGGCAACATGTTCCTCAGAAGCCGCTATCGACTAATGAGGTGTTGAGAAGTGACTTCTCATGTTCTCCATGGGCGAACATTTACTGCTATGAGAGAGAACAGTATGTGGAGGCGGTGGATTGCAATGTTTGGGGCTGCATAACCCAGTAATGCAGACAGAGTGGGCGCGAGAGGTTGCTCTACTGTGGGATGAAAAATATTTCAGATTATTGTACCTGGAGAAAGAGCGTCATGGGTGGACCAAGGTGAGAAGGCATCTTTTTAGTGAGAGGAAATGCATGGGGTCACACGTTATGGTCACGAGCTGACCTCTGAGAAACTTCTCAGAGAAAGTGATAGGCCACGCTTCTTACCGGAAAGCAGAGACACGTTTTTGACTGGCAGAGAGCAAAATATGTAGGAGGAGAATTGGAAACTCCCAGAAAATATCCTGAAAGGAATATGAGCTTCATATGATTGGCTGGCAGATTCAGAAGCCTTGCAGTGGAAGGTAATGTTTCTGTAGCGGCTACTGAGGTTCATTCCCTGAGAGCACGCTTAGACCCAAACATGTCCATCAGGGAACGTGTTATGGCATCTAGAGGAGAGTTTCTCCTGGGATCGATCAAGGGCACTTATTTTCTGGGATAGATCAAAGACAGTTTCCTCCAGAGATCGACCTAGAGTCTCTCCTGGCGAGAGCAACAGTGAGGAATCTGGTGGTGAAATCTTGTTGGTTTCAACAGTGGGCCATGTGAAGTCGTATCTCCGTGACAGAGCTGTTATTCTATTTCCTCGAATGGCTATTCTTTAGCTGCCTGTGGAATCTGACACACACTTTGCAGGAGAATACTTCAGTTGAATTTCTGCTCCTGGCTAGTGAGCAAACAGAAATCTTGATTCACGTTCTGTCTTGTGATGAGGTAATTTCAGTCCAGAAGTTCGCAGACAGCATACTGTGTCCACTGTGTAGGCACAGAATTGCAGATACACCACGTGCGTCATCTGCACAGCGGCAACATCGGTGTAACACAACTGCTGTCCAGACATCAACAAGTGATATACGCACTCCAGTTCAGAGGGTAGCGAAACACGCACAGTAAATTTACTTGTCCATTGAGAGTTTTCTAAATGTGCCAGTTAGGGTTTAGGACTTCAGTTTCTCATTGCTAGTCAGTATCAGCCGACTTGTGTCCGTCTAATCCTGGGGCTGAGCGAAAGGATCTGAAGAGAGTCAAACATATGTTCTGTCAATCACAAAATTACACTTGGACTATAATCTGATATTGTGCACTTCATATTTACACATTATTTGCGAACTACATGTTTCTTGAAAAGAAATTTAGGAATATTAGTAATTTTTCTTTTAGGAATGGTCAGTTTCCCGGACGATTAAAGTACTCATTAGTAAAGCCGCATTATAAAAAGAGAGAAAGGGGCAATATAGGCAATTTCGGACCTATTTCTATGCCATCAGTGTTTGCTAAAGTTATTTAAAATGCTATGTATGTAAGGATAATTGATCATTTTATATCACACGATTTGGTATCAAATGTGCAGTTGCGCTTTAGAAATAGTTTAACATCTATAAATTCTATATTCTCTTTTCTCTGTGAGGTACTGAATGGATTAAACAAGAGCTTCCGAAAACTAGGCATATTTTTTTGATTTAACTAAGGCGTTTGAACGTGTTAATCACGAAATATTGCTCCATAACTTAGACCATTACAGAATACGGGAAGTAGCTCACAATTGGTTCACCTCTTATTGTAGCATCACTCAGCAAAAGGTCATTATTCACTGTGTTGAGAATGACTGTGATGTGTGGTCTAAATGGGGTACAGTCATATGAGGGGTGCCGCAGGGATCACTGTAGGGGCCACTCCTGTACCTGATGCCCTCTAGTATAATGGGTAACTCTAAAATATTTTATTTGCTGATGACACTAGCTTGGTAGTAAAGGATGTTGGGTATGTTGGGTGCAACATTGCTCAGTTTCAAATAGCGCAATTCATGACCTACGTTCATGGCTTGTAGAAAATAAACTACAGCTAAATCACAGTAAGACTCAGTTTTTACAGTTTCTAACACACAATTCAACAAAAACAGACGTTTTAATTTCACTGAATGGGCATATGATAAGTGAAACTGAGCAGTTCAGACTTGTAGCTGTTCAGATAGATAGTAAACTGTTGTGGAAACCCCACGTTCAGGATCTTGTTCAAAGACTTAACGCTGCCATTTTTACTATTCGAATGGCATCTGAAGTAAGTGATCGTTCGACACGAAAATTTGTCTACTTTGCTTAGTTTCATTCGCTTATAGCGTATGGTTTTATATTTTGGGGTACCTCTTCCCATTCTAAACGGCTATTTTTGGCTCAGAAACTGGCGGTTCAGGCAATAAGTGGTATAAGTTCAAGAACCTCTTTTCGACCCCTGTACACGAGTCTGAGTATTTTGACATTGGGCTCTCAATACATATATTTCTTACTGTCATTTTTTGTAACAATATTCGCTTATTCCCAAGAATAAACAGCTTTCGTTCAGTTAATACTTGGGAAAAATCAAACCTGCACTTGGATTGGACTTCCTTAACTATTGTGCAGAAAATCTTAGCAGTATTCCACGCGCTGTCAAATTGAAACTGAAGATTTTCCTCATGGGTCACTCCTTCTATTCTGTCGAGGTGTTCCTTGAAAAATTAATCTGATTCCTTCTGTATTGTTGACTGCGTTTACTTAAACTTATGGCTTGACATTTTTCAGGTTCATAATCATTTTATTTTTATCTGTTATTACTTTTGTGTTGTAATTTCGTGTACTGACACGTCCCATGATCTTGGAGATTTGCTCACCAATTTGGTCCTGCGGAACTTGACGTTTAAACAAAAGTAAAGAATTTACAATACCGACGTCGAAATTTATTCTAGTAGCATCCCAACAGGAATGATTAGTTTGGTATGTTAAACTGAAATAAAACCAAAACGTGATATTTCACTTAGTAGAAATGCCTAGGTATAGGTCATCAGAGGCAGTTTCATCTTAATCATTCACAGTTGTGAGAATTCAGTGGAGAAGACAACATTAGGCAACCACACCGATATACGCTGTATGTTTCAAACACCACGGGGGTCTGTATGAAAATGCAGCTCATTAAAAAATAGATATACAAGTTAATATAGAGAACTAAAAATTAATTATGCATGTTAGTGACACAATTTTCAGTCGCTGACACAGTCCCCAATACTAACACAGCGACCTAACAGTCTGTGCAATGGTTGCGCATATTTGAATAAATTGCTATAATAGCAATGCTATATCACATTTATCAGTACAAAACCCGACTGATGCGTTTTACCAGTACTTTATTGTTCTGTAGATATTATTAAATGTAAAACATGAGAAAAATCTGTATTTTCGTTTTAAAAAATCATCAGACCGAAATAGTAAATGCTGAAATCCGTCTCCTAGAGACGTTTTTCGTACTGTGTGTAACTATGTTATTTGGCACTCGCTAGCGTGGCTCCGAGACTATCTATTCAATTGTTTCGTCTTTTAGGAAACTCACTTCTTTTGTTGTATAATGAAACGTATCTGCTCGCTGCACTTTGAAGGTGGAACCCTGCCGATCAGTCAGGTGGCTAAGCGGTTGTGTTTTGAGTTCGCACGGCCAATGTGGATGCGGAACAAAGCACTCCTACCTTAATCACCAGCGCTGCACTTTTATACTTGCTCTTGTCGTAGTTCCTCGCCTACAGCAGCTAATGTGTTGTATGTATTAAGTGCAGGTGTTAGTGTCATGTGTATTACTTAAAGGGGCATTCCTAATCCATGGTCAGAGATGATTATTGTGGTCAGATATTTTCTTGTTAGCTTTGCATTGGCGTAAACATCACCTTTCAACTTTGCTTTCAGCCTTGTCTCATTGTATACGAGGTCAGATCACTCTGCCCTGGTACGGGCTTTGTCCAATATCCAAGGGTCAATGTAGGTCTTCCATTAAGTCCTCTATAGATACAGGCCATCTTTTGTGGTACTTTTCCACTTAATAGTTTTACGAAGATTTGAGAAATTATGAAGTTCTTTTATGTGTTGGACAGTCACTGGCACAGTATTTCTATGTGGTGCCTTGGAGGACACACAGGGTGAATGTTATTGAACTATGAGAAAAAAATGTAAATTAGTTAGTGCTTTATTCAACACGTAAGTGTCACTACAGATACTCAGATTTAGGTTATGATATGTCCGATATGCCTGCCATCTTTGGCGATGATGTGGCGCAGACGAATAGCTAAATTCTGCATGACCCCCTGAAGTGTCGGAACGTCGATACTGTCGATGACCTCCTGAATGGGTGTTTTCAGCTCAGCAAGGGTTTTGGTGATATTACTGTACATCTTGTCTTTAATATAGCATCACAAAAAAGAGTCACATGTGTTCAAATCCGCAGAATATGGCGGGCAATCGGAGCCCACGCCAGTGGCCTCTGGGTACCACAGAGCCAGAGTACGGTCCCCAAACCGCTCCTCAAGGACATCAAACACTCTCCTGCTTGGATGGGGTCGAGCTCCGTTTTGCATGAACCAAATCTTGTCGAAATCAGGGTCACTTTGGATAACGGGGCTGAAATCATCTTCCAAGACCTTCACGTATCGTTCGGTAGTCATCGTTCCATGAAAGAATATCGCGCCGATTATTCCGTGACTGGAGACTGCACACCACAGAGTCACCCGTTGAGGGTGAAAGACTTCTAGATCGCAAAATGCGGATTCTGGGTCCCCCAAATACACCAATTTTGTTTATTGACGAATCTAACCAAACGACAGTGTGCTTCGTCAGTAAACTAAACCAAACCACTCTAATTACCATCATGCCCCGTGGCCAACCGTGAAGTTTGAACGTCCGAACACAAAACGTTCAGAAGTTATGATGATTTTATTTCATGTAGTTCAATAATTGTCATTCTGTATGAACGAGGTGCTTTAATAAGTTTGGTAAATATCCATAAAAGAATGGTACAGATCTGTTGCGCCTTTATGATTGGTGAGCTTCATTGTTCCAAGGTTCGTATAAAGAATTTCAATAACGTACTCCATACAGTTCATTATTGTCAGCCGTCTGATTTGGTCAATGTGTCGACTGCGATTGAAAATGGAGAAAATTGAGTTTGTGCTGTTGTTAAACATTATCATTTGAGGCGCGAACTGCTGCACAAATCAAAAGGGGACTGGATAAAGTTCATGTTGAATGAGCAGTATCGTTGCTCACCATTTACATTCGGGTAAATGAATTTAAGCGTGGCCGGACAAGCGCCGACGCCGGAGCGCGCTCTGGCCGTTCAGTTGAGGTCATCTAAAAGGAACTTATTAATAAGGTGCAAAATATGGTAAATCAAGACGCACGAATAAAAATTCGTGAGATCGCTGACACTGTAGGAATCTTATCTGAGCCAGTGCGTAATACCCTGCATGGAGAACTGACTATGAAGAACCTGTGAGCGAAATGGGTGCCACGACTGCTGACAGTCGACCATAAGCGCTTCCGGCACATCTCCACACAATGTCTGGCGATGTTTAATCTCTATCGGCAAAACTTTATGCGCCACTTTTTGACTGTTGATGAAACATGGATCCATCATTACACACAGAGTCAAAACGGCAGTCAAAACAATGTACAAAGGCAATGAAAGTGCTCTGATGAAGGCTAAGACCATTTTGTCAGTTCGTAAGGTGATGGGATTCGCAAGGAATAATCCACACAGATCACCTGGAAAAAGGCAGGAACGTAACTGGAGACTACTATGCTTCATTTGTGGGTCGTTTGAAACTTGCTTTGGCTGCAAAAAGACCATGATTACCAAGCAAGAGGGTGCTTTTCCACTAGGGCTATGCCCCATCCCACAAATCAGCGATAACTGCGGTGAAAGTGTATGAATTGGACTTTGAATTGGTTCCTCATCGACCCTATTCGCCATACGTAGCCCCAAGTGACTTTTTCCTGTATCGTGGCTTGAAACTTTGGTTCGCCGGGAAGAGATTTTCATCAAATGAGGGAGTGATGGTTGCAGACAACGAGTATTTTGCGAAGTCTGGCAGATCCTATTTTTGCGATGGGATGGAAAATCTGGAAGATAGCTGGACCAAGTGTATATCCCTCAAAGAAGACTATGTCGATAAGTAAGGTGAGTTGTTTACGAAACAAACACTTCTTCTCGCTATTTCTCCAGATTTATGTAACAATTTTCGTATCTCTTGCCCGAGAGCTTTGATGCTCACTTCTTGAGTTCTAATAGAAATTAATTTGAAGTTCGTCTTTTATAATTTATTGTCGCAGAACCATTTCCAGGCGTTACAACTGTTACGCTCATCATACATGTGCTTATTTATCCTTCGCCAACCACGTTTGTAGCTGATACGACCACGGCCCACACAAAACAATTTTCTTTCCGCAGAATTATAGAAAGACAAATTGCTTTCGGCAGACGGTGCAGTTTTCATCTCCGCATGCGAATTTCAGACAGCGTAAGCTAGATTTGAGCTGCAGGTAACTTCAAAATACATGCTGCAATCCTGAATATATCGAAGTTGGTTCTTTTGTAATGCACTCTTCTTGTTTCCAGGCATTATACAGTAGAAAACAAGAAGTTTTCACCTGCATTGCATGCGTTTTGTCTACAAAAGAAGGGGCAGCTACACTTGTAGTTTGTGTTAGATTAACAGAAAATCTTGATTAGAGTTTGGCATTAGTTTAACACATTTTACAGAGCTCTTCATATATTCCTTTGCACTGTGAAAGTGAACTTACATCCTATTATTTCAGAAATGGAACTCAGCTGTTCATTCATGAGTCAAAATTTTGTACGAAAATGTGAATATTTTCAATGTGCAGTCCTGAAGCATCGACTTCACATCGACCAGTGAAGCGCTGCCAAATGACATCAAGAAGGCGTTGACCCGAGGGCCAGTGGAAAGAGTGTGCAGGGCCACGCCTCGAGAAAGGCAGAGTTCAGCGCCCCCTGTCAGCGGTGATTTAGCCAGCCAGCCATGGCCGGTAGGCCCAGTTCCGCGTTACACGGAGACGATACTCTGCCTGCGTTCTGCGAGTAGTGATAGGGTGTAAATACAGCTTCACGGTGGAATCGCAAGAAGCTCATCAAGCCACTTCATAACGAGAAGTTATGTTTCTTTCCTTCTTAGAAACAAAAAGTTCTATAAATCTGAAAGTGTTATGTAGTGATCATTTTTTATTTCAGCCACTGGCCATCGCAACTTCCCTTCTTCCGTATTTGTGTCAGCACTGCCTCCCACTGTAGCCGAAATAACATTCAACACATTAGTACCAGACTCACAACAGTTATGCACTCACGTTTTAGTCTAACAGGCTGTGAATGGTTTCAAAGTTTTGTGCACTGCACGATTTGATTTGTGTGGGCTTCTTCCTTCAGGTGTGGCAACGCTCATTACACAGCTACCCACAGAGTTTTAGTCTCGTTTGTATCTCTTTCGATGAAACCAACGTATAGCGAAACCAGGACCGGATCAAAATTAAACTGCAGGACAAGTGCAGTGGAACACAAAAGTTAACGCATTGAAAACAGCTTCCTATGTGGTAGCTTCAGCTCCCTTACGTTTAAGACTATGAGTAGTTCCTGAAGCTTCACGAAGCCAGCCAGCATCCAGAGCTATACATATAGTATGATATTCGCTTTTCTAGTCAGCCACGGACGCAAAATCGTCAACAAAGAACATTGATAGTGCTACCCTCAAATCAACGAAGTTGGCACACCTGAGCAACCGACAAAGTGGTTCGCACATACGCTGCCTGATAAAAAAAAAATGAAACACCCATAAGACATGGTCAGATGTCAACATAAATTCACAGACGTACACATTATTAGTATTATGTAAAAGATTAGTGTCGCTATTCACTGTTATAGGTTGAACGACCACCCTAGTGCCTTATTGCTGTTCGTGTTTGGTGCTGTAAGCGTGCCTGGTAAGTTGTATCTAAGGCCAGTGAATAAAGTCAGACGCCGAGCGATGAGTATGAATGCCATGTAAGGGCTGTATGCTCAAGTAAGACAGCGTTATAAGAAAGTGAAAAAGTGTGTTTCCATTTGGCCAGCTGGTCGAGTCGTCCAGATGTTAGGCATTCGGATGTGACACGTTGGACTGCATCGGAACATGGGAACAAGGGAACAGGCAGGCGTACTAGTTATGAAAGTTCCTGTCGACCACCACAAGGTTATACCGAGTTGTTGTACACCTCGCAGGTTCGACTCCTGCCTCGGGCATGGATGTGCGTGATGTCCTTAGGTTAGTTAGGTTTAATTAGTTCTAGGCGACTGATGACCTCAGATCATAACCCCTATACATGTACACCTGTCATCTGGGAACAAGTAATCGGGTTCGAGCAGTATCCTGTTTCATTTTGCACCACTGGTCAGAGATTAGTAGCAGCCGAACCAGGCCATTACCATCTCTTGGATAGCCTGCCCTTGACACCACAAGAGAAACGGGTACGTTTGAAGTGGCGACACGACCGGGAGGCAAGGAATGCTGATGAATGTTGTTGCATTTTGTTGAAGTATACATCGACGTTCTGCATTACTCCGGATGACCATCGTGAGCGACCAACAACCTGCGGAGAGACCCCCAATGAGCCAATGTTTTTGAAAGGTATGGCGGTGTAGTTTAGGGAGGCATCGAGTATAGCTACAGGTCATGTCTCCCAGTGGTTCATGGAACTCTGAAGGTACAGCAGTACGTCAAGGACGACATGCTACATTTTCTTGCAATATCGTGGTGCCATTTTCAACACGCCAATGCTCGTCGTCCAGACGTGGCAGGTTCCTCTATGAAATGTCTGCGTGATGTTGGGATACTTCCCTGGCCAGTACGATCTCCGTATCTGTCTGTTACCAAGGGACCAGCTTGGGCAAAAAGTCGGCTCCAAGGCCAGTATTAGGGTTATCGAGGACAAGTTACTACAGTTGTGGGCCACTTTGCGTCGGGAAAAAAGATTTTACCCAATCCTTCCCAACGAAACAGTGCATCCATCCAAGCCAGGGACAGTGCAATGCCACAGTGACAAGTGGTCTCACACTGCCACGTTATTAGTAAATTTGAATCGAATTTTGTAATCACTGAACGTCGAACACCATGTCAGCCTGTGATGCTTCATTTCGTTTCCTCCTCCTATCTGGGATATTCACTTGTTTTGTCAAGCAGGGCAGCTTAGCGAAGAGAGCATCAGCGCCGGTTAATTGTGAAGATGTGTGAGACGAAAAGAAAGACTGAAATATTCCAGTGATATTTTGCATTATTCTGCCTGGGGAAACCGTATAATTCTGACAACAAGATGAGACTTCAGCCGACGGTAAGACAATACTGCTTGTAGCCGCGCGCGACTTTAGGCGTCAGCTGACAAGTACCACCCAGAGGCGCCGCCCGTCGGCTTGCGATGCCAGGCGAGGTCGCGCCACGGAGTCGGTTAGCTCATGCATATTCGCGGCCGGCGCCGACGCCGACGCCGCCGTCTTGTAAACGGGAGACGCCGCCGCCGCGTCGCTGCTCGCACCCCCCACATTCCCACCCCCGCCACCCACCTCACTCAGCCGTAGCAGTCGAGGGCCCTCCAGCCGAGCGGGTGGTTACGGCTGGGCACGCAGTGCGCAGGCTAAGGGGTTAGGGTTTCTGCTGCACGCCTCTTAGCAACATCACTCTCATCCGCGGAAGGAGACACTCCGCTGACACGTGTTACCAACGCTGATGGTCGTTTTTTAACAGTAAACGGACCCATCCCTGTACTCGATGAGACTCCTAAATCGGGCCGCTGGAACTCACGCTCTCTTTTAACGGCCAGCTTATATACAGTGTGTAGAGTATAAGCGCAGAGATTTCTGTATGTGTTGCTTTAACACGCACAAGCAACAGTGTGCTGGTCTTTTTTCTCTGCGTTGGATACTCTCCCCACAAACACGCGATAAACGTTACAACCTGACATTTTCTGCACATTAGTAACTGCGGCACAAAGTCGCCTACGCCAGTCACTAAAGTCTAACAGTCGACGCGTCCACACTCCAACGCGTGACTTGGTGCCCTGGTAAAAATAAGCACATTTACTTGGAGGTACTAGCTACCCTAGAAACATACGACTTGTTACAGCTGTAATTATTGGTGTCTCTGACTGATGTAATGTTGTTGAGTACACCACCCTCAGTCTCCAGTAGAAATAACTGCATTTATACCTGTTAATCCCTGTATTTCGGATATAGATCACTGCAGTCTGCTTCTGTAGGTGAGCAATCAGCTGGTGTGTTTGCTATGCAGAGGGCACGGCTACAGTTCCGGGTACAACCAGGGACACTTCCTTGGTGGGATGACTGGAACAGATTACACTCATCCTAGCGATGAAAACTGAGGAGGTAACTGAATGAAAAATGGCTCCTTCAAGATCTGCAGAGCTGATAAAATCTTTGAGAGAAGTTTGCTGAAGCCATGCCCCTCCGTCGGCCGCTGTGGCCGAGTGGTTCTAGGCGCTTCAGTCTGGAACCGCGCTGCTACTACGGTCGCAGGTTCGAATCCTGCCTCGGATGTGCGTGTTGTCCTTAGGTTAGTTAGGTTTAAGTAGTTCTATGTCTAGGGAACTGATGACCTCAGATGTTAAGTCCCATAGTGCTTAGAGCCATTTGAACCATCTGAACCTTGCCCCTCCATTCCGTACCAGAATGACGCAATATGGCAGAGGATGACACAGTAACTGGGCAGCATTTCATAGTCGTTTGTACCTGGGCGCGCAGTTCTTTACTGCTACATGGTTTCCTGAACATGATGAGACATAAAGTCGTCGTCCAAGGCGAATAGGTGAAAGCGATAAGACAGTCACAACAGTAACAAAATGGCTGGCGGTTTGTCGTCGAAATTGATTATGGCCAAAATATTATGATTAAGATGATAAAAGAATGTACAGCGCTTGAGTTGTGCTTTGACTGACGTGTCTTGCCAGAAACAGCGTTTTGGTCATACAGGGTGATTTTGCAAAATGGGAACGAACTGCAGGAAAGATCCGTCATGTAATAAGGAGCAGGAAAGGTCATATGGACATACGATCGGACATGCATTTCTAAGAAGATACACCGACTAGAAGGAGGAGACCAAAAAAACCTTTGACAGTATAGATTTCAGGGATTGAAAGCACACATGAGAAAGCAACAGGATAGTGGGAATGCCTACTATCTGTGATGTTGTTTTAGCCCCAGATTAATGGAAGACAGTAATGTGAACCATGAACATGACGACGCACTGACACATCATTACTATAGTGTATCCGCTTAATTTTATCCGCTTCACTGGTGTTGCCAACTCATGTTGTGTAGAAGTGTATCGAGTAGCACAGCGCAGCGCCGATAGACATTGACTAGATACACCAATCAGGAGCAGTCCGAGATGGTCTTTAGATACGGACATGGAAATGGCAATGTGAGATTTCACCGAATAAATTATACTGGCCGACAGAAGTCGCTTCATAAACTGTTTGGTACTCTGTTTCGTCGTTTTAATGACGCAGGCTCATTTAAAGGAACGGGTAACCACGACAGACCAATGCTGCCAGTACGTACTCAGGTCTTGGAGGGACAGGTGTTGATCACTATATAACGTGACCTCAGTACCAGAAAAATAAAGTATGGCTTAAGCTAACGATAGTGTGTTACATATTCCACAACTGCCACCATCCGTATCACATACAACGTTTCAGGCCCAGTTACTTTCGGACTTGCCTCCGCGACGACGGTTTGGCCTCTGGTTCGCCTCACAGTCCAGCTCAGTGCTGGGATCTCTGACATCCATCCACCCCACTCACAGATGCGGCTACGTTTAAGAGGGGCGATATCGTCGATCTTCCTGTGGTCTGCAGAGAACTCGAGTGATAAGGTGGCAACGAACCAGCAGGAACGCTTCAGTCCAATGTGTGAGCGGAGAATATTGTGATGGCCTCGTGGGCCAGTCATCTGTCCATAGGGTCTCACAGTTGCATATCTACACTTCCTAGAGGTGATCCTATTTCCCCTGCTGGAAGACGTGACTTTCATGGTACTAGGGTCATGCGGTTAACACATGATGGTGCACCAGCTCACTTTCGTATACAGTGACGGAAAACTCCACTAACATTCCAAATTAACTAATTCACGGAATAATGTAGGTACACTGATAGAAATTCGCATATCTACATCTGCATCTACATGATTACTCTGAAATTTACAATTGAGTCCCTGGAAGAGAGTTCATCGAACCATCTTCTAGCTATCTGTCAACAGTTCCACTCTAGAACAGCTCGCGGGAAAGACGAACCCTTAAGTCCTTCTGTGTGAGCTACGATTTCTCTTATTTTATAGTGATGGTCATTTCTCCCTATATCGGTGGATGCCAACAAAATATTTTCTCAATCTGAGGAGAAAGATGGTGACTGAAATTTCATGAGAAGATCGTGTCGCAACGAAAATCGCCTTTTTGTTAATGATTGCCATCCCAATTCACGTATGATGTCTATGGCACCCCCTCCCCTATTTAGCGTTATTACAAAACGAGCTACCCTTCTTTGAATTTTTTTCATGTCCTCCGTCGATAGACTGCGATGTGGATCCCACAATGCACAGCAGTATTCCAGAAGGGGATGCACAACTCTAGTGTAGGAAGTCTCTTAAGTAGATTTTTGCATTATCTCAGTCTTCTGCCAGTAAATATTAGTCTTTGGTTTGCTTTACCCACAACATGATCTATGTGATGGATCCAACTAAAATTGTTCGTAATCGTAATCCCTAATGATTTAGTTCAATTTACAGCCATTAGATTTGTGTGGTTTATCGTGTAACCGAATCTCAGCGCATTCCTTTTAATATTCACGTGGATGACTTCATACTTTTCATTATTTCGTGTCAATTGCGACTTTTCGTACCATACACATACCTTATCTAAACAATTTTGCAATACGTTTTGGCCGGCCGAAGTGGCCGTGCGGTTAAAGGCGCTGCAGTCTGGAACCGCAAGACCGCTACGGTCGCAGGTTCGAATCCTGCCTCGGGCATGGATATTTGTGATGTCCTTAGGTTAGCTAGGTTTAACTAGTTCTAAGTTCTAGGGGACTAATGACCTCAGCAGTTGAGTCCCATAGTGCTCAGAGCCAATACGTTTTGATCAAAAAATGGTTCAAATGGCTCTGAGCACTATGGGACTTAACTTCTGAGATCATCAGTCCCCTAGAACTTAGAACTACTTAAACCTAACTAACCTAAGGACATCACACACATCCATGCCCGGGGCAGGATTCGAACCTGCGACCGTAGCGGGCGCGCGGTTCCAGACCGAAGCGCCTAGAACCGCTCGGCCACTCAGGACGGCACGTTTTGATCATCTGATGACTTTACATGGCAGTAAATGACAACTTTATCTTCAAACAAGTTAACGCTGCCACTCAGAACGTCTCCTAAATCGTTTATGTAGATCAAGAAAAGAAGAAGACCTATAACACTCCTTCGAGAGCGCCAGATATTACTTTTGTTTTATTCGATGACAGTCCGTCAGTTACACTCTGACACACACAAAAAACGACACACCACGAAGGAGTTATACGAATGGGCCGGAAGTCGGTATATATGATATATACATAGAGATAAAAAATGGTTACAATTTCAGGAAAATTGGATGACTTATTCAAGGGAAAGATCTTCACAAATTAGAAATGTCAAATTATTCAAATGGCTCTGAGATCTATGGGACTTAACAAATGGTTCAAATGGCTCTGAGCACTATGGGACTCAACATCTGTGGTCATCAGTCCCCTAGAACTTAGAACTACTTAAACCTAACTAACCTAAGGACATCACACACATCCATGCCCGAGGCAGGATTCGAACCTGCGACCATAGCAGTCCCGCGGTTCCGGACTGAGCGCCTAGAGGGACTTAACATCTGAGGACATCAGGCCCTTAGAACTTAGAACTACTTAAACCTAACTAACCTAAGGACATCACACACATCCATTCCCGAGGCAGGATTCGAACCTGCGACCGTAGCGGTCGCGCGGTTCCAGACTGAAGCGCCTAGAACCACTCGGCCACACCGGCTGGCCTAAGCATATCACTAACCCGTTGGTTCACCTCTGATCGTTATGCGAGCAGTTCCTCGGATTGGAATTGTTTGATAGTGTTGCTGGACGTCCTGAGAGACATCATGCCAAATCTCCTGAGGGATATACCAAATTCTGTTCAATGGGTGCTTCAGATCGTCAAAATTCAAAGATGGTTGGAGGATCTTGCCCATTATGCTCTAAACGTCCTCACCTGGAGTGAGATCCAGCGACCTTGATAGCCAATGTAGGGTTTGACCATCATGAAGTTAAACACTAGAAACTCTCGCAATGTCCAGACGGACATGCTGAAATGGAAGCCCATGATGACTTCCCATGAAGGACAACTAAATAGGGCATAAAATATCTTCGATGTACCTCTGTGCTAAAAAGATGACTCGTATGATAACCAAAGGTGTCCTGCTATCAAATGAAACGTAACACGAGATCATCATTTCTGGTTATCGTGTAGTATGGCGTACGACCGTCAGGTCGGTATCAGACCGCTGTCTGGGGCGTCTCCAGACACATCTTTGCTGGTCATTGGGCGTCAGTTCTAAGCGGACTCATCACTTAGGATAAATGTACAGCAGTGACTGAGATTCCAGGTTTCCAAACCCTATCTTGACCTGCAAGATCGCCGGATCTCTCACCATTTGAGAATCTTTGTCTCGTTGTGGGCTGCGTCATTCAACCATTTCGCGATTTTGACGATCTAACTTGTCAACTGGACAGGAATTTGCCACTCAAGAGGACATCCAACAGTTCTATCAATTGCTGCCAAGTCGAATAAGTGTTTGGATAAGGGCAATAGATACACCAACAATGTACTGACTTGGTCAATTTGTGAAGCTCTTTCTCTTGAATAAGTCATCCAGCTTTTCTGAAATCGTAATCATTTGTTTGTCTGTACATGTACATCACATCTACCGATTCTCCTCCCATTTGGATGTTTCCTTCGAAGTGCGCCGGTGTCCTTTTGTTTCGTTGTCTTTTTGTCTTCGAGTGTATAAACAGTGATGACCTCATAAGGTTCCGTTGGGGTACTCCTGGAATTGGTTTCACATTTGCTGACTTCGTCCTGTGCTCACAAGGGAATTATCAGAACTGTTAATCACTGATTTTGATGAGTCTTAGGTACATTGCAGAGAAATCTATCCTGAGTGCCTGGCTAGTGGCTTTTCATGCGACGGCCCTAGTTTTTTAAAAAACTGACGTTGAAGTTTTGTGCATATCTACTACACTTGTAACTAGTGGTGCGTTTCGCCCGGTGAGCGTACTGCAGCGGGTAAACTTAACGGACACCTTAGTGGCGGTACTGGTTCTAACACCATCCTTGTAAATTTTTATTTTTCAGATTCATCGTACAGAATGCCATTCAGTAGTATACATCACGCAAAACAATCAGAAATAGTCATTGTCGCCGTAGTAACTTCATTAATAAATTAACCTTCTCTTCAAATGTGTATTCCGTTCCTTACAGAACAGATTCCGGAATCCTCTTATTCGCTATTGCTTGTATCTCTTGCTGGTTTTGAACAACATTCCGAACGATATTTGTCGCGGAAGCCATTGAAACATAGATTCGTAGGACGCCAAGCGCATTTAATGAAAGCTACTGCTTATAGTCGCAACGATTTTTCAGAAGTGATGCCAGAGGACACAGTTCGCTTGAATTCAAAAACATTGTTCTTTCTTTTATCAAATTCGATAGGAACCTCTCCTATTTTATCGTTCCTGTGAAAGCAGATGCACTAAATTGATGAAGAGCTGCAGAATATATTTTTATGGAATCTTCCGTCCAAGACACTTCTTTAT